>NW_027185307.1:6452155-7052155 GCF_022577435.1 Embiotoca jacksoni
CGAGGTCAGTCACACATGATGAACACTCTGAAGTACAGAAATTAAAGTTTAATTCAATTTGGGTTTTTGACCGTGATGGTGGCGACGGCCTGTGGGGATGGTGGAGCTGGTCTGTCTGCTGCTTTGGTCAAGACTGAAATATTTAAAAAAAAAAAACTATTGGATGAATTACCATGAAACTTGACACAGACAGAATATTAAAGACTTCAGTGGCACCCTGACATTTCCTCCAGCTCCTCTGAGAAGACGACATACGTGGGTTTGAATCTCAACAACTGTTGGATGGACTTCAATAAAATTTGGTGCCGATATAAAGTACACGTCACCCTCAGTAGGATTTTCATCAGGCGCTTTCAAGTCAAAATTAGAGCCTGACTGATACTAATACTTTGTCACCAATACTGATGTTAGGAGGTAAAAAGTAGGGATGTAGGGATGACTTTTACAAAATAGCTACATAATGATATTATTTTAAATAATCATCAGTAATTACAATACAATAACTGAGTGTAAAGGTGACTATAGAACAACTACAGAAGTCTGGAAAATTTAGAAAATGACAATTTTACTGTAATACAGCCTTTAAAACCAGGAAATTACAATAATTATGTCGTATCACGATAATACGACATCCAAAATCTGAGACGATATCTGGTCTCATGTGACGGTACTGTTATAGTATCGACATATAAAGTAGCCGAGCCCGACTGCAAGTGCACCTGTGAAACACAGACAGGCAGTGTACCTAAGCATGCATACCATAACTCACAAACACAAACACACATACAAAGACATGCAATCCTACCAGAAACACGCACACACAGATATCCGTCTCTTGGGATCCCATCATCATAACAACGAATTCACAGTTTGCCATGAGGCCCCGGTGCGGGTCGAGTCACGCAACGGGAGGCAGCGCATCACCACGGTCAATCTAGCCCTTTGTTTACCGTCCCATTGAGAAAACCTGGCACGTTAACAGAAGCATCAGTGGCTCGGCTCCGCTGTTTGTCCGCTCACGTAGTCGTTTGGCCGCTGATCAGTGTCATAATTTGTTACTTGACTGAGAGTCATTAGGATATTGAGTGTGTAACGATGATCTGATGCTCGAGCTATTCCCACATAGCGTGCTGCTATATCTGTCTGATTATGACAAGCTGTCTGCTCTGATGCCGTCAGCAGAAACCATCCGCCTCTCCAGGAATTTAACAAACTATCTTCACAGGTTTGTCAAAAGGATCCAAAATACGCTTGTGTGCATTTAAAACGATCACGGCCAAATATAACTGGGGCCTGACGTCAAGTCTAAATAACAAGAAATTACTTTTCACTCGCTATTTGCAAGTGAAATAAACTACCTCATAATAAATCTGTTGTTGAAGTCTGAATTAAGGTCTCAGGGTCAGGTGACTGAAAAACAAATCTGCTCCTCGCTCTGATTGGTGTTGACAGGCTTGATGTGTTCGTCTCACTCTCTTCTACTCACTTTCACACACGACCACATGTATTCAGACAGAGATGCACACGTACACGCACACGCACACGCACACACACACAGTGCGGTTTCTTACCTCCAGGAGGAGGCTGCTCTCGTTGACGTTGGTGCCCAGAGAAAGGCTCTCCTTCCTGGGTTCAGAGTTAGAGGATGCTGCGCTGACGATGTGCTTCCTGGAGGTCTTCTCTTGAGTCGCTATGAGGAAAAAAATGAAAAGAAAATGGGTAAATGGGTTGTCACCAGGGATACATTAAGGTTGAATAGAGCCACCACTGGGCTTGAGTGTCTAAAAGTTCAAATGCAGCTGGAAGTGAGAAGAGCATCCACAAAGATAAGAGGACAATCATACATCCTGAATTAACCTCATATCGACAGGGAAATGTGTTCATACTGTATATGCTGCGTTCAAGGTCTGGAAAGTAAAGTTAAGCCCGCCTGACACAGTTCAACGTTTGATATATCTTCTGCAGACTCAGAGACAGAAACTAAGAGATATGTCAACACAGGAAAAGTTGAGAACGATAACAAAAATTATTGTGTTTTCCAAAGTACGCTCGCCAAGCCTCCCACCGCCTCTGATAGGGCAGAGGGGAGAGCTGGACCGGCCCTCAGACATGTGGTGGACACATTAACTGTGAACCCGTCTCCTTTTTGCACTAATGCCAGGTATTAGTCTCTCTATTGGGCCGGTCTAACAAGACAAAACAGTGAGGGGATTTCATGACTTTACGGGATTCCTCACACACGATATAGCCGCATGCGAAGCTCACCGGGATGCAGAGAAAGAGGAGCAGGGCAACGTTCAGGGCATTCAGGGCGTCTGATTCAAGCGGTGGACTAAATACAACCAAAAGACCTTGTAGAAGCTCGTGTGAGAGGCATGTTCAGACTGCAAAAATAACCTTTTTTTTTACTGAATTGGGCAAGAGGTTTTAAGTATTATTTGACTTTAAAATGATTAATGAACAGTAATAATAAACAAAATCAGCAGATGAAATGAGAAAATTCAAGTATTTCCTGTTATCGGAATGAAGTCTCATACATTTAAATCTGTATTTAGAAAAAAAGACGTAACTTACATTTTTTAAGAAGAGATTTACTTCATTCAAACAACATTTGAAAAGGGAAAATCAGTTTGTTAAAACTGACTTTACTACATTGCAAACACACACAGGTCTAAAATGACTGTTTTTTTTAATCACTGTTCTGCTCCTTCGTGCTATCTGCAATTTAACAAAGTGAAAATATCGACACAAGAAAAAGTAAAACCTTCGATCACCTAAAAAAACATGGAAGTAATTGATCCATCAAACACTTCACGTTGACTCAATGTATGTCCGTTTACATTGTACTGATTTAAAAAAATAAGTTAACCGTGAACATAAATTAGAAAGTTTCATTTATATGAACAAACTAACATTTTTAAGCTACTTGAATGAGATAAAACACATTAATCGAAACACCACATATCACACTCTAACTATAGATGTCCTTCCCGCCCTAACGTGAGGCCTACTTACTATCACGCCATAGTGTGTACACATGCAACTAGCCTACACGACTGTGGCGTGCTGAATTGTCACATGTGCAGCGGTGACGTATGCGTTGCGTGTTGCTGGCATGTTTGCGTGTTGCTGTTATGGGTGTGCTGTCAGGGGGCATGTGGCTCACTCCTCCAAGAGATCAGCCCTTTGCTCACTCATTGTAGCAGGCAAAGATTAGTCACGCAACACACACACACCATAGCTTCATTATGAAAAACTATCTAAGTATGTATGGGTATATCTTCCGGTGCTTCCTGCGGTCCCCACCCCCACCAGCTAACCCCATTACGGCTACCATTCCTCCCCCTTTAACCTTCTACTGTCTCCTAGATGCTCTGCCCATCCCTCCCCCATCCGAGCTTCTTCAACCCTCCTCCTCATCATTATCATCATCACCATCATCATCTCTCCACCCTTTTCTTTGTTCGGCTCGGCATCGCAGGCGATGGACAACTGATTTCGTGATACTGGAAGAGTCCCCCCTTCCTTTAAATCCACCCTTAAGCACGCAAAGCTAATGCGCCTCTATTTTTTTCCCCCATCCATACATTTTGTATGGATTACTTTTCTTCACGTGATCATCTATTCCCACAGTTGCAACAGCAGGTTAACTCAAAGCTGCACATGGAAACGAAGGCTGTGATGTGTGCCTGTTTGCTGAAACGCTGAGGAGAGTACTGACAGGCCGCCTCATAAACTCATAAAAGCCAGTAATAATGTTAAGCATTTTGTCATCACCTCCGCTGGGTGCAAACATACAAACAAACAGACTCAGACAGCCACACACACAAAACCATTCTGTTCAATCACCGCAATATCATTCAAGCAGTGGAAACCATTGCAGAGGGAAATGAATCTAATAACCGTCTTTACTTTCCTCCTTCAACGCCTCATGTATTTTTGTTTTTCTCTCTTACGGCAGATTTTGGAGAGGATGCGGCGTCAGGAAAGACAAACACTCGGGATGATTAATTATCGGCACGCCACTTCCTCTGCCAACAATACGGCCTTTATTCATCGCCGCTCATGTCTTCGGGTTTGCTTTTCTTTGCCTCTATTTTCTCCCTCTCCGCTCGAAAAAGGAAAACAGAGTAGGTAATGGTGAGGCGTTTATGTGCTCGCCGTGAGGACAGGGTGTTAAGTAAAAAGTGACAAGTAGCGGGATGTGGATGCTGCCAAAGGGTGAGGCTGAAAGTGTCTCGGCCCTTCAGCCGGCCAGGTTTGTCTTTCCACTTCCACTGAGTGCACAAAATATCAAGACCACCCGCCAATTATGAAGCTGCAGTCAGACCGTGTTTGTCTCAGGACTTCAATCGGCTCGGAGAACCCCCTGGACGAGTGACTGTAATCATCTTGGACGGGTTGGAGTTGTTGAAATGAAACAATATTATGAAAGGTGGTGGTGCTTCAGACCGCTGTGTGCCACAAGAAGTATTTCTAGAGCTTCTGTTAAGAAGTGCAATATTTATCTGTCTTATAAAACTTTCACAAAACATCTAACAAACTGCTGCTTGCTGCTTAGTAACCAGGCTGGAGCTCAGTCCTTCTCAATGAGGTATTAATTACTGCAGCCTCTAGGGGGTGAGGTGAGTTTGGCTGTATGTGTAAAAACGCACTGCTGCTTTCAACACCCTCTCTTCTAAAGCAACTTCCTCTTGTAATACCAAAAGGAAGCTGAATAAAAAGAAAACAGAAAACAGAAAACAGCAACGAGAAAGAAGAAAAAAGAGAAACGACCCTCCATGAGCAGGGTGAGAAATGTCTCTTAGGGGTCCGTCGTGTCACTGACGTGCTCTTATTCTGGGGATGATGGGCTTAAAAGACAAAAGAAATGTCCTGCAAAATGCTGAAAAACGCAGAGATGAATATTTCAGTTCAATCCTGCACATTAGAAACGAATCAAAGCTGGCATGACATTATGATGTTGTTGAGGAGTCCTGCATGACTTAAAGTGATTCACAAGCCGTGAGGACAAGAGTAGCATGCAGTTTGAGCTGAAATGGCAGATAATACTGCAGGTCCTGTTCTTCAGATCATGTTCCTGTGGGGAGCAGAGAGCAGGTAAGTGGTTCGTACACGGCTGCTCGTAAACACAACACCAGCTGCTGCACGGGACCGACCAACCTGGATGCTGCTCCAAACTGAGCCAAACAGGTGGGTCAGTGTTTGTAGACATTTCACAGTCTAAAGTGCCTTTTAAAGTCAGTCTGTTTGAGGAAGAAATTAACAGCGGTTGAAACAACATTTACTTGACAGCTATATTTGTCGAGTAAATATACAGATTGCAGATTTAAACATAAACAATAGATAATATCATGGCAATTAGCTCCATCTCCTATCCAGAGAAGACACATGAATTGTATTTTTTTGTTGCAATATTACTTCTTTTGCCTGAGAAAATGAAATTTCTCCTGTTGGGACACCCAAAAACACACATTCATGTCGTGTGTCTCCCTGATTTGAGCAGCATGGATGCCACCTTTTGGCAGCTGATCCTCAGCTGAGTGTTCTGCTAGTACAGAAGAGCTGCAGCCCTGAACATGTGAGCGCTGCGCTGCATAGCAGCCCCTCCCCTCCTACAAGGCTTGCGTGAGTGAGTAGAGAAAACTGTGTGTGCGTGCATGTGTGTGTGTTGAGGTTGGGTTGGCTAACTGCCACCTCCTTTGCCTATTCCCGCCCCTTTCCCTCAGCTCTCTCTCTCTCTCTCTCTCTCTCTCTCTCTCCCCCCCCCTCCCCCTCACAGGAAATCCACAGCGGAGCGAGCAATACCAACACAGAGAGAGAGAGAGAGAAGCTGGCTGATCAAGGGCTGGTTGTCACGCGAGCCAGCCGTCTGTCAATCTCCCCCTCTTCCTCCTGACAGGCTGCTGGCAGACAGCCAAGGCCTTGCGTGCAAGCCGGCGAGCAACATTAGCCCATAAAGAATTTCATAATAGCAACAGCTGTTAAATATTGATGACTGCTGGCAAGCGCTCAATGGTGCTCCGCAAAAAGGTTAAGCCTGCACTGTAATGGAAGCTAATACTTCATTATACCACAGATCAAATGTCCGGATCTCGCTGTGGCCAAATTCAACCCATACCTTTTTTTTCTTTCTTGTTTTTGCAAAGAAAAAAAAAAAAAAAAGATTAACTGTAAGAAAGTTTTTGGCATTTTCATCTTTTTCTAAAAACAAACAGGAGCAGACTTTTCCACTAGTTTGATTCTGCTCCAGTTGTTGGATATATACAGCATACTGATGGGCTCTTCAATCATTTTCCATACCGATATTAAGGTTAAAGTGAGATTTATAATCTTTCTGATATTGTTTTGGACGAGAATGTTTCCACTGTCAGATTTGATTACAATCAAAGGGATGGAACGATTTAAAGAAATTCCCTTTATCTCTTAAACAACATCCACAAAAAGTACTTCTGTCGGAGGCACGGCAGGCATTACAAACATTCATCTTTCAGAGGAGATTATAATGTGAGTGAGATATTCTTGTAGGGGAGTGTGTGCATGGGGAGCTGCGAGGGGAAGCCTATCTGTGAAGCAGGAAAAAAACAGAAAATTGATTCGCTGAACTGTGCGTAAACAAAGGCCTCTGTTATACCTTGATATTGAAGTAGAAGGGAAGTCATATTATGACAAAGCAAATGAGATCACACAGAACGAAGGTCGAGATGTAAACTCAATTGTTTCCACTTCTCTGTTTTGGTTGGCAAGCAGAAGCGCTAGTCTCCATGTTGTAGAGGAGTGATACGTCCCCGCACATGAGCCCTTGGGCAAAACAGACTCGTACGGCAACTTCTCTGCAGAGTGTACACAGCTACTGTATGTGGTGCGCCATAAAACTGGTGCCACAGACACATCGACACACGCTGGAGGACGATTATAGCAATTGTAATTTGAAAGTCATCTAATTGCCTCTATAAATAGAGAACATGACTGATTGTGGCACCCATGTTTTATGTGAGCACAATGTTTGTCTGCTGGGAAAATTGCTTTTCTGATGAATCAGATGAAGGAAGCAAGACACAAGCAGAGCGCGCTAAAAGGCTGTCTAAACACTCCTAAATTTGGCTTGTCAAGCCTTGGGAAAATTAACCACCACATAAGCCTAATGTGGTGCAATATTTATACAGACAATTAGAAAAACTAACACAATGCAAATGGATGGTGGCCCAAGGAGAATGTGCATGAAACCACGTGCTCTCTCGCAAACACACACAGGCTGCTTTCAGGCATGTGTTGTGTGAGATGAGCCAGTTATGCAGGAAAGCTTTTTATTTGACTGCAGCCAAATGAATGCAACAGTGTATCTGCTAATTGAAGACAACAATACGCTCCAGGTTTTTCTGCCGTTGCCGGGGTATGACATGTTCCACCAGCCAAACGTCGACCTCGGCCCTCAGTTTACTCAGTGGGGGCCTCAACTCCGGATACAAACTCCCTGGTGAGTCACATACAGTATGTTCCAGCTCGACCCTGCCTGGAGGCAGAGCGACGACACACGTGTACCCGCTGCATGTGCAGAAACAAACACAGTGAAAGTGTATGTTGTGAGAGGGGAGTTGAGGGAAAACTCCATTATTAGGCCTATTGTTTATTCACTACAGCCCGTCTCCTTTGTCCATTCAAACCATGACTTCATACATTTCCAGACATACAACTCTGTTTCCCAAAAACGTTGGTCTGCTGTGTAAAATGTAAATAAAAACGGATTGAGTTTTTATTTACATTTTACACAGCGTCAACTTCTTTCAGAAACGGGGTCGTATTAGATTGACATAACTATGGACCCTGGCATGGAGGACCTTTTCTCCCTACTTTTTTTTTTATATTGTTGGTGTATAGTAAGTAAGTTGTAGAAACAACTGATACATTTCTAATGCCATGCAATCTTTACAGCATAACTACAGCAAAGTGCCACATCCACTTTACTACAAGAAACATGAGCTCTTGCATGCATGTATGTGTATGCGTGGTTACTCTATAAATAGCTTTTCCTTGGATTCCTGTTTTGATGAGGACTGCTGTGGCTTGTTGCTCTCTCAAGGAGCTGGCGGTTAATAAAAGTTGCATTCAGGAACCCCACCTGGCCACAATAAAGCACAAGCTTTCTATTTTTGTTCCTCACACAATCTCTATTTTCATGAGCAGTCGGGCGATTCCAGAGTACCATACGGTGTCGCCTCAAATTGTAAAGTTCATGTGAACGTTCGTTGCTGTAAAGCACAAATTGCTAATAAATTCTTCATAAAATCCTCTCGTGCTTTATAAACAAACAAGAAGGTTGCAAACAGATGCCCAATATGAGATGAATTTAAAGTTGTAAATTAGTTAAACGTGGTGGAAAATGCAGGGCAGAAAGAGAGGGAGAGTAAAAAGAGATGAATGATTTGAAGTGAATTTGACTGAACCATGAGCTCAAGTAAAGTCGCTTCATTAAAATCTAGGCTCAAACATATGAGCGCATTAGACCTTTGGCTCATAATGTACAGAATAAACAATCCAAAAAGGTTTATTATAGAGCTCGCTCATTCGTCCTGCACTATTTACCCCTGCCACGGACGGCTTCATTACAAAGAGCACCGGTGCCTTTGACTTTCCTGTTTCTTCTTACTGAGAAAGGAAATACTTGAGGCAAGTCAAACAACTCAGGGAATAATTGTTAGTTTTCTACCCCTATATTTTCATCTCGCTGAATTCCTGCATGAGAGGGGAGGAGGGCAGAGGAGCGACGTGGGGGAGAGCAGAGGTCACAGCGTGCAGCACCTCCACTTTAGCAAACTGGTGGTTCGTTGTGTTGCGTGCCAACTGGTGTTACTCGTATTATCCAAAATAACAGGGAGAGAGAGAACGACAACAAGTCTTGGCTCCCCCCTCTCATATTTTCCTCTTTGTTGCCCACTCAAAAGCAATCCTCACATCGTTTTGTGGTCACCATAAACTGAGCGTTCAACAGGTTTTCTGAAAAAGAACCACACCTTAAAAAGCTGAGTACGTCAGTGATCCCATTAGAATTAGAATTTTTTTCTCTCATCCGTAGAGCCGCTCCAAAAGGGTAATCTGTTAAAAAGATTATTGTGTCGTTTTGGCCCATTGAGGCAAATAATAATGGGCAGATGGTCCCTCAGGCTGAATCCATATGGGAGGGAAACTACAGTAATGCTGCTGTAGCACGCAATGCTAAACAATTGCTATCCACTGCCGCAGGCTGAAAGGAGGGCTGTACGGCTTTACAACAAGTTGTGTGGAGTTGCTGAAGTTTGACTCAGGGAGACATTGTTTTTTGGGGGGAGAGAGTGAGTAAACATATAAAGATGCTCACTTTGTGTGCTAAAGAGTAACGTTGTACCGAGTAAAATAAAGGGGGATGCTAATGCTGCCGCAACGTGCAATGCTGACTATGAAACAAGGCTGGAAGGAGGACAGTATAGATGCATGTTAACACTTCTTACAGTCCAATGTATATATGTCCAAAATGTTAATGTTTCATCAGTCATGTAACCACGTTGGTTTTTAGCATTTTGGCTGCATTTTTAGTCTAAAAGTGTTTTAAATGGTTCATTAAACTGAGATATTGCAGGATGTTCTCAACTCATAAAGCAACACTTCAGCTTTCAGTTTTCAGATCATCAAATTTGGAAAGTTGGAAAATTTGGAAACCGTAAGCAAAGAAAAGATACAGTGTTCGGCCTGCAGAGTCCACACCCCATACGTGTACACACAGACACAGAAAGAGACACCGATGTGTAATTAAATGGGTGTGAGGTGGTTAATGTGTCCAGGGTTGAGGGGGATCAAGTGATAGCCGTGATGCTGATAATGCTTTATGCATGAAAGACATTAAGGTGTCAATCAGTAAACTCTACCAGAGGTGTCATGTAGCCACTGCCTCTGTGTGTGTGTGTGTGTGTGTGTGTGTGTGTGTGTGTGTGTGTGTGTGTGTGTGTGTGTGTGTGTGTGAAGCAGGTAATTTAGAGCAATAACAAGATGCAGTATCCCCCCCCCTGAAAAGCTATTCAAAGTAAAACCTTTTTCTTTTTTTTTGTCACATACATCCAATCCAATTTTAATTTAAGGTAAAGTAATTAAAGAGTTACCTTATGTTTTCCTTAATAGTTTTAAGGGACAGATTTAAAGCAGACTTTTCTGTAGTTCAGAGGTCTAACAGCTTCAGCCTGATCTGATTTTACTCAGCAGCACCCGTCAGCTCCACTTTAACACGAGTGACTCGTCTCCCGCCTTTCTCACCAATAATATCACATAACAATTTGGCTTCTGACAGAGGCAAATTGGGGCATCTGATTAAAGGTAATCCGATTATTTTTCTCCTAACGCCTCATCCTTGTGTTGCAGGGCACTAGGGCCGGGGTGCAGTCGAACACGGAAACCTCACTGAGGCATCTTAAACCTCAAATACAAAGCGGGACCCGCCTCTGGAAGTTAGTTAAAAGTCCAGGGCTTTGAAAAAGGACAAAGATTTTGTGTAGGTGGACCGATTTACACTCATTTACAGCAGAAATATTCATCTCAACAAGAGTTTCAATAAAAAGAGTTCAAAGAAATATCAGAAAAAACAAGAATTTCCTTCACAAGAGTAAAGTGGTGGTTTGTCCCATTAAAAGGCAAGATTATTAAAAATCAACTCCATGATATCAAAGAACTTTAACAACATTATAAATCCAGTATTGAGAGGAGTTTTTCATGTTTCTGAAGCTTTTGCAGCCTAACGACACCCAAAATTCAGAGTGAGACACTGAATACATGTAATAAATAAGAAACAGTGTCACACAGGGATGTTAAAAATCTAAAGTATTGAATATCGAGACGGGGCACCAGCTCCTGGCAGCTTCAGTCCAACAACAACTGTGTTAGTTTTCCAAAAAACATTGGCAGATGCTGTAGACGTAAGCTCTGGGAGGACAGGTGAAATCGGCCTTCATCAGGTTGTGGACGTATCGTGACTGTCCACTTGTCCACTTCACATTCTCCCATCTGTGCTCCTTGCATGTCATCACCGCACTCTAATCCAGGCCTGTTTATACCAACTGTGTTTGCTCCGATCACTTCTTTTGGCACAGGGAGGGAGGACATATACCCCCTGTGCTGTGGCCGAGCAGGCGATATGTATGTGTGTGTGTGTGTGTGTGTGTGTGTGTGTGTGTGTGTGTGTGTGTGTGACTGAAGGATATGAGAGGGGGGGTGGGGGGGCTTGATAGGAGGCGGTGGTGGGATCACGCAAGCTCGCTACAAGAGGCAAAGTCAGGAGAGAGTCACGCATGACGGGACTTTAGCTGCAGATGCCGCTCGGTCGCCACTCCACTTCCTGGCATCTGGTGTTAGCGTGATGCTACGAGTGTATACATGTATGTGTGTGTTATGTTTAATTCCTAGCCAACTGATGAGATTTCCAGATTGTAAACATACACCGACTTGTCTGTCCTCTCTAAACAGGCTGTCGCTCTGGAGTAGGAAGACTATTTTCTTTCTTACTGCACATGCAAAGCTGCCAAATGTAGCGCTCCGTGCTTCCTCCGGAGGGAATATTGAACGCACTGCACGGAGAGAAGTTTGTCTGGTGTTGAGCTGGAGGTGCGTCGTACAAAAAAATAAAAATAAAGATGAAACTTCTACGACACTTTTTTTTTTTTTTCATTTCACAGAGGAACTCCACCTGCTTCTAAACTCAGTTTACCAGAGAAGTCCTACTCAGCCAGGGAAAGACAGTCGTATAATGTTTTATGTGCCTCTGGAGGATCTTTGTCAAGTCTTAGGAAACAAGTATGATGATGTCATAGTGATGACAACAGCATGGATGTGGAGACTGAAATCTTTGACAGAAAGAAAGGTGTTATAGACTGGAGTTGTGGATTTGATTTATTAGAAGGATGATAGAATAAAAAAGATTCTGTTAACTGCATTATGGTGAACTTTTGAAACTTGACTTACATTAGAGACTAAAACTGTATTACAGGATTTGTCAGCCGACAAAAAAACTGTCTGTGTACGTGCCACAATTGTATGACAGCGAAAAACTAAATCACTAAAGCGTCCCTTTAAAGTAAAAAAGAGAAATTATCTATAATGATAATAATAATAATAATAATAAAATTAATTTATGAACCATTTTTTACTAACAATGTTACAAAGGGATTTATAAATTGGAAATAAAACCAGGCGAGGCCATGAGCACTGAAAAAGTAATACAATAAAATGAGTAAAACAATACAAATTAGCCAATAAAATGAAAATGATGATAAAAAGTAAGATAATGAATTGAAACACTTCAAATAAATAAAAGTATAAACAGAGAAAATACAAATATATGTTAAATATTTCGAAAAGCTTTTGCAAAAGAACAAGTTTAGAGAAAAGATTTAAAAGAAGACTTGTGCTCAATGCAAAGTGTAATTTCTCCCTCAGTGGCCACATTGTTTAAATAGTAAATCTAGTAGTCTTGAAGCAGTAGAAAGCAATTGCGTGATTGACCAACAAAAGTCAACGGTGCAGTATTTTACTGATATTTCAAGGGCGCATTATCAAGATCTCTTTTAGCAAGATATGATCCTACTTAGCAAAACGTGTGTCACTGCTGCAGGGACGTGTAGGAGCACACCAACATGCAAAAGCATTTAAAAATAAAAAGATTACAAAGTACAAGATTATTATTGTGTTCACCAATTACGCCCAGAACTCACCTTTGATTGATTAAAATACAAAGTACAACCCTTTTGAACCATTCACATTACTTTGTGTTCAGATTATCCGCATTCAAACTAGCAAAAGTGAATTTAGACAAGCACTAAATGCACTTGCCACATACGCTTTTGACTGCGGGCTTAGATTAAATATAGCCTTTACTGTTTGGGAGGCTCTAAATAACAAACGCACGATGACCTTTAGTCAACAACTGTGACCTGGGAGTAACCAGCAGGGCTCCTAATGACAGAGAGGGCACATACCAGGTCAACCAATCAGCAGTGTGTTGAGGAGGATTTCAGAGCATTTCAGCTCTTAAACTTGATAACAACTAAATATTAATTGGAAATCTTACAAGAAGCCAGAGGAAGGAGGCAAGTACCAGGGTAATGTGATGTCATTATTTTGATAAGGCCTGCAGTTCGGTATTTTACCATGGCAACCAAGTCTCTACTTTCCATTGCAAATCAGGAGCACAAGACGCTGTACATGCGTACATTCCTGCCTTCTATTCTATTCAATGTCTTTGTATAGAAAACAAGTTGCGTGCAAAGACATTCAGTCGTCACATAATGATCGTTCACTGATGACCTCAACGAGCTTGACAGGTTTAAAAACCGCTTCAAAATAAACTCCTCCTGCCTCTGAGCTGTGATGTTGAAAATATGTGGAAATTAAGGTAAGGTTGGTTATGCAATGGAGCCGTGCCCGAACATTACGGCGAGGATGGATACGTGAATGATTTTTGTCTTCATCATCATCATCATCATTGGCGTCCAGCCTAGTAAAGCAAAAGTACGTGCATGTGTGTGATTTTTTTGCGTCTGCAGGCTATAGGTCAGCACTTGTTTTGTGCGCTCATGTGTGTGTGTGTGTGTGTGTGTGTGTGTGTGTGTGTGTGTGTGTGTGTGTGTGTGTGTGTGTGTGTGTGTGTGTGCGTGTGTGTGTGTGTGTGCGTGCGTATGACACAGCAATTGTTTGTGTTTCAGCCTGGTGATGATCTCATCACCATGTGGTTAAAGCTCCTTGTCCCCTAAAATGAGACTCACGGCTTCTCACGGAAGCAAAGTCGGGAGCAGCGGTGAGCATGTGTGTGTGTGTGTGTGTGTGTGTGTGTGTGTGTGTGTGTTTGTTTGACTGTGTGTTTGTGTGCGTGTTTGAGTGCGTGTATCAGACTCAGGGAAGAAAAGGGATTGTTTTGGGCAGCGAGGCGGAGTACAGTAGGGTGCAGCAGGGTCAGCAGACAGAATCGAGTGTCTCCGTCCGATGACCCTGAATAACACGCACAGATCTGAACCCTGAACTGCATGTTTCACTGTCTGAAACTTTCCATCTGAAATTCATTTTGAACTAGAAAGTGGAACTCGGAACCAAAATGTTGTAAAAATGTATACATTACTTTTTCGTGCAAATTAAAGATGTTTTTCAGGGAAATAATTCTCGTTAAATATCTGAAACTGCATTTAGACCATCACAGAAAAGTAAGATTCTTAACTGAAACTGAGGGTGACCAAATTGATTTCATTTCATGCTAGATTACTGCAGGATGATGAGAAGACAAATCTCAAACTTCAGCCAGGATAGAGCGAAGCTATAGATTTATTTAAAGGCTAGTGCTTTTATGTTGCTTCTATCTAGAAATCTGCAGATGGTGAAAAGAGCCTTTGTAAAGCTCAGTCAGCGGATAAATGTGGAAAAAGTTGCAGGCTAATTTGATTTATGTAAATAGTAGGTAACATCCAGTCATCATATAATTTGATTTGTTGAAGATTTATGTTACTTATAAAGACAGCAGCTGCATGAAATACAAGATGAGAGCATGTGCATCTGATATTTGTTTTCAAGCTGGAGATTGAAATGTAATCAAACAGACGTGCATCTGTCAAACTCTTTAAAACCAACAATGTCTCAAAGTCCTGAAGGGACTTCTGGTGGTTTTTGAAAATATTCAGTTTAAGAAAGGTCAAAGTTCAGGAAGGCTTCTTGAGAAGGCTGAATGGTAAAAATCCAGATCTATTGCGCGGCACGCTTCTCAAACAACCCTCTCAATTATCGTCTCAACTCTAATGAACCTCACATTACAGCCTGTGTCAGTAAACCACCATTTAGCATCGGCAGCGTATAAACTTCCACCTCGGCTCTTTGGTGGCGCCCCACAGCTGAGACCTGTGGGCAACACCGCTGGACCAGCGCCCGTCTCTGCCTGTCTGACTCCACCGCTGGATGTTTTCATGCTGAATATCAAGAGTTGCTGCACACAGAGGGTTGGAAAGTTCTTTTCAAGTTTTTGATGAGGTGATAAACTCCTAAAACCCATCGTATGAAACTCAAATCAAGACTTCTACTCATTGTTAATCATAAGACAAAGTTTTTATCTCATCTCAACTACTTATAAATCACGACTCACTCTCAACTACTCACGCATGTTTTCTGATCCGGCGTCCATCCAGAAATATGATTTATCAAATTAATTTATTAATGGAGAAGTAGTCCTATGATGTGTGCATCTACACCAAACTGCTGCCCGTCTATTTGACTTATTCTCTGATGCTGCAACCCCGTTTCCTCACAGAAATCATCTGAGTTTAATTTAGTCCAATGTCACTGTTGTGCTGGGTGAGATGTGGGAAGGTCGCCAGCTTTTCCGTCTGGGAACCAAATATTAATGGATAATAAATAGTGAGGATTTTGACACTGGGTCAAGTCATGAAATTTTTATGCAAATAATATACATGTACTGACTGTACATGCTGTAAATAAATTCTGTAGCTACATAAACTAAAGTGGGCGGAGCTGTAGGGGTTGTTATAGCATGTAGTATCTCTAAAGACTGCAGCATGTGAATCTTCTCAAACACGCACATGCACGTATGCACGCAGTGAGTGAATGTGCTTCATGTCTGTATTTTGACACTGTATGAACACGTCTGCCGTCAGTGACTCTAATTCAAACTGTTTCTGTGCATCAGTCATTTTGCCAATTTTGAGGAAATACTGTATAATAATAATGATTAAAAAAAAAAAAATCATTATAATTTCAGTGTGTCCCTGAATGCCTCATTTAGATTAAACTTTGTTTTCAGCTCTTCAACAGTCACTCACATCAGTGGTCCCAGCTTTTGGACCAGCGACTGTGTGGAGTCGTGACTGGTGGCAGCTTTTTGGTACCGGTCTTTTTTCAGTGGAAATGTGTGAAATCGGTTTGAGATTAGCCATCAGCAACGGCACAAAGGAAAAGGGAGGGACACGATACTCTTGAAACATGCAGAGGTCCTGTGGTTTAAAACCCAGACTCAGAAGCTCAAGCAGCTGTTTTGTCCATTGAGAGATCCAAAGTCAACCTCACTTCATGACTTGGTTTAATCGTAAGCATCTCAGCTGCAATCTTTAAAAATCACAAGTTGCAAATGTAAAATTTTGCAGACAAAAATCTTTACACACCGTGTATAAAAGAATCCAAGTGATTCAGGATCAGTAATACTTTTTTCTTGTGATTTTGAGTTAGAGACAATGCAAAAAGACACCTAAAATAAGGTGGAGGTGAACAACATATATATCCATATAATATATAAGATATATCTCCAGAGCAGTTCATGTGGAGCTGCTCTGTACTGTACTGTACTGAACTGTATGTTAAATTGCAGGCCGGTCCTCCAGTATTTTCTGCTTGACTTTTCAGATGAAGCCTGATTTATGAGCGGGACCACAGGAATTCCTGTACAATAGCTTCAGGATGTCTCCAGAATAAGAGCAGCATCTCTGATTTGGGAAAACTATTAGCAGCTAAAAACACTGTGGTGTCACTGTGAGCAACGCACGCGAGGCTCAGCGTACCTTTTTCCCCTCCGTTACATAAAGACTGTTTGTTTTCTGCTCTCATCGGTCCTGTTGTAAAAACCGATGGGATTTCTTTCCACGACCGGTCGGCTGAACAGACTGGACCATAACTAGGATTTGGCTGATGTATTTCATGTTGACATAATTTAAATACCAGGAAAGTAAGTGAATTTTATTTCAATTGTGAATTTCAGTGCGCTGTTATCTGAATCACTGTCACAGTTGGAGAAATTGTTGATAAATTGTCATGCATCATTCCAGATCCACTTACACTTATGAAAGAACAAACAAACTCACACGTCAGCACAATGTGTTATATGTTATCCATTTAGGGACACTCTACACTTCAGCAGGACACACAGCTGCTGCTGGGTCTAAACCACCGTCCAGTTGGGGGCCGGTCTCCCGTTACACACACACAAAATAAACACATGAAATACCCACATCCTCCTCACCCAACAACAGTGCTGCAACTGTTTCTCATGTGACAGAAGAGGGGGGTGGAGGGGTGGAGGGAAGCTGCTGAGCTGAGGGAGTGGCGAGGAATAGCGTGCGAAGACCTAATGCAATGTTTCAACCCCAGATGGGTCACATCAAGTAGCCCGCAATCAACAAATTTGGCCCTGGCAAGTTTACACGCTTTACATGTCAGAAGGGACGACGCAGAGAAAAAAGAACAACGGACCCTCCTCCACCTTTTACTGCTTTTTATCGGGCCGCCACAGGTTCTTATTATTAATTACTGTAACTGACAGGAGAAGGAGAAGGAGAAGGAAAGGAGAGGAGAGGAGAGGAGAGGAGAGGAGAGGAGAGGAGAGGAGAGGAGAGGAGAGGAGAGGAGAGGAGAGGAGAGGAGAGATGTTTTGAGCCCAGTTGGATGAATACAGAGCTGGTTCCAGACATCGGGGCATTTCATGGGAAATTTGTAAGAATAGGTTAAATGCAATAGATGCCTCCCCGCCCTCCCATCCCCAACCCACAAGGAGCTGTGTAGTCAGCTGATCCATTACCTCACTGACACTGCTGATTATTAGTAATACCGCAAGGCAATTTAGGGTTAGTAAAAAAAAAACCTTTTTGTCAGGCCGGAGCCAAGAGGACACCTGGTGAGTAACTGTAGATGGAGGGCTTCCTAATGTGTTCACAGTAGGGATGTTTGAATAAGGCTGATGATATCACGGTCGCCTGAGAAATAAAGGACGAGATAACGGAAATTTACAGCGTCCGGTTCGGCTTTATCAGCGACAAATCACACACAAGCACGCCTGCATTTACACACACACACACACACACACACACGGGGCCAGACAGAGCAATGTGTGAGAGATCTTAATCTTCATCTTCATCTTCATCTTCATCTTTCTCTCTCTCTCTCTCTCTCTCTCTCTCACACACACACAACTCTCTACTATTCTCTTCTCTTCCTATAGCAGTGTGTGGTCTTGTCATTCAGTCTTTGTTTTCGCTGTGGCCTCCTCTCTTTAAATAGCCTGCTATAATCTGTCCATTCAAGCACAGACACATCTACTTTCAGACCAAATTTGACATTGGGCTGTTTAAAATCCACCGCTCGGAGCAGAGTAGAAGAACCGCTTTCATGGTTGTACACATAACGACGGAGGCTTTAAATAAGTGGAGAAGATAATTTTTTTCACACTGCCAGAAAGTCATTAATATAGTCTGGTGTGGACGTATTTAAATGGCAATCTGTTCCATCTATGAGTAACTGCAATTTACAAAAGGATCACAAAGCAATGGTGTGTGAATGATGAAGGAGAACTTCCTAACCGTCCACAACAAAATGCTTTTAATTGATGTCATTCAGAGATAATGATTTGACAAACTGCCTGGGTGTGGGCTAATCCTCATCCCCAACGTGTTTATAGAAGAGCACTTGAGTTTGAACTTGAGGGCGGCTGAATATGGCGCTGCAGCTCGAGCACCGATTCCAGTGATACTGAAGAGGTGGGAGGAAAAAAACAAAAAGAATGGAAACCCTTTGCAAGATAAAAGAAAGAGATGAAGAGGATCTGTGGTGGGAATCGTCATAAAAAAAGAGAACAGAATGAGTCAAAGTCTTTTTTCCCACCAGACAATAAAACATGAAAAAGTGTGTGTTGGAAGGAAGGAGAAATCCTTTGTGGCTCTGCTGTGAAGGAGAGTCGGAGAGATCTCCAGATGTGTCTCAAACATGCTTCAAGTTTCATTGTGATACTTAGTGGGTCTTAGTGAAGCAGCTTTGTATTAAACCCACTCCGGGCTGGACCGTGTTCACGCACGACCAGATGGGTAGCACATGGCAGATAGTTAGGAGCTTAATTGTAAAGAAAACTGTAAACAACACTCACCACATTACTTAGCTTTGATTTATTATGGAGCTACCGACAAGATGAGGATCACCATTTCCAACTCAATCTCACACCAAAGTGTGTAATACACCTGTTCAGTAGATGGTACCGTGTCAGTGTCACGTTTTGCCTCACCCAGCTGTGAAAAGTATGCGTACGAGGTTTAGGCATCAAAAACTTTTGAAAAAGATCATGGAAAAATCATGGTTGGGTTAAAATACGTAATTTTATGTACGTCATCTGAGTTACTTAACATACACAAGTTAAATACGTTATATTAAATACGTTCACTTCTGCTTCCTCGCAGACTTGAACACCGGTCGTACGGGTGAAAGTCCTGACTTGGTTCCATCCAAACACTCCCAACTTTGTCTCTATACACACTTTTTCACAATTTGTACTTCATCACACAATGTCTGTGGCCTGACCTCCTCCTTTGACCGTGCGGGTACACTGACCATGCAGCAGCCAACAGTGACGTCGCCCATTGGTTTGTGAACTGCCGTTCTGAAGCCTCGAGTTTTGGAGCATTTCGGCTGTCGCCATCTTGCTCTTTTGGAGTCTGTGGATCTGACTGGAAACCTGAGGACTCTATGCCCCGCCCACCTACAGCAGAAACCTGACTGCACCACAGACCTGTCAATCAAACAGACACGGCCCCAAACATACATCATTTTGAGCACTAATATCTAATTAATGATGGGATGATTTTCAGATGGATCGCCAGAAAATGAATCGGAGGGAGTGACTTTAATGAATGACACCATTAGACTCACGGAAAACATGTATTGGCTTTGTATTTCATGAGAGAAGCTGAATGGGAGTCAATGGAGCCAGATCCTTTTTGAAGCCAGCCCCTAGAGGCCTGCGGTGGTACGTCTACTTTTATATTCAGTCTCAGACACTGACATGGTCGCCTCTAGTGGACTGAGGGGTGTATTACATGATATGGCGTGCTACTGAACTGCGACTCTACAGCATCTGTCCACAGCTGTTCAGACTGATCTGGAGAAGCTTTAAGACCACATCAATATTGCATGTTTAAAGGTAACAATTACAAGAGTTTAGAGCTATTTATGTCAGCTTCATTTTACACTTAACTGCACTGGATTTTGAGTTACTTATGAATGACTCCTGAGAGGAAAAAAGAAAACATGCTGAAGATGTAAAATGTATGCAGTCGTTACATCTTTTGTTAAAGACATGCTTTTTAGGTACCTGTGTTTGTGAGGGAAAATAAATCTTACTTCCAACAAATGCAGAGTATATTGTAACACCTCCCTCATTTCAACACTTCCCCGATGTGAAAGTCAGCGCTTGACATCACCTCTCCTTTCCTGCCGCTCTCCCCTCTTCCCCTTTGCACGATGGTCACAGCTTCTTCCTGTCTAAACATTTAGTGTCATCATGCAACAATAGAGAAACCCACCTTTGCTCACCGCGGGAGGAGGGGGGGGAGGGGGAGGGGAACAAGTGGTACCACCTTGTTTGTGCCATTTTTAAGAAAAATATTACAAATCACGGTTGATTTTAACATTAAGTATAATTTTAGGATTTTAGGAGTGATATAAAATGAAAATCCAACAATGCATTAAAAACTGTGATAACATTTTCTCCATCACTGCAAACAATATAAAAACCACAACTGTTGTTGATGTTGAGGAACTCAAACATCTTCACACCGCAAGAAATGTGTCTAAAATTTGGACTTTATTTTTGCTTTTCAGAGAGCGAATTCATTCAAAGATTCATATCTAACCAGCTCATTTTTTCCCTCACATGTCAAACATTTGCCTAATAGATCTCGACAGTTGGATGGAAACTCTGCTACAGTGAAGATGCCATAGTCGCCTCTTAGGATCTCAAATTTCTTGACTCAAAGCCAAACAAGTCGACTGATAAGCAGCCAACTGGAACACAAACTGTTACGCTTTGGGCTTCTTTTGTTTAGGACTTTTTTTTCTTTTACTTAAATCACATCAGACTGAGATTGAATTTTTAATCTGGCACATAATCACACAGTTTCATCAGTTTCAGTGTCGTGAAGAGCAAAAACAAAAGACACTTTGACAAAAGTAGGAAGAGCAGAGAAGAGGGAGGAAGACTTTTGTTTCTGATTGGTAGTTCAGATGGTGTGTGTGTGTGTGTGTGTGTGTGTGTGTGTGTGTGTGTGTGTGTGTGTGTGTGTGTGTGTGTGTGTGTGTCTGTGTGTAACGACTGTCTACTATACGTGTGTGATATCATCTGATCAGTGCCAGGAATGACACCTCCACATCCTCGAGGCATTTGAGGAGTGTGTGTGCATTTACATGTGTGACTGCACCACATCAGTGTATCCAAGTGGATGTGTGTGTGTGTGCGTGTGCCATCTTTGCGACTGATTCCACCTGATCAGTGTTAACTATATCAGCTCCATATCCTAAAGGTGTGTGTGTGTGTGTGTGTGTGTGTGTGTGTGTGTGTGTGTGTGTGTGTGTGTGTGTGTGTGTGTGTGTGTGTGGGAGGAAGTGAACTGGGATTCCCTAAAGCGTGTTCAGTAAATCCTCAACCGGCACGGATTTCCAGGCATCGCGTGCAGCAGGGTGGAACTCCTGAGCGAAACCACGCCTCTGCACACATACTGTACTCGCACACATACGTATTTACACATGCATACACGCAGGAGACAACATCTCGTAACAGAGGCCGGTGTAATGGTTACACGGTGTAACGGGGCTTAAACTGGTGTTGTGGGAGGGTTAATGGATTTCAACCATTTATTCACCTGTCAGCCCCATTACATCCGTAGCTGGTCCTTCCGTGACCAAGTGAGACCTTTTATCTTCATAACAGCCTTTGTCTGGTTAACCTCAACCCCGCTCTGTCCCTGCCATGTGCGTCAGTGGAAATGCATATCCGCTGAATGCAATCGCAGAATGATACTTATTTAATGTAAAGATGAGAGCAACCATCCAACATACCTGCCTGCGCAAAGATTCACCCTCAATATGCTTGTGATTTTCTAAAGGCTGAAACACCTGAAGACAAATGCAGGTTTTTGAAGTAAAAGAGCAGGTTTGGCTGATGAGTCTCACATGTTGAGGAAGTTCTGGTTGCAGTGTGGGTGGTCAGTCCACAGCGAATCAGAGCGCTGACAAGAATAACTAGTCTGAACCATTTCTATGTGTGCGAGAGTGTGTTGTGGCCGTGCTTGTGTGTTTGAGGGGTGAGAGTGCAGCCTATTATGGTCGTCTACACCAAAACATGTCATTGCTGAGAAATGGTTGGTTCTCCACCTCCAGACTATTTTCAGCGAAATGCTTTTGATTTTAAGCAGCCCGCTGTAGAAGTGCACATAAACAAAAGGTGGTTTCCTGTGTTGATCATTAAAATATTTACCAGTCAAATTGGATTTCAAACAGGAAAAGTGTTGAAATCTGAATTCCAGCTGAGGGTCCCGTTTTTGGTACAAAAGCTCCTGTGCAGTTACAAGATGTGGCAGACCGTTGTGGCAGAAGTTTCCACACCGGGTTTCAATGCAACTCCACACGCTCCAAAGGGAGAGCCGTTCTCAGCTGGTCTCCTTCTAGGACCGACAGGACAGTTGCAAAGTTAGCTCACAAATTTTGCCGTGCTCAATGTGGTCTGAACACAACCATTAAAATGCACCGTGCAGTGGATAATTGCCAGTATTTTCTTGCACTGCCACATCTAGAGGGACTCAACCGATGCTGGATTTTTTTTTGGGAGGCTGCAACCATTAACCAATTCTTACTGTATATCCAGTGTGTTTTTTAGAAAGACAACATTTTTGTTGTGGTTTTTCAAATGTAGCCTGGCTCTGCAAGACTACTGCTAATGGCTTCAGCTTTCTTCACTGTGATAATAGCCTGAAAACCCTGTTTACATTCAGGTTTGCTCAGCCACTCTGAAAGGATGGACCAATCAGCAACCGGTCTCAGTGGCTAAGTGTGAAGACGCTGAAGCCAAGCATGTTTGGTACACGTATAGTTGTCGATGCCGATTGGTTTAAGGCTGTTCCAATAGTTTTAAAATTCAAAGTCAACACATTCAAGGTAGGACACGATGACTGGAAACGATTCCCCAACACCAGACTACCTCAAATGTGGTTATGTGGATATGTAATGAAGGCAGGATATTCTACAGGTTATTGTCCACACTGACCTCAGTGCCCTGAAACTGTAAACTTCAATGGGAAAAATACACAAACAGCTCTGGTTGTAATCTACCTCAGTCATCTTTTCCAGCATTAAATTCTGTAAAAAATAAAATAAAATACTTTAGTCAACATATACACCGATATTTATATCTGTAATAGGGTGATAAAATCAGCTCTTTTGGTCTATACAGTACGTTCAGCACTTGTCGGACCATCACTGGTCTTTGCTTCAAGTTGTTAAACTTGAAACAAACAGCTGTTCTGGGCACAAGTCTTTAAATGTCAACATATTTCTTGTCATGTCTGAAATGCTGTCGTTGAGAATTTTATTTTGGGATGGGTCAGTTGGACCAACTGAAGCCAGCCGTCACGGAAACATAATGCTGCATCTCAGCACTCTGACTAAATTACAAGACAATAAAAAAAGAAGCTCCATAATCTGGAGAAGAAAACAAAGTGGATGCAACCCCTTATTTTTTCAGTTATTCAGTAAAAAAATAGTGGCGATAAGGAGATCAAGCGACAGCATCCCCAGACATGTTTACTGCTTCTGTGCAGGCAGTTGTTTCATTGTGGAAACAGAACATCTCAGAAATGTTTATTTTGTTAGTTTGTCTGGTTAAACCTTCGTTGGCTGAAAATTAATACAATTAAGGAACAAGAAAAAAATGCTGTTGAACGCATGCATCCTACCTCATTTTAGTGGCCATACTCGTGTACAGTGCACGAGCATATGTGCAGCCTTGATGTATAAACCTGACACCATTACAACATGTGATGAACACCACCTGTGCAAACAGCACTACAAAGATTTCCCTGTTTTCACGAACTGGCCCTTTAATTAGCCTTTAATTGGGCCAGAGCTCCCACAGCCAGGACAGCGAGAGACGAGCGGCCAGCTGTGGGAGAAGATTAGGAGCATGAACGGATGGAAAATTACTTTTTCCTCCATCCAGCAGTCATTTTTAATGGAGTGATCTCAATGTATGAAACTATATGCAATGAGAAGCAGGATCTTTAAATAACAAAACGAAGATAAATAAGCTAAAGTGTGACGTGAGGAATCCGTCAGAGCACGCACACTCTCGCGCGCACACACACACACACACACACACACACACACACACACACACACACACACACACACACACACACACACACACACACACACCTCTCAACCCCAAAAATACTTGATGATTTACAAACCGCATCTGAGGAGTTATGTAATGCTCAAACATGTGGCCAGTATTGAAAACAAACCGTGGCACGCAATGGGAAAGAGGTCACTTTATACACTGTCGGGTCTTACTGCTCCCTCTCCCTCCTCTCTCTCTCTATGCCTCTACCTGCTCGCTCTCTCTCTCTTACTCCCAAAGGAGCACTTATGCAGCTCACAGGGAAAGCGGTCAGACATTATTAGCTCAGCAACATGCCGCCGAGTTCTTCCTGACATAAGTCGAGACCTTAAATAGACTTAACACCGGAGCAGGGACACGCGATGTCTTCTACTTTTAGAGCCATTGATTAAAAGAGGAGTAATCCGCTGGTGAGTTGGATGTACACAATGAAATGCCACCGATCCTGATGGCAAGGTGATGATCCAACTGAACCAAACCGAAGCATGTACTTAATGGTTGATAAGAAACATGTGACTGTTTCTTAGATGTACTCAATGCTATGTGATTTTCATGTAATCAAAACCACACAAGAGTGGCAGGAAGCCAGACAGCGTTGTCCTGTAGGTTTTAGAAAAGACTCTCCTACACCCCAAACTCTGTGTTACTTCACACAGAGACGACCATTTCTCTCTTGGTTGAAAATCAACTTTAAACATAATAGGTGACATATAAACGACCAATAATACGATTGATAGAAGTTCATTTGTATGTGTGTGTGTGTGTGTGTGTGTGTGTGTGTGTGTGTGTGTGTGTGTGTGTGTGTGTGTGTGTGTGTGTGTAACCTGGCACAAAGTGATATTTTCATGATTGGATTGTACTAATCTTAAGAACCCAGTATTATTATGCAATAAAGATTTTGTAGGTATTACGTCTTGAATTTGGGAGGGAAAAAGCAACTAATAAGGGTTGATAAGAAGTTTAGTCACCTTTCTGGCCTGATATAAATCTTTATTGCTTAAAATATACGGATTGCGGAATGAACACCAAATGAAAAGGGAGCTAAGATTTCTATTAACTACAGGCAGGACAAAAGCTGCTGCTCCTTTGAACTTATTGTACACGTGATGGTATTTAATTGTATTTAAAAGGGTGAGAAAATCCGTCCACCTGTTTTCCATTTTCTGTCCTGTATTCAAATGTGAGCTTCATTTGATGGGAAACTGATTCAGCAGGTGATCTGAATCTACGAGCTGAATGAGGATAGAAGAGAGTCAGAGAAGAGTCAGCAGTAGTAAATAAAATGAAAGCAGCATGCTCAGATCCATTGTTCTGAGTTTAATTGTGTGTGTGTGTGTGTGTGTTTACTGTATCCTGTGCATCCTGTGGAGAAGCCGAGGGAAACCATACCATTGTGCTGATGTGTGTCGACACCTCCTTCCTACCTTCAGCCTCACCAGCATTTAAACGGACACACAATAATAGAAAGTTGTTGTTTTTTCTTCTCGACCTTCACCCAAGCTTTTGAAGGTCGATGCTTTGTAATTCTGACAGCTCTGTATCACCGAATGAACGAAACACAAGGCAGGTTCGAGTCATTCGGGGGATATCCTCCATTTCTACCTTCAGCTTTGATCAGCAAACATGCTGCTTTGAAAGTTAACATTTTCTAGATTTGTAAAACTTGTAAAAACACATTGTTTTGCTGCATAGGTCTTTGGAAAGATTGTAGTGAGGCGACAAATTTCAAACAATAGAAATTACGATTTGATTCAAATATATCTGCATAGTCTGCTGCAACATAATGCTCCTGAACACAACACAAGTTTAGCTTAAAGTAAGACAATCGATAGCTACAAGTAATGAATGAACAGTCACACAGGTGAATGTAATGGACACTGACAGTCGTTATCTACACGGAAAGTAATGGATAAATAGTCAACATAGGGAAATGTATGAATTCCATTTCTTTTGTAAGCATGCTGCATGTCTTTTGGGAGCAGCTGGAAGCAACAAAACATCACTTACAGAAAAAAACGTGCAAAAACTAATGTGATCACGTGATTGTGCACGTGAAACATGTATTTTGCCCACAGGAAACAACACATGGAACATTTTCATGGTGTAATGTGCAGAGCTCAAGTACACTCCCATGTGGAAACCTTTCCACATATTATCATATGTTGCAACATGTGGTAAACATGTGTCATACATGTGATCACGTGTTCCATGTGAAAAACATGGTTTTTTTTCTGTAACGGATTGCTCGTGCGTCAATGCACGCATGGCCAAATACAAGAATCTTGGCAGAAATAGTAGAAAATGCAAAAGCATTAGAAAAACAGCTGAAATAGATTTCTTATGGATGATTGGTTAAAATGTTCCTGTCACTCCAAGTAGAAGAATTTTAAAACAATACTCACTTTTATGTAACTAACACACACACAAGGAAAATTCAGATGAACACATTTGAAAGCAATGATGAAGGGGTCCTTAGATCTGATATGGTTGAGGACACATCAGACAATAAAGTTTAAAACCAATATTATTAGCACTGTCTATAATTCCTGCTTTAGAGCTGCACAGACTCATTGGAGGGATCCAAACATGTAAAAGTTACATAACAAGATATTTTACGTCGGACTTGGGTGTCACTCAAGATTTGATTTGTCTCGTGTGACACACTATTAAATCCACATTTACCCACATTCCAACAGCTGTGTGAAGAATGAATTACTACACGTACAACGAGCACGAGGCCGGATGGCGCGAAGGATCCACATATGGAGGGAGGGACGGATTGGCACGAGTGACTTGCCAGTAATGTATTGCTTCCACAGGATGCCCTGCACGCTCAAAACAAGCCGTAATTGGCCTTGATCACGCTCAGCCATTGAGACATTCAGCAAATGTGACAAGCAGCAGGGAGAGAGAGGAGACAGAGGAGAGAGCGGGGGAGGGAGGGGAGGGGAAAGGAGAGGAGGACAGGGGAGGGGGAGACGCTAAGGCGCTGTGACAGAGTGATTTTGCAGAAGATGAACTGTAAATATTGACCCTGAGAGGAGGGCAAAACAGTCATGCTGCACCAGCAGGGAAACCATATCTCACACACACATATACACACACATATACACACACATATATACACACATATATACACACAAACACACACATGGTTCAAGTTCTCCATTGGTCTGGAAAATGGAGGAGGCTATGAATCTTATTGAGGGAAGAGAAACATCTCGTTGGTTTAAGATCTGCTGCAGTGATTATGTCTTCGATCTAAAAACACATTTTTATTTTATAAGACATTGAAAAAGTCTCCTGAAAGCCTTGATAGCAGGTAAAAACAATACGGCCTATTAAATGTGGTTTTACGTCATATTCGCTCCTTGTTAAGACTTTCGTGGTAAAGTAGCCTGTAAACTCTTATCTAAGCGCTGTACATCTTAAGATTCCTTAATGGTGACGAGGTTGAGGCACTTTTATCTTCTCCTGTAGATCTTAAAATCTCAGACTGTGATGGTCGTGTCCAAATGAGAATGCAGAAATTCACCACAACACCCGTCTCAGTTCTTCTCCTGACCCACCGATTATACACGCTTTACAAAGATGCTGCAGCCGAACCGAACAAACTATCTTCCAGCTGTATCTTCTTCCCTTCCTCACATCGGATGACTTCTTGACTTTGCACCCCGTGACGAACCCTCACTGCGCAGGAACGGGCCTTCAACTCAAAGATCCCCTGGCCTGTGAACGCACCTCGCCCCCACCTACAAACACCTCAAACTAAACACACCATAGTTGATCAGGTTGTGTGTTTTACGGCGGTTTTAATTGCCATTTTAAATTGTAGCCCATTGCCCTTTGATGAAATGTAGAACAACAATAAAACTACTATCATCATCACTCTTATTGTGGAGTAATATAGAGAGCACTAAGCAGTGATCTATTTCTATTTGCCAAGACACTCACAGCTGCCCAGGATTTAACAAGCACGAAGCTACTTTTCACCTCCTCTCACTTCATTACAGAGCGCTTTGTACAGCAACAGTGTTTGCTGGTTCATAAACAGCGTTTCCAGTTGTAGTGGGTCAGATGATGGAGATTTGTGTTCTCATTTATTGTTGTTTTGACCCAGAATTGAAAAAGAAAAGAATAACTTTCTATTTCAATTTTTCATATTTACAGGTAACGCACGATATTGCAGCTGCTTCGATTTTACACTGGACATCATACTGAAGGTGTAATTGTGACAAACAAGTCCTCCCAGCTCCGTAACCAGTCCGACTTTGTTCTCGAAACCACACTTTCCTTGGTACACGACCCGTGCGGTGAGGCGCCGGACGGAGCCTAAAAGTGTGTATCTCACACCAAAAGCGTGAGAGTTGGCAGCCTCGTTCACAACAAAGATCACAATTGTCATGGCGAAGACTCATTCACCCTTCTCCTCCGTCTCCCTGCCTCTCTCAGCCCCTTGTTCTGGTATGCCCTCCCTCCCTCCGTCATGCAGTTGTCCCTGTTGAGCGACTCATGCATGGATACAATGTGCTCCACTGTGCTCTTTGAAGGCTAGCATTACTGCTCACACGCAATCTGCACCGAACACCGATATGTTCCTCCCTCCGCCCTTCTTTTTTATCCCAGTTTCATCTTTTGCCCGCTCTGTGTATACTTATAGTCCTTTTTAGCCTTTTTACAATAACATGTTGTACACCAGTTAACTCACCAACAAAGTTAATGATCTGAAATTACATCCATCCTTTGATTATTTTTATGTTTAGTAAAAAACATTTTGCGGTAATAAAGGAAGCCAATACTATTTGCAGATACATTCTCAAGCATACTGACATTCACTTCGTTTTGCTTCAGTGTCTGCTGTGGAAAAGTAAATTAACAGCTTTCTTTGATTAAACAGTGCAGTTTGTCTGCTCGCCAAGGAATGAGCTGGAACAGTCACAGCTCTTATTTTAACACACCAAAAATGGAAAGCACATCATCTTATGTTTGGGGAGAATAATGTTGATATAGGTAGATTCATTTATACAAAAATGTTGATGATTGATGATCCGTACAGAAACAGAAACACATTTCAGTGTAAATTTGATGGATTCCAGACTTTGGCGGGTCCTCGGAAGAATGTATGCAAATTTAGCAATGTGTAATTTAACAGTATATTGTACGGCTTTCCTGTCTTCAGTCTGCCTCTGATTGTTTCCATGTGGTCGGCCTCAGGAATCTCTCCTGGATATTCAGAGCATACCACCGCCACAGCAGGAATCTGATACCTGACTTTCCCCATCTCTCTCCTGTTTTGTTTTTTTTTCCCTCTCGAGCCTTGGTGACAAAAATGTTCCCATCCGCTCTTTCTCTCTGTCTGTCTTTTTTTATTTTTATTTTATATATCTCTTTGCTTTTTGTATTGCTTCTGTCCTGGCACGCTATCCGCTCCCCCGTGTGAGAACTGGACTTAACTTCAATGTTGTTCCCTTATGGCTCTGTGAAATGCTCTCAGTAGAGACAGTAGATCAGCTGTGACAGTGTATGTGTGCATATACATTAAGGACTATATGTGTGTCGTTCAGTAATAGTGCAGTGAAGGAAGCAGATGAACTCATGGGTGCAGGGCTGGTTTCTCTCTCTCTCTCTCTCTCTCTCTCTCTCTCTCGCTCTTTCTCTCTCTCTCTCTTTCTCTAGCTAGCTCTTTCTCTCTCTCTCTCTCTCTCTCTCCTCGCCTCGACAGATAGTTTTCATAACCACTTTTCTGAGGTCACATCCTCGTCTGCAGTAGTCACGCAAGCCCTGGCTCCCTGCTCAGTCAGCTTTACATGCACACATACAGAGAGTACGCACACATACTATACCGCAGCAAGACTACTCTACGCTACGTCTTCAAAGAGACAGCGTTGTTTCCCCCCCCCCCCCGCCCCCCACCTCTCTCTAGCTCTCTCTCTCTCCCTCCCTCTCTCTCTCCCAGCAGCCACAACATGTTACAGACTCCGCTTTTAAAGGGTCAGCAGGTCTATTTTTGGCTCGCTGTGCTCAAAGCATTCCTCTGCTGCTGGCAACACACATGCAACCTGTGGCTGCAGTGTGGAAACGTAACACCGGATCGAGCTGATTTTCCCATTCAACCTCTCGACTGTAATTGTTTTTAACAGTTTTATACGTTCTTTAGAATGCAAATGGAAACACGACATTGTTTTTACACGTGCCAAACAGTATAGTGGAATAATTACAGCGGTGATACGCCTGTTCTGGTAAAATCCCGCTTAAGGGGGAATCATAAAAATAAAAATCTCTCTTTATGTGGTTGGTGCATAGTTAGGACGAGCTTTCTTTGAATGTACCTCATAAACTTAATTTGAATCACTGATGCCAGCTACTTGTGACAGTTAATTCTACTACAATGCATGCGACGACCACTCCATCTCTTTGTATGTGTGTGTAACATAATGATGGCCATGTAGAGCGACTGAACTCCCAGGGTCCAGAAGACAGAGCCTCATGTTGTCCTACCTATCCACGGTCCTGTGTCCCCTTGTCTCTGTCTCGCTGCCTCCACCAACACCTCTCCATCCTCTCATCACCTTTGTACAAGCAGGATAGCCCGCGGAGGAATATACACTAAGTGGGGATGACAGGGAGCAAGAGGAAGAGACCGTGGGCATCAGAGAAAGTGAGGGCCTGTGATTCTGAATGGGCTCCAGGACAGACAGAGGAACAAAGGAATCATTCACATCACTGGCCTTGTAAAATACTTTGAGAGTCCTACAAAGGTCTGGTTTGTTGGACATGTCTCATGTACAGTATGACAGATGTGTATGAAGCCGAATACCAATATTTAACAACACCATGTTGAAAACATTTGCAGGAAGAGCAACGAAAAATGACTTTCCCCCCCAAAAAATACTGACCAAGATCCATTTTTATTGTTTTATAATGCAGTCTCAGTCTCAAACTGCAGAAATGATGTAAAATGTAAAATCAAACATACTGAATTGGGCCCTGGCAGACTTCTACTCTATTATCCTGCTGCTAATTGACCAAGTTAGCTAATGTAAGCTTCATTAGCTGGTTGAAAATGCTGCCTCTGGTTTACTTTTTAATGTTTTGAGCCGACTAGTTTTATATCAAGAACCATTTGTGATGTATGCGCATACAAATATGCAGATGACTTATAATGTGACTGGAGAGGACCAACACATGTGTTTGGCACAGGTAACTGCCAGATAATGAGTTTAGCTGGGGCTGATTTAAGTCCCCCAAATTCAATGGAGCGGGAAAGATCTGCTGACATTAGCCAACGCTTACTGTTGAAACATTAGGCAGGAAATGTGCCCGTCAAGCTGTTAGCCTACAAAATAATGCAGAAATTTCCAAGACTTTGGCAGTAACTTTGGGTTACTTGTATCTAGTACTTTGCAGCTCATTTAAGATCAGCCAAAGACACTGTTTAATCCATTCTTCAGTTTCGCTCTTGTATTCTTGGTAAAAATAAGAAACCAAAGGACACAAGAGTGCACTGCCTTGCCTATAAGCTATAGGACTGAGTCAAGAGTCTCAGCTTTGTCTGAAAAGCTCAACAATGTCCATTCATTGCATATGAACATATGCCCAAACAGTGTGAATGCATGGATATGCATGAACACACACAAACCTCGTTGAATTCAAATATTATTACCTGCTCTCTTGTTGTATAATCAAAGCTGACACTTTGACACGTACTCTACACAGAGTGGACAATAATTCTTTAGAAGCTGGAATGAGATTTTCCAGCTCATCAAATCTCAGTTTGTGTTTTTTGTCATGACATCACCGGCGAGTGGGAGCGGAGGCCACAAAACAGCCTCAATATGGCCTGGAAATTGACAGAGAATTTGGCCGGGAGAGGTTGCATGAGAAGGAGAAGGACTTGAAGTAGCGGGGAGGATAGACTTGCCAAAAGTAAAGGCTCAGGGCCTGAAGGCTTTTGGCAGGTGTTGTGTCTCTGCTATCCATCCAGCTGCTGACTAAAAACATGGGAGGTGTTACAAGAAAATCTATTAGCTGTACAGACAGGCTGTAATCTCACTAATCTCCTGCCATAGCTGCTTTTACTAATTTCGGCAGAATTACAGCACTTTCTTTTTAACTACAGTACTTCTTGCTACTAAAATGTGACATGATCTTGTGTTTAGGCAGTTCAATATATAACAGGAGTGGTAATCCTATAGTCTTTAAGTGATTTCATTTCAGTCAGAGAGGCATTACTGTAGATATATGTGCAGAGATTTATCTTCAAAGCAACTTTATGAACAGAGCAGCTCTAATTCTATAAAACATGTTTGACTGATTAGTAGATAAACTGCTGAAGAGTCAACCAGAGGCTTTTAACTAATGACGAAGCTTGTTTACTGAAATATCTGAATCATAGTTAATCATCCGACCTCAGCCTCATCAGCGATCTACCAATTAGGTCAAGCCTGGGAGTTTTCTACATGAACTGGCCCATCTGACCTTTTAATAAAGATGCTGGTCCAAGGATGAATGAATGAATGGAGAATTGGTGTTTTGATGGCGCAATAAATTATGCAAGACGCTCTCTCTCTCATTTTGTATTTTATAGCTCCTGGCTTCTGTTTGCAACCCCCATCGATCCCTCATGGCGTACGGCTTTGTGTGACACGTGGACCTCAATGCAAAGGTTTTTTTGTGTCTGAGTCGCGATCACGGGAAAGTGAGAAGTGTAAGCTAACATGAAGTTCTCTGCAGCCTATGAAAACAATGAAAAGTGAGTGGGAAGCGGGCTGAAGCCACACCAGTAGGCAGTCAGGCTGAAGTTGTCCAGACCTCCAGTGCAAAGGTGTGGTGGCAACAGCAGAGGAAGGATTAGATGAGAATTTAACAAGCTCAGCGACGGTAAAACAAAGTGAGAAATAAAACAACACAGCTGTTTGCCTTGACAACGTGAATACAACCACAAAGAAAACAATAAAAATGTCCTGTATTCAAGCTATCTGAAACAGTCTCTTCTGATAAAGAAAGGCTGCTTCACATCAGGTTCATGTGAATGACATTAATTCCCATTTGCTTAAACTGTATTTGACCATGACGATTAGATGAGGAGACAATTGTCAAGGTAAATGTGTCCAATAAAACTGCATCAGGACAAACACAGTGGTGGTGAGTATAGAGATACTGAAAATCCTCTTTAGTGCTTTTCTGTAGTGAAATCTGTTGGACTATTATTAAGTGTCTCACTGCAAAAGCAGTTTAAAGTCACTGAAGGGAGACTTCCCTGTCGAGTTTCTGACTTCCGTTGTGCAGACTTATTTTCCAAAAGAAGCTGCTGATAACGCCTTTATTTAAACCAACTTGAAAGACAAAGGATTTCCACCATGAACAGATGGTGAGGATGATCTGCTCGCCGTTCAAAAAGAAATCCAACAGCAGCATCAGCTCAAGCCAGAGACACACTGACAGGCACAACACAATCCCGTATTTACTGCCCCTGTGCGCGCATGAGAGCGGGTATTTATAAAACTATCAGCACATTAACATGCCAGAGACATGTGAGCGGGTGCAGCATCTTCATCCTTAACTCGTTTAGGACATATTGAGGTCATTTTTGCAGGGTTTACACAACATTGCGTGCGAAGGGAAGGGTATCTGGTGGATCCAATTGCCCTCTGAGAGGGCGGCAGCGCCTCCATGAATGTGGCCTTTGAGTGGCGAGAGGCCAGTAGACATGCAGACAGCCTGTACTTACTGTATGTGGGAAATGGGCCTGATGCGACTTCAAACAACCACAATGATGTTATTATGCCCCCCTTCCCTCCTTCCTTCCCTCCCACCCTCCCTCCCTAAAGTCTCTCTCTCTCTCTCCTTTCTGAGAGTTGCTGCTCATGAGTCACAAGGAAGGAGTCTCCAGTGATCCCTTGTTTACCCTCATATTACTCATGGTAGAACTTGGACAAATCTCCACTTCAATTTTGGTTTAAATAGGATGTTTTTTTTGTTAGCACTCCCTCTACGATAAAATGGAAATTGAATTATCGCTAAGATTATCTCTTTTCCCTGCTGAAAATAAAATTTATTTTGGCCAAACTGCTTTTATAACATTTATTTTCCTGAGCAGAAGAAGATTGGAAATCATGACTGTGTTTTTTCAACGGAGGGGAAATGAGGAGTCTCCTTTGTTTTTAATAAGGTAAAAGAGTTGAATTTCAAAGGAGTTTGATGGAAAAAAAATACATGAACAACTTCTGAAACGACGGCTGCACTACTTTCAGAGCGATAACCCAACACTGACTCGGTTCTTAACCTTAGGCAAACCGGCATTTCACACTCCTTCATCCTAAACTGGGTTGTCTGTATCTTTAAGCAAAGATTTGCTGTTTATTTTCCCACCCAAAAAATATAACAAGGCCTCCCAGCGAGCATTCTGACAGTCAATAATGTGCAAGAGGTAGCAAAGTTCAACGTCATCCTAAGCAAGCTCAAAGTTTTCACAATATGATGGTATGGCACAGTTTAAAAAAAAAATAAAATAAAATAAAATATATATATATATATATATATATGTGTGTGTGTGTGTGTGTGAAAACAGATTTTCTGAATTTCTATCAGACACATATTGAAGTCCCGGTTTGAGAAAATGACGCAGGTGGCAGCAATGGACACAGAGTGGATGTGACTCCGCTTTGATTTGGCTGCTATATTTACACCGGCTTTCAACGTCGACGCTGGCTGTCATATGAGCGTGATTTCTGTGTCAGAATTTTTCGCTGGGCCGGGCTAACTTTTGACAGCAAGAAACTAGGTTAGACTACAGAATGACAATTTTATCAGCTTTAATTTGTCAAATAACAGTGCAGAGATTTGAACAACACTTACTTTGTCTTGTGGTTTTAAGTTCCTGTAAAGAAAATGAAGGTTCTGTATCACACGCATCTTGACACTAGTGCTAGTTCTTTCAAAAGTACATAATGTACGTATCTATTTAAAACAGCTGGAAATAGATTGGAAATAAAAATAATGTCTGATGAATCAATATCATATAATTCTAGGTTTCACAGTCAACACATAAACATGCTGACACACCACACTCATTAATCTTCCTGTGCTTGAGCGAATGGTTATCACACACTGCGTGTGTTAATTTAGACACATGGCCAAAGTAAGCACTGAGCGCCGTTATACTTCACCAAAGCCTACGTTAGAAATCAAATATCACTGAAAAATTATGGGAGTGGTGTCTGAAAAATAAACATGGGTGGAAGCCACATCCAGCTCCACATCTGACAGATGACGCTGTATGAAAACAAGGATTAAACTGTCAGTGCACTGGCTGGGTAAATGTGAGTAAATGTGTGAGTGTGTGCATACGCGCATGTGATGCATATTTAAAACATTTGCAATTTGATGATGAAAACAAACCCTGGCACATTAGCATGGAGAATTTCCCGGCTCCGCACGCAAACTTAGAGCAGGGGAGGGCCCCAGTGTGAGTGAGTGAGTGAGTGAGTGAGTGTGTGTGTGTGTGTGTGTGTGTGTGTGTGTGCGTGCGTGCGTGCGTGTGTGTGTGTGTATTGCTGTGGGTGAAGCCGGCAGCTGTTTAAATTCAGTGCTCTCTCTGCAACATGCCAATTTAAAGGCGATCCTCAGGGACAGAAACAGTCTGACACTTCTCCTCACCATCTCCGTCTCTTCTTTTTCGTGCTGTAGAAAATATTCCCTGACTTCAAATCTGAATTCTACACCAGAATATTTCTCGCTGCACTGTACACAGAACTCCCTTATTTCGCTGCCGTGGCCGCGGTGAGTTCATGCACCTGATATGATGATCTGACTTGATCCCTTTACTGTCTGTCATGTACCATCTAAAAGAAGTCTTGCCATTGTGCCCGATGAATAAGTCATTAGATCAGCGCTGCGTTAGTCCCTGAAAGGTCCGGAGACTCTGTGCCTGTGGCTCCATTTCTAATAAGGTCACAAACACAAAGGAACCAGGGTGACAGGAAACAGCTCTGCCCTGGTTCTTGACAATAATAAAACTGAGGGACATTTTAGACAACTGTGGGAACAAAAACATCAGATTTAACTAGAAAAAGCTGCATTTTCTGAGGCGGATTAATATGCTCATTGTTGAAATTCTTCTACTCCAATGTTTGAAATAGTTCAAACTGTTGAAGTTGGAGTTAAAGTAGCACTCAGAATGCAAATACTGAAAAATGTAGAAAGGAAGTGGGGATGTCTTAACTTGAAGTGTAAACACAGAGGGATGCTGGAGTTTCTCTTGAATTGAATGTGTGGAGAGGAGGTAATGATTCAGCAGAATTTTAATCACTAAAAGGAGCTGGAATGTCAGTCAAAATGTTGGCGATGCAGTGATGTGAATGTGTCAGTCTGAAGAGAAATGTGCGTCATCTCAAGTGTATAAATCCAAAGACAATATCAGCTGAAGTGTCCACTGAAGTGTTGTAGTAAATGGTGTATGAACAGATGAAATCATGCAAGTTAGAAAAGCTGAAGTCATTTTGATCTGAGACCTGCAGCAATTAAAGCGTGAGTGAAGTAGAAGCAGTGAAAAATGAAAAAAAAAAAAAAAAAAAAAGAGGGGAGATAAAACTAAAGAAAGTCAACCAACAGCTTCTCACTAGAAATATTTCAAACTTACACTGTATACAATACAGTAATACAGTAATCCACATCTTTGATTCGTTTCTTTTTTCAGTTGAGAACTACACATAAAGTCACTCAGAAAGCCTCAGAGTTTTCACCATGAACTCCTCCGGTGGAGCCGGCGATCCGGCAGCTTCCAGGGAATCTCTTTTCTTTTCTTTTTTTTTTACCAGGAAAACGATGCTGTTCCAAGGTTTTCAGGGGCCTTACCTAGTCTCAACACACTTATAAACAAAGGAAACACTTGTTTGAGCGTATTGAGTTCATAACATCTTGTAGTGTGTGTTGGTGTGTGTGTGTGTGTACACCTGTGTGGTTATGCTACATCATCACTCTCACCGGAGTTTTTCACAACACTGTGATAAAATTTCAAGTGAACTCGACACATGAGGAACACCAAATGAAATCCCTTACATTGCTCGTCATTTTTTTCAGTGCACATGCATGCCAGCATGCGCCAACGCATGTGCACATCTCAAATAAATCCCAGGAAGCATCAGGGCCCCCGGTTGTGGCTCTGTTTACTGTAGAACACTTAAGATATACCTTCCTTTCTCCTGGCTAACAAATAACGCCGGGGGGGACTGCAGGGCTGAGCCAAGCACAAGTCACGCAACGGCTTCGCTCTCGCTCTCTGTCTTAGTCACTCCTTTCCCCTCCACACACACACACACACACACACACACACACACACACACACACACACAGGACACCTAGCTGCCCTGGTGAGACATTTTGCCCCTGCAGAGCTCTCCCTCTTTAACAATGCGCCTGGACGCTGTCAAGCCAGAGACGATGCCGCTGCTGTTAACTGATGTTCGGCTTCGCTTCGTCTTTCTTCTGCACACTGCCCTCGCATGTTGTCTGCATGTATGATGAGGAAGGTAGAACTGACTTGCTGTACCCTCAACTTGCATCGCTCTCTGCCCTAAAAATATTTTGTCAGGCTCACTCATTCAATCATAATTCGGCATGGAGCAGGAGTTCACTCAGAGTTCAGGCTGCTCCGGGTGTGCAGGGTGCAGCATAGGCCTGCCAGCCCACAAACACACACACACACACACACACACACACACACACACACACACACACACACACACACACACCTTTTAAACACCCTCCTTCATCACATCCTCTTGTCCTCTTTAATTAGCCGTCACTATGGCCATTTCTCACAGCAGTATATACCTTTTACTGATGTTTTGGGTTTCAATTTGTAAGGTAAATCTCCAACACACTGTCTGAGTCTGAAAAAAGGAACTCTCGCTCAAAGCTTCTACAAATAACCTTAACTTTACATGACATGATCTGGGGGACTATTTATATTCGGGCGAGTTACATGCTGATGTTTTCCCATATCAAATGCTGATGAAAGGAGACCTCATCTGGCTGACAGTAGTAAGCGTATCGAGCTGTATCGGGTCAGATGCCACCTTTGGTTAGTGATCTTTCCAACCGCATGGAAGCATATCGATTTACATTAGGGAACAACAGCAGGGACCGGTACTGGCCGCTGTAGCACACTGAAGCATGCTTCAATTAAGATAAATGGAGGTGACAGACAAAACAAACATGGCCTGACATACTGGACGATTGGGCACACGGACGCAGCCCGGCGACATGTAAGACGCGTGGTCGTTGTGGCACGCGAGTGGCCTTCATCAAAGAAACAACAAGATCCCTATCAGTAATATGGCTTGCAGATATGTGCTTCAGCTCCTTTACAGTCTTACCATCACTTTTCCCTTCTGGAGCTCTTTTTCGACGTCAGCTTGACAGTTTTGAGAGTCCAGAATCACGATCCGTTCAGGTGAGGTGGGAGACTCACAATAAGTTACATTAAATTCACGTCAAATGTTTTCGGTCTGACTTTGTTAAATTTAGTCTTCACTATCTCGTTGATTTCTTCCTCTCACACCATTTTTGTGCTGGTTAATGTTTTTCTTGGGAAGATGTTGTTCCGTATCTCTCCGGAGCAGCACAGTCACTGGGTTCACTCATCAGTAACTGTGAATAGCCTCTCCATTCGCTCGGTTTAAGCCATCAACAGATCGCATTACTGACACCAGTGAGCTTTTTATGCTGGTGGCCATGTTAAATTGGTTGTGCTGTAGCTAATAGGCCTTGGGTGCCCATTGGGAGGAAAACTGGTGGCGATGTGAGCCAGGATGACAACCAACATTAGGTTGTGAATGTCATCAGTCAGTTCATTGTGGACGGTCTCTAATCCCTGCCAACAGGATAATGGAGGGACAACAAGAGTCTTGTTCTTGGACTTCATATTTATTTTCTAACGATCATTTTGGATTTTTTTTTTTTAATCATTATTGTTTATATGCATTCCAGCATTGTTGATCACACAATAAACAGTCACAAAACTCCAAAAGCTGTTTCTGTGTTGAAGTACCCGCATGCCACAATAAATAAATGTACAAAAAAAAAGACTGCTCCGAAGCTTAATGAGTTACCAAATGGGCTTTCAACATGTGGCTTTAGGCAATACTCTCTCTGTAAGCCATATTGCATGTTTGCATGGAGATCAACAAAGTCTATTTGTTTGTTGTGCGGGGAGGAATGAACATAAATTGGCAATGTGAAATTATCTAATGTAAACCACAAGGGGTGTAGGTGGGGTTAAGCATGGCTTGAGTGGTGTGCTTGTAAAAATAGCACACAGCAAACCAAAAGCAGAACAAATGTTTGCAATAAGAAGTTTGTCTGCCGTCAATAAGTGTAGATTAACTGCAGTTTGCACAACCAGTGAACTTCAGATATTCTCGACTTCACAGCAACCTGTCAGATTTCTAATCGCATGCGATGTTATTACAAAGTATGTAAAACCAACAGCTGGGAGATGTCAGCATGTTTGTAGCCTCGCTGCATCCTTACAGTGCTGCCATAATATAATTATCTACTTAATCTCCGGGGGTTTTGGTGTGTTTGTTGCTCCCCTCACGGTGCCTCTGCGCTCCCCTCGCTCAGGCGGAGCGCTGCGCTGCGCTAAGCGGTAGCTGTGACAGTAATTGCACAAGAAAGCTTCCAACAATAGTGTTGGGCCAACAAAGGCTTCTGCTCCCTCTGCATGAGTCCTAGCTGTCTATTCACACTCACTCAAACTCAACACACACACACACACTCTACCCGTGTGTTTGCACACACACACACTTGCACACAAACACACCTCCCGTTGCTGCATGGTCGCCACTAGCTGTTACAGTGAGGGTCTGACGGGGGGGGGCCCCCTCAGAACTGATTTGAGTAATTCACTTATGGCCTTTTGTGATCCCGGGGGGCTCTTTCGGGCCCCTCCCTGCCACCCCCGGGCCCGCAGAGTCCAACTCCACTCAAGCGAGTTCAGTGTCTATGGCACGAGAGGCCAGGCAGGGACAAAGCCAGTGTAATGCCTTTGATTCAAGCAAGTAATGAGTTAGCTGTGAGGATGCTGAACGCACACGGCGGCTTCTCCATTCATGGTTCTCCACACATACAAGGGATTAGCATGGCTGCCCTGTCGCACTGGTTTATCTGCTATTGTGTGGTTGATTACTGCGCAGGCGGCGAACACACGTGAGAGGGTGGGAGAGTTGCAATTTAACGTGGAGTCATTGGGCGGGTAAGAACTTTGTGTTCGCCACAACACGGACAATATAACAACGATCAAACTAAAACTACACAAACAACTAGTACTGGTGTGATTCTCCTTTACAGCATGTGGAGATTATGTAAGAAAGATGGTCTAGCACACCTTAAGAGTGTTGATTAGTTGGGTTTTAAATGGTGATCTTAATGTTGTATCATTGGAACTTTTGAACAAAAATGTATTCACAGTCAAATTAAGTGGTCAAAATGAACCCTCATATCAGCAAAATCTAAAAAAATATTTGGTTAACTTTACCCAGTAGTCATGAACCATTGGATTACCAATCAAATCAAACATAAAAGTTGATAATGGGTTGCTTTAAAATGCCCAAAAAATTATTGTTAGCTGTAAAAGAAAGAAAAACAAATACTGGGTCAAAACCATCCATTATCTTGGCTTTGATTGGCTGTGCAACAGATATGTACCAATTGGTACTGGGTCAAGTTTTTTTCTGGTATTTCATAGACTAGACTTTGGGTAGGAAAAGAAAAAAGAAAAAAAAGAAAAATCAAATCAAGTTGTGTAGTTTGAAAACCAATTCCAGTCAAACCCATCTCCCATCAAATGAACAGGATCTGTGGATGCCAAAATAAAGGAAAAGGAATGATGAGACCGGGAGCGCTGGCATTAGGCTAGTCATAACAGTGGGAACACATTAACATTTACACAAACGTATTAAGCGGCCATACATCTACCTTTGTATACAGAGTGCGTAGCACGGAATTACAGACATCGCATGCAGAGGAAAGAGGAAGAAGAAAAGCCTGAGCCGTGGCATTTAGCCTGATCACGCACTCTTCATGAAGCACATGGAGATGAGAGGTGATTTTCTTTCACAGAGGTCAGTGAAACAAACAGAAGGGCAGAACCCCATAGGGAGGAAGAGGAGGAGGAGAGAGGCAGAAATGGAAAAAGAAAAGATAGAGAGGCAATAAAAGGGGTGACAGCGTGGATCTGTACCCTCGTTTGAAGATGATAATCAGTTATAAGAGCACGTTTGCTCTGCTTCAACAGCACACACACATTTGGATGTTGTGAACCACTATCGAATTCAATACACATCAGTTGATCCTATAAAGCCACATTAAATGATCTGATGAATTGTCTGAAAAAAAATCGTGAGAACGTGACCTGCTGGCTACAAACTCTGATTACTCTGTCACGAAAAGCTCAAAGGACGCTTTTGTCCACTTTCAGAAAAGATTTCCCATCCACATGGCCACCTTTTTCTCCCCTTCTTTTCCTCTGTACTCTTAGAAAGTCTCGCAGTGCAACAGTTCGGGGTGCGCTGGAGATTTCGTGCCACCAACACCAGTGCGGCACTGGGCAATCTGTTCGTATCTGTCTTCGGGCTTGTTGTGACATATGACATTTAACTGATTTGATGGACTGACGGGCTTCTCGTTCTTCTGTCCTTTGGACTTTGATGCATTGCGTGCTAAGGGGACAGAGACAAATGCAATACTGTACAGTCGTCCTGTTCAACGAAGGCATTCAGAAAACATGCAAGCATTGATTCACAGCTTGTCAAGTTGGCACTAATTACCCAAAAAGTTCAACCGATTCCCAGTGACTCATACCTCTTAGTCCCTCTAAAGCTGTAATTGGGTCTAACAACAGGGGCGAATGAAAAGGTCAAAGGGTCTGACCCTCACAAGGTTTGAGTGTTCTCCTTAAAAAAGATATAGACAGATGGTTTAATGAGCTGTGCAGACAAGTACTCGGTGTATAGTCACAACCGGGGAGCATATGATACTAGAGCCACAACAGGAACGTCTTCCTTGGAAAACCCAAATGTATCCCGATTCTCATGAAATGGTTAGAAAATGTCAGAAACCTAACATGATCAACACTTTTTGACATTTAGCGGTCTGTTTACCATGTTCTCCATCTTAATTCGTTCAATAAACCCAAACACAAAGTGTAGATCAGCGGTCTCCAACCACTAGATTGTGATCTCCCCCGTAGATCAAGGAGCTCTCAGAGTTAAAAGGTTGGAGACCCCTGTTCTACATCAATCTGACGGGAAACTTGCCAGTTTTTTTGGTATCTGGTCATAAATCAAACTACTGGACAATTAAATAATTAGCCCTGATGATGGTGCTTGTATTCATCGGCTGAATCCAAATGTGTGGACTTCAGCGCCTTTACAGACTTACAGACTTTGTGGGCGTGTTCCCGGGAAGTCTGCAAAAAGAACGTACTATAAATGTGTAGAACAATTACTTTATCTATACTGTAGCAAGGTTTGTGCTACCGGGGTTTCTCCTGGACACAGATGACTCGCTCAGTCACACGTTCGGGGATAAATGCTTTTATTCGCCCTGACCACACACCAATGTCTCTGTGCCAGCGCTTTCCTCCAGCCTCCTTCTCCCTGCTCACTTTATAGGGGAGAGCTCATCAGTCCACATTCGGCTCAGCTGTGCTCATTACACCTGCCCGGCAACGTTCCCCGAACCACTCCTCCCACTCTCTACCCTCTGCAGCTGAACTAACCACGCCCCGCCACCACATATAGGTTACTTGAATCATGTTATATTCAACCGCATCATGATACAGAAATATGTAAAAATACAGGTCGGAGAGGTAACCACAATGATTTTGATTATTGTCGTCGTTAGGCCTGTCTTTCGGTGTATTGTGCAACCTTACAGTCACGCAGCCTTGCAGACTGGAAACGATGACAGTGAACACATCATAGTTCACACGACTGAACGCTATGTGGAATAAAGTAGAATGAATGTCTCGAGGTCCAAAGGGTGGACATTTGGATTCAATGTCCTCTTGCACCAAATGGCAGATCAATGGACAGACCAACTGACATACAAAACAGTCTTCATCTTTCTTCATTTTTAAGGCATCTCAGCGTTTTGACCATAAAGAAACGAAGGACATTTCCTCTTCATCGTGACTTCTAAGTCGTAGAGACAGTTTGAAACAACATCAGGAAATCTGCTAATTTATTCAGTATAAACTATTAAGGGTGCTGCCTAAGAATATAATGTACATAAATATTAAGACAGAGGATGTTAGGTGGACTGTGAGGAACCCTTTGAGACTGCCTCCGTGCCCTCCCCCCATGCTGGGCTTAGCTCTAGGCCAACAAAAAAACAGAAGCACTGTAAGTGGGTAAGAAAAATGAAGGGTGATTAATGAGTCTAAGTCATAAATATCTTTATATCTGTTCTGCACTGCAGTGAAATGGGTCAAGGAAAAAAGCCAACAAGCTGTTATTGCCATCTTCTGACATTATTTAAGAATGGGAACGGCTGTTTGTTGTAGTCCACGATTCATCGGAAATTTCAAGAGCGAACGCATTTTTTACTTCTAAAAACCCTCCAAACAACAGTAAACTGATCACATCTTGACCTTTGTATTGCTAAACCTTTTCACTTCATTTAAAATCTGTGCAGCTTGCTGACGTGTCTCGCCCTCTGCCCCGCACCATCTCGTCTGACTTCGGGTTGCACAGTATTGGGGGAGGAAAAAGTGCCGTGGTTCACTGAGAGTTTAGTAAACACAAAGTCTGACTATAATGTGACCCGATGCACATTTCCACCCCTGAGCAAAGACTCCATTCAGAAACAGCTATCACGCTGCACCATTTCCTTCTTTAGGAAATCAAACAGTCTTCTCTTGTATTGACTCAATTGGATACAGACTTGACGTAAAAAAGGATTAACACACATAGCGGTGAGGAGGGTTAAATCCATTTAATTCTCCCAAATTAGTGGATAGTAGAATAAAGATTGAGACTGATTGTTTTTGTCTTGTTCCATCCTTCCTCTATTGCATGATTGTGGTTCAGTTACAAAACTGTCTCCTGTCTGCTGGCTGACGTCATGGATCGTGCATGCCTGGCATGAGTGTGGGCTCTGAGGCCTTTCTCTTCCTCTTTTATTATAGCTCAGCCAGCACATCGAGTCAGACAACACACATATTGAAACTTGCTTTTTGGTAATTGGCAACACAGATGTATAGTATGGAAGAATCGACGGCTGTTGCATGAAATTCAGACACCCAGTGAGGGGATCAGCATGTCAGGTTACCAAACTTGGCATGTACAGGTGCACTGTAGCCTCTCATCACATTTGTTTGTGTGTGTTCTCGTACCCTTGTCAACACCTTGAGTGGACCGACAGCTATAAGAGGCGGGGTTTCAATTGAGGGCTTCCAGACACACGCACACGCACACGCACACACACACACACACATACACACACACACACACACACACACTCACACTCATAAATACATCTCACTGCCATGTGGATACACTTACACCACAGGCATTTATATTTGGGCAAGAGGTTTGTTTTGGTGGTAACATTAGGGGCTGCTATGATATATTACAGGACATTGATGATTTTCAGTGCATGCTATTTACTGAAAGCAAAGCAGCACTGCACTGAAGTCATCTGGACGGTTTTCAGGTTGTTGATGTATCATGGAGAGCAATGTGAAGGTTTTTGGTTATTTTTTCAATGCAAGAGTGAGCACAAGTTAAGCACAAAAGCCCAACTGAAGGATCCCTCTGCACTGTATTGACTGGTGAATGTGTGAGTGAGTGCATGCGTATGCAACCTGGCATCATGCCAAAGTGTGCAATGCACCCATCAGTCCATTAGAGGATATTATGTCAATGTCACGTTTTGCCTCATCTGGACATGAAGAGTAAGGTGCCTTAAGTTAAGCCACCAAAACTAAGTGTTTAATGTTATGACAAGATCATGGTTTGGGTTTAAATAAGTAATTTAACACGAGTAATGTTACGTGAGTCTCATAAGTTCGCATGCGTTACGTTCTGTAAGCAACATGAACTTTTGCTTTCTCAGGGACTCGAACACTCAGGTGAAAACATTGCGTTTCTTCCATCCAACCAACCCTGACCTCCTCCCTTTATCACTTGTTGTGCTTCATCACATGACCTGCTTCTTCTATGCTCATACATGTGTGTGCTAAGGTGAGGCAAAAAGTGATACTGACACAATATCTTCCAGGGAACTGACGGTTGTATTACACCCTTTGGCGTGATACTGGGCTGGTGTAAGAAGTATTTAAGGGACTTTAGAAAGCCCAGAATAGAGGAAGATTTCAGGTGGTTTCAAGTAACAATAGTAATCCTAAAAACACACTGGATGTCCCCGGCTAAAGAACGACCTGTTGCTCAGTCCATCAGAAAGTGTACATTCCTCAAAACTGTTTATCTTCCCCTGTCCAAACTCAAAAATCCTTATTTTCCAACTCGCACGCACCACCTTGAGACATATATACATGTGATATTCCACGAGGTAGAAGTCATAAACTATCTTGACTCCACCAACAGTGGTGACGGAGGTATTATTTGGGTTGAAAACACTGTGCAATGATGGCAGACAGGAAAAGAACGAGCCTCGGCTTCTGTCCAATTAACGCTTAATGTCTGGAACAGAAGTACAGTAGTGGATTGAAAAGGGATAAATAGAGATGGCAAAAGCCAAACACTGTTCATGAATGTTGTTCAAAAATTAAATGAGAGATCAACTCCCTTCTTTACAATGTAGGTTAACAATATAATAAAATAAGAAACAATTAAGCGAGTCATTCATTACGTATCAGACAAACACTGCATACTGTATTGTTACACAATTTCCTCGTGTCACAGAAAATTTAAAAAAACAACCTCTGTACGCTGGAAATTTCAATTGCAATCTATAAACACTAAAATTAAATAACATTCACCAATCATTACAATTTCCTCTTGTCTTTTCTAATTGGGTCAAAGGTTGAAAAACACACAGGAAAGACACACCAACAAATTCAAAAACATGCCCAGAAGAGAGAGAAATATGCTTTAAAGGTCCAAAAACACAAACTGCTGTGACTCAGTGTTGATGTACAGGAAGAGACGAAGGACACATTCCTGATATGTGATTTCAAGAAGGACGGTGAGGGTAGACAGAGATAGATATGGGCAGTGAGAAATAAATATGGATTCATGCCAACGCTGCTTTTTTCCTCATGGGTGTGACGGGGAATCTGATCGCAGTGACCGATAACCATGGACAGATGTCTATAAAATAAGCTGCTGTCGCACCTCATCAAAGACGCAGTTAAACTAGACACCGTAGCAAAGCACAGACTCACACACGGTCTCAGCAGACAGACACAACATACATAAACATCAGAGTTTGACGTTCATACCCAGGAAATGCCCAGTACGAGCAGTCCACTGCCTTGCTCAAGGGTCCTTCAACTTCAGTTTTCCGGAGAGATTTAGTGCCAGCTGAAAACTTTTCCAGCAACTCCACACGTTTTGCAATATCCTTTTCTGAAAGAGTTAATGTTCTGCTTTATCAGACACAGACACACACCAGACAACCGACCACAAGCTATACTCGAACTTGCAGAGATATGACCACATTAGAAGCAATCAAGCCCACAAAAGGTGCACAGTGATGCTCGACAGTTTTTCAGATGCATGTCGTGCCAGCAGTTTGTGGTACAACAACTCATATCAAGGCTGTAACGGTACAACACAGTACCCTCATTTATAGGAAGGCAGGCTGTGCATTAAGGAGGCTGGTCTGTGGTTTATTATAAGGTCTCCAGGTTCTCAGCCCTAAAACTCCCATCTGATTCTTATCACCAGCTCTGTTGACTTCTTCTCTTGTTACAGCCAGTTTGAATACATATATGCTCGCGAAGGGAGGATAAGAGAGAAAAGAAAGCTTAAACCAAAGCGATGACTCCTCATCGAGCTGCTTCATTTTACAAGCTTTTGTGCCACAGAAATACAAAAAACAGAAGAAAAAAAAAAAAAAAAAAAACCCGTCGGCATTTCACCCACATAAAAAAAAATCTATTTAAAAAAGGGAACGTTCCTTTAAAGATTTCCCATTAATGGCCAGATCCCTTCCACAACTACAGCAGCAGCCTGATTAAAATTTAGAGACAAAGCATATTCTACGTTCAAATAATGAGATAAAAACTCGGCTAAACACAATCACACAAAACAGAGCGTAAAAAACACACATACACCGGAGGAGAAATACAGGCAATCGGGGCAGAAAGACAAATGAGGAGGGATAGTTAATCCTAAGGGTAAATATTTAACAAGCTCAGCAATTACAGTGAGGGTAGAGACCTAACATGGAAGAGAAGGGAATTACAGCCTGCTGACTGTACACACACACACACACACACACACACACACACACACACACACACACACACACACACACACAGAGAGAGACATACCTGATTGGGCATCTGCTTAAAAATGCTGAAAATATAGAAACTCTGACCTAAAATGAAAATTAAATTGAAATGGGACAAAGAGATTCACACAGCCTGGAGGCTATGGACTGATGATTTTTTGCATATTATTATAATTTTTTTTTAAAGGACAAGTTTGCCCCTCTGGACGTGTAGTGCATTTTCACTGGCTCTGCAAACTTTACCAGAGCCATGTTTTAAGGAAACGTGACCATATAAGTTTCTACTTGAGGATAATTGTGGCAAATGAAACTACAAACAAACTAAGACGAAGCAACGAATGGCGTGTTCACATTTAAGTTTTGAGTCAGCGGTTGTGTACAAAAGGACACTTAAAAAGCCTTCGGTACATTTTATACAGTTTCTAATCAAGAACAAATGTTTGCCCAGTGGGGTTTTCCTATTAGAAAATAAAATCAGCTTTTATAGTTTAACTGCACAATAGAACTTTTTAATTGTGTGAATCTGAATACCTGGAGAGATGCTTCTCCTCCTGCAATCTGAATGACATTTCCTTATAGCCAAACACATTTCCACGTTAAGCATCCTTGTAAAAACCTGGATTTCCTTTCATATTTGCAAGCCAGCAGAAGACTGAATAAAATTCAACTTAAAAGAAGGCGGCACAGTGAGGCAGAGGTTAGCACTGTCGCCTCACAAGGTTCGATCCTTGCTCAAAGTGAGCTGGGGGATAGGCTCCAGCGCGCCCCCCCCCCCGTGACCCTAGTCAGGATAAAGCGGATATAGATGATGGATAAAAAATTTAAAAAAAATTAAATCATGCACAAATAGCCTTTATTTATTTTTCTGCTTGAGATGCATATGAAACAACACCTGGAGTCACCTCAAGTCGTATGTCAGTGTGCCTGTAAAAAAAACACACTTCATTTGAATTTCTGATGAACGGTTGAATCCCATGAAATATGATGATCGAGGGAAAGTCGTTAAGGTGAATCTCTGTCTGATGTTGTTTTTTTAGTGACACACACACACACACACACACACACACACAGAGAGAGAGAGAGAGAGAGAGAGAGGGAGAGAGGGAGAGAGGGACAGCCTAAGGGTATATTTGCATAAAGTGCATAGGTACACAGTGTTCTCTGCTCCACCCTGCTGTAGTCACGCAATACAGATAACTGGCAGAATCTTAGGGAGCTTCCAAAAAAAAAACACCTGCTCCATGACTTTCTTTATTTCCTGCCTTTCTGAACCTTTAAACAAACTGTAAGTTAATATCTTAGATTAATGCGACACAGCTCAAACTGGAGCCAAATCTCATACCCACTTTATCAGTAGTGGGCATGAGATGGACATCAGACATGACTTGGTAGAAACTTCACTGTCCCCCCAGTGGACATAAAGGATAACTGCACCTTCAAAATCTCCACTTCCTCTATGAAACTATTTCTGAAGGCAAATGAAACCTAAAGCTGCAGGTTTCATGGTTTCATCGCATGTTCTCTGTCAGTGACTCACAGACAATTATGACTGTTGTTCCAAACCACAGGAAGGATGTGGAAATGTACTTGTTGCTCTCCTTAGATTTATCTGGAAAAGCTCTGGCCACACTCCATGTTTAAATATCAGTGTGTGTGAGGGAGGAGTTAAATGCTATTGTGAGAGTCAGCGAGTCGACCAAACGGAGGGAGGGCAGAGATTCCAGATGTGCACCACTAAATCCCTCATGTTCCACTCTAATTAATCTCATTAGCGAAGCATCAAAAGACAGCTAAGCTGGTCACTACTGCCACCGATAATAAGGCACCCAGCAGTGGAGAAGCACACATGCACACAGACTTCAGAACAGAAGGTCCTGAAACATTTCCAGATAAACGACACCTTTTGTGTCACTTTAGATACTTAAAACTGAGCTGAGAGCTGTATGTGAGCCTCGGGTGGCTATTAGCACTGCCAGACAATATACAAGCAATGATGCTCACTTTCAACAGCTTCTACATGCCTTTCAACACATTTAGCAGCTTCCCACACATGACTGAACCTTCTTGAGTCATTCCCCCGTCGCCGCTCTGGCTCGGGTCTGACAGCCCTCAGCATCGCTCCTCATCGAAGCAGCGGTTTGCGGCCTTGATCTCTGCGTGAGCCCTGATCCAGGAGAGGCACCTTTAATAACGCCGATTAGCACCTGTGCTTCAACTTTGCGTGATGGCTAAGCTAAATGAGCATTCAGGGTAAAATAACAGTATGTGTGTGTGTGTGTGTGTGTGTGTGTGTGTGTGTGTGTGTGTGTGTGTGTGTGTGTGTGTGTGTGCGCGCGTGAGTAAAAGTTGCATGACTGCAGGATGCCGGTTGTTGATTGCCATGTCAAACCAGAGCAGCGGATGATGGAGATTAAGGGTACTGTAAGGATCAGAGGAGAAGAAGGTGAAAGAAGGGAGCCGCACGTGACGAAGAGGCGATGATCTACAAAACGTTTTGCTCCTCGGACAACTGCTCACGCCAGCTCTCACACATCAGCTCTCACACATCAGCTCTCACACACATCAGCTCTCAAAGGGAATTTTTCTTTCAGCTTGCAGAAGGTAGTGAGCCTCATAGGACCTCTGCTGCTTCCTCTCCACCGCCCCCCTCCTCCCTTCTCATGCTTTATCACGAGTTTTCCCATGAAAAGCCAAGGCGAAGATGCTCCTTTTTTTTGTTGTTGTTGTTAATGAGAAAAAAGTAGCTCTTTTTTTTTTTTTTTTTTTTTTTTTAAGAGCCGTCACATCCAGCTGTGCCGCTGGCCTCTGTGTTGATAAGGCAGCTGTCACGGCCACCGGCAACAAAATACGTCCCGAAGGCAGCACATGAATATTTGAAGCGGCTTGCGGAGTAACACGAGGAGAGGAAGTGAGGCATTCAGTGGACAGCGGGAGGGTGGGAAAACAGGAGCAAGGCTCGATATGCCTTTTAATTACATGTGACACAAAGGGATGAGGGAGATGAGGGGTGTACGAGCAGACGAACAGCTTCCTCATATCTGCAATTCATCTTCAAAAACCCTCCTCACGAGCTCAATAAAACTTGTAACTGGAAGTGTAATCAGATTACTTTTTTCAGACATTTTATGTCATGGAGTTTGTGAAAGATAGAAAAAGTTAGTGAGTTATTTCAATACTCGGTGAAAGAGTGCAAAGAAAGGGAAAAAAATGATAGAATAAAATGTACCCTTTCTTTATCCGCTACTTAAATGCCTTTGACCATCACTATCACACACACAGGCCTGAGTGTGACAGTCACAGAGCACCAGGGTTTAACTAAGTTACGTAGTGGGCACTTTTTAGTTTTAGTTTCTGATCAATATTTATGAATGATATTGAATATCTTTACTGATTTCAAGGTAAACCACAAAACAGTCAGTAGTTTTCCCAGTAAATTGAAACCCTCAAGTTTCTACTTATAACACTGTGTGTTTGTATACTTATGCAAAATCTTATTAACATGGTTCTTTAGAAACTAGAGGTTTATTTTCATCACACTCAGCTTCACTGGAAATATGTCAATCAGCCTGCGGTGTCATACTAATAGATCTGTGGTGGACAACAGTGACCTCTGTGGCTACATACAGCCAATACCAGCAGCTACCTACTGACTCAAAGCCCCACACACACACACACACACACACACACACGCACGCCGCACACACGCACACACACACACGCACACGCACACACGCACACACGCACACACAGAGAGAGAGAGAGAGAGAGAGAGAGAGAGACATAAATAAAATAGCCCAACTGCTGCCACTTTAAACACAATCTTTACCTTGGAAGAAGCTCTTGACTCGGAGGTAAGAAACTGCGAGACGCAGCACTGACAGCTTGTCCAGCTTGGAGATGACATCCGGGGGGAACGGCAGCAGGCTGGCCAGCCGGTCCAGCTCCGCGTTCAGCCTGTCCCGGTGCCGTTTGGACGGGTTGGTTTTGTCATTGGAGGAGGACGGCTTCCTGATGACGAGAGGGACGCAGGTTAGAGGTAGACAGGGCCGAGGGGACATGAGGGAGTGTGAGTGAGCGTGTGTGTGTGTGTGTGTGTGTGTGTGTGTGTGTGTGTGTGTGTGTGTGTGTGTGTGTGTGTAAACATGTGTAACTATCAGAAGTCATGTAATAAAATAAGAGGACGTTCCACATACTTGACAACACCACTTAAGTGACAGCAACACAAACTGAAGGTTTACTTCACTTGTTGGACAAATGCCTCTGCTAATATATAAAAAAGTTTTAATCTGATTCACACGACAGCCCTTTAAAAAAAAAAAAAAAAAAAAAAAAAAAAAAAAAACCTTAGCTGGTCAATGATCTTGGTCTATACAATATCAATGATGTACATTTTCTAAACTAAACAGGCACTAAGAGCAAGTATTGTATATGTTTTGCCACAAATGTGTTAAAACACACTCGTATCGCCTGTTTCTGGAGTTGAGGTGAAGCAGTGGCCGACTCACAAGACTGTTTATTGTGTGACAGATTTTTTTTTTTTTTTTTTTTACACCAATTTAAAAAAAAAAAAAATAGGTCACAAAACTGTTCCAGAAAGCACTGGTCTGACTGCTTTTTCTTTCACACATGGTTTCTAAATCGATAACTGTCAGTTAATTCATTGTTCCTCATCAGGAGGACATAAACTCCAGGATGATGTTTTGTTTTATTTATGTATGGAAAGCAGCACAACTTGCAAACCCCAAGTAGAAACACATGACCAAATAAATACACGCTCTGTGCACAAGTCTGTCTTTCTTTTAACTCCATTTCCTTTTGACTCAGCTTTCCCCAATACACCACACACACCCACACACACACCCACACCTACACACACACACACACACACACACACACACACACACACACACACACACACACACACCTACACACACACACACACACACACACACACACCCACACACACACACACACACACACACACACACACACACACACACACACCTCACGGATCGGTTTCTTTCAAAGACACGTCTCTTAAAAAAAATAATAAAAGATCTGCTTCTTCACAACAAGACAAAACAGATGATTGAAGCATATCAGGTGTCAGTCCCGCCAACATATCTCAGTAAAGTCTACTGTGGCCGCTCCATTCTTCTGAGTGTCTCCTAATGTTTAAGGTATACTGGGCAGACGGCTCGATCCTTCGCAGCGCGGCAGAGAGAATCAAAAACCCTCCTAAAGTTATTTGTGTATTTTGGTGGTGTACCACAGCTTTATCGACTGATCGGTACATGATCCACGTACGTTTTGGTCAGCTCAGATTTTCACGGCTGACAGTTTCTGTTCGCCGAGACGAAGTACTTTTACGTGAGTGGATAGGTTTGACTCTGATTATTCAGTTGAAGTTTACCTCATTTGTAATTAAACATAAAGCATGAGGAAAAAAAGGCACCAAAATAACTTTAAAATACTAATATATATATATATATAAAATTCCTTTAAATTGTAATCAAAAGTCCTGAAAGGTCTGGTGTCATAAGGAGCAAGTGAAACCTTTATTTCTGTCCTCACTCTTTATCGGTTTGATGAGGCAAAGAGTTCCTCTCAGATCAGCAGCAAAAGGCAGCGCGAAACATGAAAACTTTATAAATGCCACAGGCCTTGTTAAATTACCACTTCCTTCTTCAGAATCTTATATAACGTACTTGTCATTATTCATGACATCAGTTGAAGAGATTGTCACCTAAAAAAAAAAAAAGATATGGTGTCCTGTCATCCGAAAACTGTGGGCACTTAAGATAGCATCAAATAAATGCATACAAGCGAGATCTATAAGGCTGCATGGAGCCATGCAAAGTTAAAAAGGAAGAAAAAAAAAAGATACTAAAAGTTTAAATATTTAGGGATCAAATATAAAACAAGTTCACATCAGGTTACACATAATTCCCCCATTTATGGCTTTCTGGGTCCAATTCTTGAAAGTAAAAATGTGCCAGTACAAAGTGAAGACTTATAATTAAACAAGTTTATGATAAGTTCTATATTATTAGAAATGCTGTGATCACTGTTGTATGTGTGATTTAGTGCTACATTGCCATTAAATGGCATTAAATGCTTATGCCCTCATTTTCCCACCTTCATCAGTCCTCTCAACAACTTCCTGCGATTTACTCTTAAAATCATAAACCTCGAGAGAGAAATTTCTTTTGCACGTAACCGCACAAGAAAAACACAAACACAAATGTGCAACATCGGCAAACAGTGATTGAACACATGCAAAATATCAACCAGCGCTCCTTAACTGTTTTTGGACGGGCTTCCTCCTCTTTCTGCCCGCATACATGCAGTCTCCCGGAGGAATCATGGTGTTGCTCTCCGTGGAGGTAACAGGTGCGCTGCGGAGGAGATACATAGAGCAACTTTACGTGAGGCTGCAGAGAGAAAACTTTACACACGTGCAAGAAAGAGGAGCGTGCAATCATGTTGAGACTAGTTGTTGCACATCAATCACATCACTAAAAGTCAGCCATCGGGATAAAATACTACAGGAAATCCCTTGAATTAAATTGACAGTCCAGTTAAGATCCTGCAAACAAAACATTGAGTGAATTAGAACAGTATTTAGATTTGTGATGGTTCTTAATAGCTTTATAATAACTGCCAAGAATAGACTAGAAATAAATAACATGCCGGTGCAACTTGAAGAGCCTCTTTAGAAAAGTGCAGAAGACATGCTGGAGCCTTAAAAAAAAATAATTATTAGTTGTAATAAAAAAAATGTTTAAATCACATAAAAGCTTCACAGAATAAAGCACCAACCGAGGATATCCGCGGGTTACAGTTAATTCCAGTATAGTGTTGGCTGTGGAGTCACATTCAGTAAATGCAGAGAAGAGATGAGACTCCCGGCGCGCACCGACTCGACGGATAAATCCAAAGGAAATCAAATAAATCGGGAGAGGTCCTGCACGAGCTCCGAGCTGATGTTTTCATCAGCTTTGGACTGCTCGGGGCAGATGTTGGCTGATGCTTTATACCCAATTGAGTCGCCTTCACTTCCTCGCGTTTCAGGTGGCGGATTCCACTGAATGACATGTCGAGCTCTTCGCACGCAACTCTCTGCCTCGCAAACACGGCGCAAGCGCACACACACACACGGACGCTCACACACACGCGAGCTTTATGATGCTTTCAGGTGTTGTCCGGGCATTAGGCTTTTGTTTGGTGTTGGTGTGGTAATTTTGCTTTAATTTGGATTATGAGAAAGAAAAAAAAAAAACGAGGGTTTATTTTATCACATTGGCTGCTATCCATTTTAAACGTTTTAGTCAACATTAAAAAAAAATCGCGTGTTTACAAAGTGGGTTTTTTTCTTCTTCTGTACAAAAAGCTTTCAACTCAAATTCGAACCCAGCAACAAAAAAAAACAAAAAATGCCACTGGAAACGACTGCAGTCGCTTTTATGTTAGTGTGCAACCGGTGGGAAAGTAATTTTCTTCGTAATTCATTTGAAATTGCTGTAGTTTGTATATTTCCGAGAAGTCATTGAAAGTAGCCATAACCCGACCGGAGCGTACAGCCGCGCGCAGGACGCAGGACACGCATTTCAGAGCAGCGCGAGGGGAGGGATCACACGCGAGGGGCGACAGACGGACAAACCTATCGGATGGTGGACGGCGCTCGCGAACCTTGGGGAGGGGAGGGGAAGGGGAAGGGGTTGCGTTCACGACCCGATAAGGAGAAAGACATTTTACAACAGAACTTATTTTATTTGTATATATATAAAAAAAAAAAAAAAAAGGTGCGGTGTACTGGACTGTGTTTCCTGTTACTGATTTAGCGGATGTCGCTTCCAGAAACTGTCTCTCTGGGACGGGTTCACTGAACCAGCTGCTTTCAAGCGCCCGCACATACGCCGGAAGTAAGATGCTTGCGCCTTCAAAATAAAAGCATTTACGCGTCGCGGATCTGTCTGCAATGTTGAAGGGGTTCGTCTGTAAGTCTCTGGAGTAAAATATAACCCCACTGTGAGTGTGGAAGGACTAATCAAGGTTGTGAAGACCGTATTTATTTAACTAATGTATAGTTTTTAATGGGTGATTGAATGCCGTTAGTCACATTTCATTTTAAGTTGTATAACCGGAAAACGCTGTTAATCTAATGGATGTGACGGAACTATGCTCCGATTAATTTTTTTTGTTTTAATATTTAATTATTCATTGAGTAATTAAGCCATATGACACAAGAAGGATAGGCATACAATGAAAATGAGGCCTTATGGCATCAAAGTTTGATGTGGCTCGAGTTAACTCCTTAATGAAGCTTAAGTCGAGTAATCAATTAGTTGATTGACGGAAACTACTTTTTCGTAATCAGTAAAAGCTATAGTAGCTGCAACTTCCTTCATCACGATTGGCCGGTGGTGGACAACAAAGCAGATGATTCATTAATTATAGGACAAGGACAAAGCTTCTGGGCTTTGTTTGATTTTTCAGTGCCATGTTTTATGTATAAACTGTCTCCAAAATCCCATTTATAAATCCAGTATTTATTCAATATTGCACCAGACAGCCAAGCAAAACTGTTTTGTATCAGGGCACTGCAAAAGGAAATCTGTGGATAACTCTGCAGTCGACCTTCTGCAACTACAAATTCCTACAAAAAAAGAAACAGCCAAAGGATACCGACTGTTGACTACTGGTCTGGTATCTGCTCCCCAATGCTCAAATACTCTAAACACTGGTTGAACCCTGTGCAATAAACATGTTTTCTTCCTGCTGATTAAAATGTTTTTTTGATTAACTTTTTGTTTTCAAAGAGTTTAATTGTATCCATTGACTTTTGAATGTTCATTTGTGATGTTAAGATTGCTTGTAAAACTTTAACTTAAAGTGTGCTGTTGTAATCTGTTGTCTTGTGACTGTATGGTAGTCTCCTCTACTGCACCCTAGTGTATAAATTCATACGCTGCAAGCAGAAGTACACAGTAGCTGATTGTGTATTTATCCTGCAAGCCAAGTTACCCTCAGATACTTCAAATAAAGATGACAGTAAAGCAGAATCCGCTCACTGGTGATGTGCCACACACCTAATAAACTAGAAAAGTTAGACAAACTACGTTTGTTTCCAGAAAGTGTGAATTTCCTTCGTTTCCTGACAACAAACTACCACTCAGGCATTTCTTTGAAACGAAAATATACAGGGGAACTGGGACACATGGAATTAAACACAAATACAGAGGGTTACCACATTATTTATAGAAAGTCTTGCGCCACACGGACGAGATGATGTGATTTGGCTCCTCCTACTAAGGTTCATGACAACCAATAGGATTATTTCTGAAAAGCTCTGCGTACTGTTTGTGTAACTGCAACTTTAATCTGTGAGCTAATGAAAACCCCTGACAGCAGCCAGCGGGTATTTTTGGTAGCACGATGAGAGCAGAGTACGTCTCTGCTTAATCACCACTGCTCTTCCATAATGTCACAACAAATGCATGCAGAGTATGAAACAGCGAGCAGAACAACGGCCTTGTGGCTTGAGGTTGAGGCGACAAAGGAAACCCGATATATTTGTCATGAAATCACCATTTCCCCAGGCTCCTGACTGTTTGGAAACGTGAGGCACACGATAGTCAAGTTGCACCAGTGACGGAGCAGATGGCTGTTTTATCATGCGGCTGTATCGAAGTGTCCATCAGTGGAGACGTTTCATGTCACTCAGGTGGAGTTGTGGATTGGAGGGGGTCCTAAGGTCCTGTTGACACCGTCAGCGGCTGCCGTCACAGCTACGGTGAGCTTTGGTATCGATGCAAATTCACTGTCAACACCATCCAAGCTGCCTTCCAGATTAGCCCGGGCTTAAAGCTCTGCTAACGCTGCAGGGGCAGACCTCCGCACGCAACCGGGTGTGCACGTGGCCGTGTGCGGCCACGCATGCGTGCGTGCACGGCCGTGCGTGCGTGCGTGTGTGTGTGTGTAATGTATGCGTGCGTTGTGGATGTGGCTAAGTACACATTTGTGAATAATGACGATGGAGCCAAAGAGGACTCGGTGAAAGCCGTCTGCAATAGTGTGGCTTTCATTGATTAAGACATCACAGTGGGACTTCAGGGGACACGCTGCGCTGTGACATGACAAGTCTGATCCTAATGGACATTCATAATTGATGGCATGGTCGATGTTGGAAAGGACCACACATACACTCTGTCACTGTCATTTAGAGCAAGCCCCGTTTCCACTAAGTGCGACATGATTGCTCAGTCAGAAGCAAAGCTGTTCGCCAAAACAAGACGCACAACCGAAAACACAACTAACGCAAAGTGTACCTGACAGCCTTGAACCTTGCAGTACATCGGTGATCCTGTGAATGGGAGAAAATATGGTGGAACTAAAGTAGCTGGGCTGAATTTTTTATGGAAGTGGTGTTAATAGAGGTGATGACCTCACTCAGAGGACCATGACCCCAGAGAGCTTGAGGAGTTCACGGTGCTGTCGCGAAGCAGGAATGTTGTTGGGAGGACCTGTGGAGTCAAGAGTATGCTATAAGCCATGACAACATAGCTGTTAATGCAAAAGAGCAGCTCAGGGGATGCTCTTATGTCAGACAAGGTGGCATGTTCTGACCCCGCCGACATACACTTATATATGTAGCGCACAAAAACAACGGCGAGGTTCCAGTCGTTTCCCTACATGTGCAGAAACGCTGGAGCGACCACACACTGACCTTGAACTGTTTAATACCATGTTTGAGCTGACTGTTTATTCAGGGACAATGAACAGATCTCCTTTGAGCTCTAATCCAGGTCAAAATTTGACGACAGAAGGGTAAAGCACAGATTGAAAAAGACAGACACACAAAAATGGACATTATATAACCGCTGCAAAACCTGACAGGAAGTGTCTGAGGTGCCTCTTGGATCTCGTTTAATGAGCACGTACGATAGGACTGTGAAGCTGTTCTTGAGTTGTACTGCTGTACTTATATACTCTCGTGGTGATGTCAATCAAAAAGACATGAGGTGTTCCAGACATAAGCAGACGATCACAAAATCAATACTGCCTTTATTTTTCTCATCAAATTAATTAAACCTGCAATGCAGAACTTTTGTCTCCACCTACTGCCAGGGAGAGTAATTACAAAAACACTGCCGACATGCGCTTGGTCACATTACAGGCTCCATTATAGTCGACACCACCACTACTGTTAAGGCAGGAAAATGGTAGGGGAAGAGTGGATAAATGAAATTTAAAAAAAAAGGTGTCACAATAACCCATAAATTGACTTGTTCCACAATCAGAATTTAAAGCAGACCAATAACATTTGGAGTACTAATTTCAATAAATAATCAAGTCTGAAAGAGCCGCTCGATTTAATTATTTTCTCCCCATTCAAGTTAGCAGCGGGCTAAATCGGTGGTTAGTCTCCAGTGCTAATGCTCCGCCCATGGAGCATGCCCAGTATTCATTCATCCAGCCAAGAGAGTCTCACCAGACACCAGATTTTAAAACGGTCTACTGTGAAATACAGAGATTAATGTGGCAGTGGCAGGTTTATTCAGCATTATGAACTTGTTTAAAAAGGACTTGACTGTAACAGACCTTCATTTATATATAAAAGTCCTACATGTGGAAAAAGTCTGGCATTTTTTAACTGGTGCCTCCCACTTAATCTTACAGTAACACGAAATATGTTGTTGTTCAATATCAGTAGTTTTGAGCTTTTTGCTGTTGACACAGCAGAGAAATGTCACCATAAGGCACCACATATTACAGAAAACCCTTTAAACTCGTGCTGTGCTGTCACGTTCCTCTGTATCAAGAGCTGTGTCAATTGGTTTGAGAGGGAAAACTGTCTGTTGGGACTGTGTGGGGATAATCTTTTGTTGACATGTGGATTTGTGTATTTCGGAGGTCATTTTGTGGTCAGAATAAGGGGTCAGATAGAGCGTTTCTCCTCCTCCAGCTCCCCCTCAATCTCCCTGTAATCTGCTCCATCCCACGGCTGCGGTTCTGATTCGATCTGTGTGAAGCGCACAGAAAAAAAAAAAACCAAAGGGATCGGAGAGGAGAGGCCGACGGAGAGAGAGGGCCACGGTGTTGTGTAACACCCGGGATGCTGAGAAACCCTGCGAGCAAATGAGTCACTTTTGTAAAGGATGGATGTTGACAATGGAGCACAAATGTGAAATCAGGCAGCAACTGTTTGCTTGGACACAGTTTACACAAACAATACACGGGGCTGTGATACTTTGACTTTTCTAAACTGTTTAAAACTGGCAGGTCTTCAGAGAGAAAGAGGGAGAAGTGGGCCAGAGAGGTAACGTGAGAGAGAAATGAGTCAGCTAAGGAGAGGAAAATGTAAAATATGAGGACAGTAAAAGCTTCAGAGACTTCAAACCTGCAATCACTGCTGCCCACTTTATCACACAAGATTCCCCCCCCCCCACACACACACACACACAGTGCAGTAAAGCTATTGCCTTAGGTGATGTGCATCTGAAAAACCGCACCGGCTTGTACAGCCAGAGGCCGATGGCCACAGAGTGAATTTCATGGTAATGGACTAAATCTTCCTGAGAAGACTCCCAAACGCTGGAAATATCCTGCAAAACTGTCAACGTAGGCAGAACCTGTCACCACCAGACAGGAAGTCCCTTGTTTAGGTGTTTGCTGCAATCCCAAATATCTCCACACACACATCTGATGGTGCACAGCAGCATCACAGTTCCTCAGGTTTAGTAAAAGCTTGTATTTCTTTTTAACAGGTGAAATTAATGGGGAGACAGACTCGCTCGTTTCCAAGTAAAATTCGTCACTGCAGTCACATGTTCCAACACTTTTAAAACCAGATGAAATGGCTTTAAAATTGGCTGATTTTCAAGGGAACGATCTGAAGCAGGAGACTTGTCGGGATTCTGCGACACATTTGCATTTGTGGGTTTTGTGAAATTTTCCTCAGTCCGCCCTGCGTGTCTCTGCTGAGGAACCCACAGGGTTCACACTCCAAGTCAAACGTCAAATTCCCTGACTTTCACTGCCTAAGAAGCTGAACTTCGATGACCTATAATGAAGAAAAAAAAAAAAAAGACTGCCGTTGTGCTGAGCAGACAAGAAACAGACACATTTCTGTAAAAAAAAAAAGAAAGAAAAAAAAAGGCTGTCACATGCCCCTCTGGTTGATATCGAAAGAAATTAAATAAATGTGTAAATACTGGTTTCAGAGGCAAAGAAGTTACCCAAGAATAACGGTAATTATCTTGCAACCTAATAAGCTACATTTTCAATTTCTGTCAGTGACCACTAATGCTACCAAACATACACACTGACAATAACCGGCTAACTGACGTTATAACGACATGACTTGGCCCAAAACATTATCAAATTCCCTGAAATTCCCTGACCTGTGGGAACCCTGAATACAGTTTGTACCGCGGCGGAGGAGCACGGGGAACGGAGATGGAAAAACTGCCCCTGAAGGGAAAAGGTTGGGGATCTTAAGTTGGGCTTTAATGCAGACAGACTCAGATTCTTTCAGTCAGACTGTTGAACCACAGACGGAGTCCTCTGTCAGCCTGTGAGGTAAAAAGCTGGTCGGGATCTCAGCATGAACAGGGGTACTTAAAAATCCAGTTTTAATTAATCCTAAACAGAAAAAAAAAGAAAGAAAGAAGGATTCTGTTTTGTTAGTCTTCAAAGAAACAATCCTCTTCCTGCTTCACTGTGTGCAGTTTATGAACCCCATGCACCCAAGATCTACGTCCGTTGTTCCTCACTACTGGAAGACTACCGTGTTGACAGTTACAAACAATATTATTAAATGTTATTCAATCCAATCAAAACCGTATGCGAGTGAAAACTATTGGGAAGGAAATTGAATGAGTCACTCCATTTGCTGCCCACATGCCACAGCGACGTTAATATATTCCAAATGTACGTCTCTCTCCTCCAGTTTCTTACAGCTCACATATGACTGTACATCTGAGCGCTCCATCTGCCAGAGTCCTGGAGAGGAGCGCTTTTCCTCTGCTGAGCGATGCTTTTCATTAAACTCTGCAGGAACCCTGTCGCCTGCCTGTCGGGCCAGTCTACAGCCAGGTCATCAATAACAATTTCAGTAACGCCAGCGTGTTGCTATTTGGTCGTGTTTGGACCAAATAGCTTCAGAGAAAGTGGTTTGAGGCGCTCATCATTTTGAAGCCGATCTTTGAAAAAAAACACCAAGAACGGACTGCACCTCTTCTATTCAGAATTACAGCATTAATGAGGACACACTGTGTGTTTAACAGTCAATATAGAAATGGCTTATGTTCTGAACACTTGTTTCTTAAGAGTCCTCTCTTCGAGTCAAAAACATGTTTTTCTTTTTGTAAATAAAAATTCAAACAAGTTTGTTTTCACATTTATCACACAATGGTTGTTGTTTTTGCACAATTGTGATTTGGAAACTTGAACCCTTCAGTACAAAAGCATGGAGGAAGTAGGAGACATTTTACATCCAGAGGCTAAACTTTTGAAATGACAAGTTGCAATACTTTTTTAAATACCTTTTTTAACTATTTAACCCTAACCTTACCCCAATCCTAACCTTACCCTACCCTACCCCAACCCTTACCCCAACCTTACCCTTACCCTACCCTAAACCAACCCTAACCTTACCTCAACCAACCCTAACTGTACCCCAACCCTTACCCCAACCCTAGCCTTAACCTAATTCTAACCAGAACCTTAAAAACAAGTTTTGGCCCTCAATAAGCATTCTGGACCCCTGGGGATCTCAATTTCGTTCCCCACTGTGACCAATGTCCCCACGGGTTGGTGGTTTGTTGCACTCAGGGTATACAAATATGTACACACACACTGAACACTTTAAATACTTGCCATGACTAGCAGTAAAAACAATGAGCTAGTTGAGATGAAGCTGTAACTTTAACATGTCTGCTGCAGCTGAAGAGAACTCAGTCAAAAAGCTGGATAACAGACCTGTGGAATGTAACATGAAAGTTACTTTACAGCTGATCAACCGGAGGTTGCTGCCATCTTGTGGAAGAAATATAATTTTACATCATGCTGTAGATTTTTATTTGTTTTTATGTACAGTATATACTTTTTTTTTTTTTACAAAAGTAAAGTTGGACTTGAAACCTGGTTTCCAACTCGTAAACCCGAGCACCACTAAATGCAGTTTATATTTGCCATTTCATTCTGGACACTCATTATATTTAGTTTTTTCAGTGATTCAATTCATCATCCTATTGATGTTTCTCAGACTCCACATGACTAAAGAGGAAATGACATCCGGCCAATCTCGTATTCGAGTGGACAATCCCAAAGCCACAAGCCATCATTTGGATTTAAGACCTGAATCATATGTACCTGATATTTTAATGATATTGCAAATATATAGCAACAGAGAGTGGAAAGTAACGCTCAGTGCACCTCTTTATACGCCCCATAAAACGCTTCCAAAATGTTTTCCCCAAAGTTTTCTCATCTCGAGTCAAATAAGATATTAAACAGTAAAAAAAAAAAAAAAACATTTTTGTTATTACATCATCATAATGTTTATTTATTCATGACAGCACAGTCTTTGCTAAAAAAAAAAAAAAAAAAAAAAATCATCTGTGTACATAGTGGTTTGTGGATTCAAGACATAAACACACCAGTAAAAACAGTCCAGACTGGAAGACAAAAAAACAGCCTGGCTAATGTCCTGTTCTCTGTTTGCTCCCCTCATCCGTGCACCTTCTGACTCAGCATCTACCTTAAAGGGAAGCTTTGGTATTTTTCAGCCCTGACCATCATTTCGGGTTGCTTCAGTTGGCAGCTGTGAAACAGGCTGTAAATGGATGCCAACACTCCTGTCAATGCACTGCACTGTGGAGACCACGCAGTGACCATTTTGATTGTCACTGCTGGCGTACGACAAAGCACTTTCTCCCGAACCCCCCCCCCCCCCCCCCCCCAGCTTAGCTGTTTCAAGAGTTGCTGCAGACAGACTGCAGGTAATGTTGTCAGTTAAAGTTACTCTGTTGAGAAAAAGTTGAGCGAGGCCTTTGTTTCAGGTTAGGGATATTTTCCATAATGTTGTCAGACACATTAAGAATCTGAGACTGTTAGAGCCAAAAACAATAACTTTTAGTGGAAGTACATTGATGGAGAGCGATTGCACCAAAGTATTACAATACAGTTTGTTTCACAGCTGAGAACTGAAACGCTCTCGCTCAATACTGGACCGATTTCAAAAGTTATTGTCCCCACTTTGACACCAAAATGACGGGAAAATAGTGTCAGGGTTGAAATATACTGGTTTCACTTTAAGGTCTGAATCACATGCTGTGTTTTAAATTGCGTACCTACATATGAACACCTTGTATGTTGAGTGCATAAGTGCATTTAGACCGTCAAGTATAGAAACATGCAACTATGAGTACCTGGGTGGTGAATTCAAACGGCCCACAAACTGAGTATGCAATGTTGGACACTTTTCACACTCGGCAGTCACCATTATGTCTGTGTAGCGGAAAAGAAGGGACCACCGACTTAAAAGTATTTTCGAACTGCGAATGCAGGGGAAGATGCCGCTGTTGTGGAACAACGAACAGTGTTTATTTTCACTGAGTACCACCATACTGTTGTTGGACAGAAGTCATCAGTTTGTTCATGGAATGCGTGAAACACGAAAAACATCAAATCATTTACGGTAAAAAAAAAAATCAAAGCTGGCAGATATGTTGGCAGGTGATGAATTCAAACGTTCCGATTATTTTTGTTAAGTGCAGAAATGTGCAAATTGAGACCCTGTTGAAAATCGAGTACAAACATAGACTGTAAATAAAAGTGGACGAGGCCGGTGGGTCTGAAAAACGAGGCTGATGGGGAAGTGCCTGAAGCTGCGATACCACCGAGTGCCACTAGAGGTCGGCTCCAAAAAAAACTCCAGTTCCATAGACTCCCATTCAACTAGTCTCATAAAAGTCAATAAATATTTTCCATGAGTTATTTTGGTTCCGTTAGCCAAAGTCAGTCCTTCTTATTAGTTTTGTGGTGGTCCATTTGAAAATAATCCCGTCACTAATTAGAAAATATGCTCCAAAAAGTTGAGATTTTTAGGGGCGTGTCTGTTTGATTAACAGGCCTGTGGTGCAGCCAGGTTACAGCTATTGGTGGGCGGGGCGTAGTGTCAGCAGGTTTCCAATCAGATAGAGTCAGATCCACCGCTCGCTCCTCCCCCAGCTCGTCCAAATATGGTCCCATCCGGCTCCAAACCGCTCCGAACAAGCAAGATGGCGCCGGCCAAAATCCAAGGCTTCATAACGGCCGTGTACAAACCAATGGATGATGTCACTGTTGGTTGCTGCACATGTAAGTGTACTCACTGCGATTTGGAAAACAGCCACCTGTTTCATGGTGAACACATAATGTCTGTCTTCTTTTCTCTTGACTAAATTTACCACTTTTACAATACATTTGCTGCCTCTGACATTTATTGAGATAAAGTAAATATCTCTAATGGCTCAATCTCCCTCTCTCGGCTGCGTATCTGAGGTTCTTGTCTTTCAGCACTCCCGGCTCTCTCTGTTTAACCCCCGTGCTGCATCAGCAGTAGATCTGGCGACTGCATTAACACGGCAAAAAGTACCATTTGTCACACATCATGTGCTTTGTTAAAAGCAGCAGGGCAGTGAACTCAGCCAGCCCTGTCACATCTCCCCTGCTTTAAAATCCATCAGAGGGATACTTTACAGCAGTTTGTTCCAGGAGGGTCCTATAAAGGCAGTTTAACAGGGCCTGGTTGGTCGTTTAGCTACAGTGTCCTCTCGCACTGAGACCTCTAGTAGTTTGGGACACTGGCGTTCAGGAGGCTCCATATTATTTGGCAGCGAGTCACCAGCATTTTGCTCTTACTCTAAGTACCTTTATCGTACTTCCTGGTGGGCTGTTGGGTTACCGCTTGCTGGAGGAGCGAACCTGGTGTCTCATCCAACTTGTTGGAGCTGATGAAGAAAGGTGGAGAGAAAGACAAACATATTAAGATGTTGTCTTTGCTGGAAACCCAGATGGAAACATTTGTAGAAAGTTCACGCATGGTTTTAATAGTTGACACTTACAGCGGGGCTGTCCTGGTTGCCTCGGGTTACTGGCGCTGCTCCCAAAGGAAGACTGGAAGTTATGGATGGTCTCTTGGAGAATCTGCCTCTCTCGACCCTGATGACAGCCAACAACGACTGTTATATATCTTTTCATGCAAAGATGCTGAAAACGCTCTTCCAATATTTTAATACATTGTGTCCCTCTGATATAAAATGCTCCTTTTAGCAATTACCATCCATGTTTAAATAATTCCAATAATAATTAATATGATAGTGTTAGATTATACTGTAAAGAAACTGAAGCTGAAAGACTATAAATTAAGCACTGAAACACGCTAAGGGAACAATTATTATATGCATAACCATTTACAGTATGTTGAACCAAATGCACCTTTCCAGCATTGAGCTCTGATATGGCAGCTAAGATCTGCTGTCTGGGTCCGTCTGTTTTAATGCCCAGCTCCTTCAGGTCTCCATCTGTTAGAGTCAGGAATGCCTCCATGTCCACCTGCAGAAGAAAAAAGAGAAACACACTCTATGAAACACGTCAAATCAAGTAATCACAAATACTTTTCTGCTTAATATAAGTGCAGATCCGTCCGATCCATGAAGTCCTTTCAGACACTGCAATTCACTAAAGCATTGATGGGAAAACAGTGTCCTTCATTTTGAAAACCCATGACTCAAAAAAAGGGAAAATCTGACTTTATAGGTGAAGGAAAATGTTTTCTTCTCATTTTGAATACAAATAAATAAATTACCTCCTGTTCCTCAAATATAGGCTGGTACTTCTCAAGGGACAGTTTCTTCAAAATACTTGACAGTTCATCTGAAACAGACAAAAACAAGGTTCAGCCTGGCGCTCACATTTGCAACCAGCTTTAGTTTGTGATTTAGTTTACAATTCCACTAGAATTTTGTATTTCACAGTGTTGATTATCTTTCCTTGATGATTTGAGTTGATGCTTAATACAATGTGGCGTCACCTTCATCTGTGATGGTTCCACTGCTGGAGCCTCCGCTGCTCTTGGAGCGTGGATGCGAAGAGGCTGAGGACAGAGAGTCTCCCGGCCCGGTAGGAAGCTTGGGCGTTGGGGAAGGAGACGGTGTGAGAGTGGGCGATGTGCTCTTGGAGGTGGAGGAGTTACCTGACTGGGGTCTCTTTTTCAACTCCATCTTCTACAAAGAACAACAAACGAGGATGGAGAGTAGCACCGGTTCATTGATAGGATAAGAGGTTCTTTTTCATCTTTGGCTGTTTTATGAAGATCATAAAGAAACATTGCTGACAGTAATGTCGAAGTAATCGTATTACAGACCCGTCTGGAGTGAATGTCGGGGGCAACCAGGCTGGGGTGGGAGTGGATGTCAGGGAGGCTGATGTCAGGGGGGGGCAGGCCTGGTCCTGAAGCTGGGGGCTGGCTCTGCGTCTGGCTGGGCTGTTTCTCTGGAGCGTGAGCCTTTACTTCTATCAGACCAGCGGCTCTTTTACGTTGGGCTGCGATCTGGGAGAGAACACTGTCTGCACTGCCCCCTGGTGTCGGGAAGAGACAAGAGCAGATTGTGTTTTGTGGCTGCTGTATAATGCATATATCATATGTTTTCTTGACAATGTAGTTGCTAGCGTTTGTATTGTTTTTGTGTGGGATTTTTTTTGTGAACCTGAACGGTTGTGAGAGTCCCGGTTGAGCCCTGCTACTCCATTTGAGCCCCCAGAGGAGTGGGGGGAGTGGTAGTGACCAGAGTTGGAAGGAGAGGATGAAGATGGACCCTTGGGGATGCTAGGAAACTTGATGGACCTGCTCACCACACGACTGATGGACGTCTGTTAAATAAAGGAGCGAGGCAGAGAGGATAGCATAAGGATCGCTAGGACACCGACATCAACTTGAACACACACCCCTTCTCCCTCACACTCACAATATCGGAGTTTCCACTGCTGTTTAGCTTCCTTTGTGGTGGCATGGGCAGGCGGGGCGCTTCGCTCTTCCCCTCTTTTAGCAGGCGGGAGCGGTCCGAGTTCCACGGCTCGAAGTTGGACGGAGGTAAGAAAGGAGGAATCACTGCTTTCAGCTTGTCATTTGGCAGCCGGGTGAGGGGTGCACCACTTCTCAGCTAACGGAGATACAAAACACAGTATAGGAGCAGCACTCATACAGCAATAACCACAATCCTAATTTATTCATACACAACTTATTAAAAGTACAAAGTCTAAACCTACACATCAAACCAGTTATGTTTCTGACTTAAAATAACTAGTTTTAACATTTTCTTTACCGCCACATTATGCACTATATACGAGGGACATTCAAAAAGTTTCTCTTGCTCACAAACAAAGCTCAGCACCGTGATGCACACGAAGCAATAACTTCAGTAAGTATTTCAAGTTACGTCACCTCATCAACATCAGCACCCGAATTACACATGTTTTTGTGACAACTGGAACATGAATGTTTTCCCTCAGACGCCAGAGAACATCAACAGTATGACTCAGTATTAAAAGTCTGACCCTGGAGGATGAATTCACGGAGCACAATCCTGCCAATGTAAAAAAAACAAAAACCTCCTGGTTGCCTTCTGACCTGATGGGCCTTTTTCTGTCTCAGACAGTGACGTTGTGCCCCACTTGAAATGCAAAAGCCACTCAAAATACCTCCCAGAGACATTTGTTTCATTGCTGTAGATTTTGTGAAGCATTTTGTGGATTTCCAGAGTTTGACAGAAAATCTTGATGTCTGCTCTCTGCTCATGCTGATGATGAAATAGAAAATACTATGATGAAATAGATACGAACGGACCACTGCTCATACTGTGTTGCATCCCGTTCAAGCACAACAGCAGCAGTCTTGGAGCTTTTTGATTGGCCCCCGTAGATTTGTAGATAAAAGACAAACATCAAAAACACTTGAGGCAAAAGAACAAGTTTTTCATTTCATTTCACGATGGATGATAACTCTCTGAGGCTGTGAAAGATAATTGATTTAAATTACAATGCAGGCCAAGCTAAGACAATCGTTCAATCAATGTAGTTTACTTGAAACCAACAGCTCCTACCATTGTGGTTATTAGAAAGTCCTCCTTTTCTGAGGACGCTCTGCAATGACCTGAGAAAAGGAGAACACATCACATTTACAAAGAGCTTTGTCCACATCCAGTGTTAAAGCATACGAGTCTCTATAGGAAGCTTCTGTATGTTACTGAATTCAAGGACCAACATGGACAAATGCTCAACTATATTTTAAATAAACATCTGATGTCATCAATGTGCATATGGCAATTAATTCTGTTATCACTACGGCTCACCAGCGTCTTTGGTCTTGACGGCCCAGGCGGTGCTGATGTCATTTCCTCCCAGGGCAGGAGTCGGTGCCACGGCCCCGTTAGATGCAGCAGCGGGCTTCCTGCTGGCCTTCATTGTGGCGTCCAATGAAGTTTCAGCATCGTCGGGAAATGGAGCCAGGCGACTGGACGACAGGCCGTGCCTCAGGGTGTGAGTCAACTTAAGCCGCCGGAAGCGATTTGACATCCTGCTCCACCACGACTGGAAGAGGGGAATGACGTAAAGATCTTATCCATAAAAATGTTGCTTAATTATCCATGATGTAATTATCATGACATCATGGATAACATCTGCGATGTGAAGTGAACAATAAGAAACTGAACAACAACTTTTCTCAACAGGCAGCAAATGAGGGCCTCAAGTAATAGTGTAGTTGTGAGTGAGTGAGTGAGTGAGTGAGTGAGTGAGTGAGTGAGTGAGTGCATGCGTGCTGAATCAAAACAGGACGTCACTTCTTTACCTTGAGGCCTCCCTTGTCATCAGGCGGCACGGGGACGTTGTTGAGGGACTGCCGGCTTTTGGAGCGACTCATTAAAGCTCTGCCGCGGTGTTTGGACTTGTCTTTGTCGACTTGCATACACACGGACGCCAGCAGACGCACCAGCTCTGTGTCTGACAAAATCCAGACCAGACACAAGGAAAACAGAGTAGGAATCACTGAGAGAATAAAATTCAATCAAACATCATGGAAACCGGTAGAGACGGCCTTAAAAAGATAACGAGTCAACACATAGTTAGAATATGATTTCAGTTGATTATGTGGGCAGATATTGCTCATAACACATTACAAACACTGAAACAAGCATAAAAAGAATACCATTTTACCATGACAAGCCACATTATGCAATAACTTGTGACTACAAAAATTTTAAATGTGACAATTTAATAAGGCTGATCCTTTTCAATTAACCTCTTCATTATTTTCCACATTAATGTTTTTTTGGTTTGATTTGTGAAATTCAGAAAATAGTAGCAGATGCCAATCACAAGTTGACATGTATAAATAGCTTGTTTTGTCCAAACAACAGTCCAAAAAACTAAGTTTATCATTTACTCCTGGTGACATTAAAGACCTTGAGACAATGATGACATCTGAGAAGGGAACACCAGTGAAATCCGGTATTTTTCATTTAAAAAAAAGAAACTACTAACTGATTATCAAATTAGGTGCCATTTTATCTGTTGGTCTGTTGGTTATTAATTAATGGAGCATCTTTCACAGTATTATGTTCTATAAGAAAAAGTTGTGAATATCTGCTAACATACATGTCAATATCTAGATATCTGTGATGGGCCAAAAATCGACCGGCTGATATATCTTTCAGGCTAAAAGTATAACATCTGTCGATTTTTAGTCTTAATATTTAATGTATATTTTGGAAAAATATGCTTCTGAATTTTGATTGGTTGATATGAGAACTCACTACCTCTGCCCTGTATCTCAGACTTAAGTCTTTATGTAATAGGTACCTGTTATTAACCACAAATGATTGAAGTTCAATTGTATTAATCCTGCAATTTACTACTGTATATTAAGAAGTTTTTCCCTAAGTGTTGTCAAACAGAGTGATAATAGTGAGAACTACCTGGATCGTTGAGCAGCATAACTAAATCAAAGGCTGTGTATCCATTCTTTGCTCGTAGGTTGACCTCAGCCCCTTGACTCAGCAGGTACTTCACGATGTCTTTATTGCTGGAAGAAGTCGGGAGAGAGAAAAAAGAAGAAAGTAGGAAAAGAGTGATGACATACACACTAAATGTACAACTATATCAAGTCAAACGCCTTTAAATACCATCAAGTTTTCACTTTTTATCGCCCTGAAATTGAACCCTATTAAATCAACATGTTGATTTTATTCAATTAAATATAATAACCAACGAACTCCTTATAAAATCTCTGACAAAACTAAACCAGCAGCTGCAACTGACCCGTGATAAGTGGCCTGCATTAAAGCGGTCCACCCGTGGACACCGTCTTGTTTGTCGATGTCGGCGTTCTTGTCCACCATCAGCTGCACCACCTCTAACTGACCGCTCACTGCTGCCATCATGAGAGGCGACGCTCCCTCCTGATTGGATGAATTCACCTGAGCAGGATCCTCCTCCAGGATCTCTTTGACGAGCTGGGAATTTCCTGAATCAACATGACGCACATATATGGCCACATAAATATGCAAAAAAATGGACTTGACTCACCATTTCTAAAATATAATATTACAACAAAAACCTAATTTCCTCACAGTTTTGGTTTATCTATTTAAATGAACTCACCCAATTTGAGAGCACTGAACACATCTGGTCTTCTTCTGTCGTCATCTGTGAAGAAACGGAGAAAAGAAAAAAGTTCTGTGATACTCTGAAAATACAGCTCTACTTGGCAAGAGTCCACGTGGCCCGGCATTGTCAGTCGGTGTGTGTGTGTGTGTGTGTGTGTGTATGTGTGTGTGTGGGGGGGGGGTCTGATTTGGTGTCTAACAATACAACCACAAGTGATCTCTAGTCAAAGGTTTTCTTGTTATTTAATGCCACGATCAGAGCTTTGAAAAGAAAACTGCATCAACGTGTCGGTAAACTGAGCTAAAAGCTAAAACACTGGTGAGAGGAGCTATTCAACATCAAAGAGGCCGAGAGCCCCGACTGTTGGCTTCGCTTTCACTGCAGTGTGAACTGCAGTGAAAGCATACATCTGGCATACATCTAGTCTTGTTGTGACAACACACACAGAATGTGCCAAGTTGTCCTGTTAAAACATAAGAAGTGTTTTTCTCCAAAATAAAAGTCAAAAATGATTAAAAAAAAAAAAAAATGTCATGCACTCTCAGAATTAATGAGTAAATTAAATATTTACAGCTGAAACATATGATGGTTCTCACCTTTATCACATTCATTGTTAAACAGTATCTCATCTTGCTGTGATATTATTTGATTTTTGTGTAGTATATTCATTCAGCTGTAAACTGTTTATATATTGTAGTTGTGTGGAACCAACTTGTTTCCTGTTTTTAAATGACATTGTGACATTGTAAAACTGTACTTCATCATCATCATCAAACTGTACTCATCATCAACCCTAACCTCAATTAAGCAGGTTTGAAATCAAAGAGAAGTCCTACAGTACCCGTCTGGGGTCGAACAGTGGTGATGGAGTCCAGATAGGCCTTGATGTCTCTCTGTTTTAGCTGCATGGCGAGTTCAAATGCTGTCTTGGACAGAACATTGAGTCGGTCTGGGTCAGCTCCACGCTCCACCAGCTGCTGAGCCACAGCCACCTTTGAAACACACACAGATATCATATATGCCTGTATCTGTAGGCTGGGCTGATGATGTCACAAAGTTGCATTCAAGTCAATGGGGTGGTGGGGGGGGGGTGGTTGTTGATTTAAAAATGCCTTAAAGACACAGACAAAAAACAGCCATTTCTTTGAATCCCAGAAAGAAGCTCCAGAGAAGACAAACCACAAAAATATCTTCTTCAAGATATCGAGGCTGCAAATAAAACACTATAAAAGTGTAAAATATGTGACGTTCAAGAGGCACATGACACCCACAATATACAAAATGTGTTATCCAAATATATTTCCATCCATTGGCCCCACCTTTCCACTGAGGGTGGCCACCATCAGTGGTCCCCAGCCGGTGGTTTTCTGGGAAAAGTTGACATCAGAGCCCCACTCCAGCAGCAGGCGCACACTGGCCTCATGACCATGCTGGGACGCCACCATCAGGGCTGTGATGTCCATGAATTCTCTGCCGCTCCCTCCTACGGGACATCCTTCACCAGCTCCAAAACCAGCAGCACTGTGGGGGAAAAAAAAAAGTCAAATAGGTTTCTCACGTGACGATTAAGCACCCTGTCAGACTGAAGATGTCATTCAAAGTCTTTCTGTGGAAAAACAAACCTGCAGCTGTTGTTGTTGTTGCCATTGGAGACGGCCTCTGCAGCGACCGCCAGATGATCGTAGTCATCGACATAGGCCCCGCTCTCCAGAAGTAGCTTGACTACATGAGCGTGTCCCCCACGAGCTGCCATAGTCAGGACGCTCGCACCCAGCCGGTTCCGGCCGTTAATCTCTGCCCCGTTCTCCAAAAGGATGTGAGCGACAGTCAGGTGACCAAACCTGAGCGGAGAATTAAGAGAGAAGACAGAGAGTGAAAGAGGAAGTGGAGCTTTAAGCATCACAGTTCATCAACTATGACAGATACAGATGCACTAGGATACTCTTCCTTCAGATGAACCAGCTAAAAGTGTGTAAAGCCGGCATGGTCACAGACACATCAGCTTCTTTACTGTCATTTTTTTTCCAACATTTTTGACTAATTGTCAATAAATGGACGTGTTTTTTCTTGTCTTTCCTGACATGTCAACTCTTATCATGATGGCACATTGGCAGATGTTATAGTTCACGTCACATTTCCTTTTAAGAAATAATGATAATAATGATGTGCCAATACTATCCTGCATCCCTATTGATTGTTGAGTCAGCACTAAGATGAAAACTACAATAATGTTCAACTGATTGAAATTTCCTGAAGATCAGTAAAGGCTCGTCTTAATTTTGCAATATCTTACATTTATCTGAGGTCGTTCGCCAAAGTTTTACGGCACTGACACTGAGATTTTGTGGTTAAGTCAACATTAATTTAACTCCTGTTGGCTCCATGAAACTTTAGCAATGTGATCTCTGATAGAAATGAACAGAATGTTAATGGACATGTGGCTCCACCAAACTTAATGCAAGAAAGTGGAAGCTGTCAAGTGAAGATTTACACACACACACACACACAATCCAGCACAAATACAACGCAGTCTTAATTTTAAAGTAATCATATGGTGCCTGCTTCCAATATAAGGCTGCAAAAGTTTTATGATAGAAAAGATTTATGATGGAAAAACAATCAAACCAAGCGACAGTTTTTTGTTTTTTCTCATTAAAATGTGTTTTCTATCCGACGAAATGAGTAGGGGCATTTGAAAATTCATATTCTGTCTTGTAAAGACATTAAATGACAGATGAAATAGCCCCATTTTTTTTTTTTACACGGAGTCTGGTGTAACTCGTAGAAAGTAGTGCAACGAGCCCCACCTCGCAGCCTGCATCAGCGGGGTCCAGCCGTAGTTGTTGCGGCTGTCCACCGAGGCCCCCTTTCGGAGCAAAAACCGGACCAGGTTCTCGTGGCCGCTGGCCGAGGCGAACTGCAGGCCGGTGTTGCCCTCCTCGTCGGTGCAGTCCACCGGCACCAGAGACAACATGTCCGCGGCGTTACACTCCGAACCCGCTTCGGACCGCAGCCTGCTCTGCCGCCCGGACTCTCTCGGGGCTCCGGGCTCCAGGATACCCCGGGCCGCTTCATAGTCCCCCTCGTCGCAGGCGCGTAAAAGCAGCAGCGAATTCGCGGGGACACCGAAATTCATGTCTTCATTTAAATGTTCCGTTTCTCCTCCGTCCAACTGAGGTTTCTTTCATCGACGGAAACAGTCCAGAACTTTTCCTCTGTCATTTGGCGACGGCCTGTGTTTTAAAAACATGACGCACAGCAAAACAAAGGTCCGTCTTCAGGTCCTCTCCAACACTACCCTCAGGAACTCTTTTAAAGTCTCCACTTTTAGTCACAGCTTTTCGACTCAAAAAGTTTTCTGGCAACCAGCCGGCACTGCCCGGTTCCGTTACTTGTCCGGGAAGCTCACCACCGTGTACACACTCACAACAAGACTTCCGCTTCCAACTTTCAAAATAAAAGTCGGATCATTTATCAACACGTTGAGGTTTTTCCATCTTTTATTAAAATTAACACGTATGTATTTCGCCAACCGACATCAACCTTAGAAAAAATGTCAAAAGATTATCACAATTACTCATTGCAAATGCAAGTTTGTGTAGTTTTATATTTGTATTTATATTTGATTTATCCGGAAAGTTTTGACTGGATGTTTTGTGTTACATCTGCCGTGACATGGTGCAGCCCAGTTTGCCATCAGATGTACTACACCCTTGGTGTTACGAGGGCAATCAGGGATAATGGAGATGAGACAGACAACTGAGGAAACGCACCCAAGGAAATATTTTACCGACCTATGATTTTGAAAATGAGACGTGTTTTTTTTTTTTAGGTAAATCAAATGTTTTATTGAAAAAAAAAAAAATCAGAATTGGAGCTGCTGTGTAGGGAAGGATATTAGTAACACATTTGAAATCACCAGGACAAATAAGGGAAATCGGTGCAAATAATCGCATTTAGTTTTTATTTACATTTTACACAGCCTTCCAACTTTTATGGAAACGGGGTTGTAGTATTATGTAACTTTCTAAAATGTAAGTGGGTGAGGGCTGTATGACCTGTACAAAAACTACTCATCCTAATCTATCATGCTAATTCACAGAAGAGTCGTTTTTTGTTTTTTTTTAAATGATGTTAAACAGTGGATAACATGAAAACTGCTACAAGGGACCAACGATATAATCCACAAACTCTGGGTATCATCGTTATTCCCTTTTACGAACAATAATCCTTTGCATCGTTTACATTACAGCTGTCCTTATTTAACCGAGTTGGCCAGACTGGCTGTGGAGCCTGGCAAGATTAATACACACTATACTGTGTATAAATACATTGAGTGAGTAAACTATTGCAATTATCAAAGCTTAGATTTAGACTTTAGACTTTATTAATCCCACAGTGGGGAAAATTAGTCGTCACAGCCATGTCTGACCATGTCAGATATTAACCATGTTACATGTTTCTATGGTTTTATCGTAAGCAGCTTTGTAAGAACATTTCGTGTTTTTATCTTGGTTTTAATAAAAATAAAATGTAATTTGAGCTTGACGATGTAGTTTGTGTTCCTACTCAGCAAATGATTATTACAGTTTTACATTAAACCAATATCATGTGATAATGTGCTTTACATAAATAAGGAAACGTTTCAGGATATTCAACCATTTAACAAGATTAATTATCAAGAATCAAATGTTACATTTAAAAAGTGACTGTTGGAGCCTCACAGAGATGTTTCTTGTAAAGTAAACGTGAACATTAAAACTACAAATCCGACTCTCCATTTGTCACCGCAGTAAGACCGAACAAAGTAAAAGTAGCACATCTCTCTGTCAACACAAACTCAGAGGATCTTCATGGATGTTGTGTACCTTGCAGGGCTGTTGTATTGGATTGGATTAGATTGTAAAGGCCTTTCTATTTTTTTGTTCACTGAGTGTGTTGTACTTCAAGGTGTCTTATGCCCCTCTGTAAACACTGAAGCCTGTTGTACCTTTATCCAGGCAGGAAGTGATTCATACGGTGTAATAGCCAAGTAAACACAAAAAGCACAAACAGAATGAAAAGTTTAATTAAAAATGTATTTTGTCCTCGTAATAATGTAGATCTGAAGTAGTTTTTGATTTTATACGCTTTATTAATCCCCGAGGGGAAATTTCTTCACTACAGCAGGGGGGCTCTCAGGGGGGAGCTGCTGCAACAGGCTGCCACTAGCGCGGCGCCAGGTAACCTGACCTGAGGTGCATGTTTTTGGACGATGGGAGGAAGCCGGAGAACCCGGAGAGAACACACGCAAGCACAGGGAGAACATGCAAACTCCGCACAGAAAGGCCCAGGACCGGATTCGAACCCGGAACCTTTTTGCTGTGAGGTGACAGTGCTAACCACTGCACCACCGTGCCGCCCTAGTTCACTGCAGCAGGCCGTCCTGTCTTCATCACATTTACAGTATTTGGTAATATGTATTAAAATCATGTGCCTGTAGAATTCTGTGGAGGTTTAGTGAAGTGCTTTGAAGTCTGGCGTCATTGTGATGTCACTACTGTGATGTTAGAGTGGAACATTCTAAGATCGTTGTAACAGCACACAGAAGACGAGTTCACCTCAGAACAGCCACGCACACTCAAGAGAGTTACACACACTCTACAAGTGACAACAGATTATCGATATCTCTTCTCGTATCATTACGTTGAAACTTCGTTTGAACAACATGGAACACAGGAACTCTGCAGAAGAGAAACATAGAAGTAAGTACGACGTCCTGGCACAATGGTGGGATGGTCAGTGACTCGGACTCAGTGAGTCACGTTTTTCCACGTGTTTCTGTATTTTTAATAAAAACACAAAAGAGAGTTTCAGAACTAATTTGTCCGATTTGCAGTGAAAAAAACAAATGAATAAATGAAAACATGAGCTGATATTAAAATGAGCAGGATTTAAAACAAGTTATAGTTTACAGTTTTGTTGGTTTCAGTCACAGACTTTTTTGCTTTGTTTTTTTTTTTTTTCAGTTTTACTGCTGAAGCGAAACTATTTATTGAATCACAAACACATGCGAAAAAAAACTTTTTTTTTGCAACTATAAACAAATTGATTTGGATCAATTACATGGCTCTACACACAGAGTTCCCTATTCCCACTGGAAACACTGGACAAGAGAGAATTGTGTTTGAGCTACTTGGAGGTCATTCATCATTTTATTGCTCTTTTTTACTTAAATGCTTTTAAATGTAGCATCACGACTTCTATTATCTATATTTCACGTTGTCTTGGATGGCTGCCATCTTGGCATGCAGCCTCTCTGTAGGCGAACGTTTGTCATGCCTATGTTAGCTGAGGTTAGCTTCTCATGTGTAACACATTATAAATGAAATCCAACAAGACTCTTATAGTTTTCTGTGACCGATAGTTGGAGTTGACGAGTTTACAACTTTGGTATGCTGCTCGTATTCCAGCGGTACAAACTGTTTGTGAACAGGGACATAATTCAACAACAAACCACTCTTCACCAAGCGGCATGTGTGTTAGAAAACGGATACCAGTAGGATCAGTATGTGCCACTGACACCGACCATATGAAACATTCATAACACAAACCATTAAAAGAATAAACCCATGCTATGCTACGTTTAAAAGTAGTAAGTTGGCAGAATGGCCATTTTACACAATTACAAATTTCATTTTGCTGCTGTCAACAAACAGGTATTTCACTGTGTTTCCCTTCATTTAGATAATGAATCCAATGTTAATAAATCCAGCTACAACACGACAGAGGATGGCACAGCGCAAGGGGGGAAAAAGAAGGCGACTTCAGATGACAAAAGGTTGAGGAGTGACAGAGACACCAACATTGGTTCCTCCACCAATGTGCAACAGGAAGATGCAAGTGTCTGGGGCAGCAAGCGGAAGGCGGACGCTTGTGGAGAGTGCCTCAAGAAAAGGTTGAGGGTTGACAGTGACCTTTACAGCAGCTCTTCCTGCAGTGTGGTAGCAGAGGGAGCCAGTGTACAGGGCAGAAATCAGAGGGCTGATGCTGCTGAAGGAAGCCCAAGGACAGAGATGAGTGACACCAAGGACACCAGCAGCAGCGAGAGGGGCACCAACTCAGATGAGACCCCAAAGACGTCTGAGAGCCCGAGACACAGCTCTGACGAAGAGGCCCAGTACGACTTCCCCTTCCTAATAAAAACAAGCCGAGGTGAGCAGATGGAGTGAAAGAAAGTTAGGGTCGTCGTCAAGGTTGAAGGAATAGTCCGACAATTTTAGGAATGTGATTATTTACTTTCTTGCCAAGAATTAGATGAGAAGATATATACCACCTCATGTCTCTACCACATATATGAAGTTTCAACCAGCAGCTGATGAGCTTCGCTTCACACAATGACTAGAAACAGATAGCTGGCCTGTCTCTGTCTAAAGTTAATAACATCCACCTACCGGCACCTCCAATGACGAGGCTCCTCTAAGCTCGGCTGACAGACAGCTTCACACGTTGTTGGTAGACGTGAGAGTGGCATTTATTTTCTCATCAGAATCTCTATTTGAAATGTTGCTAATAATTATAAATGTATCTCTCTCTCTGTAGATGAATTTGAAGAAATGTATCAGGAGGTTTGCCAGATTGGTGAAGGTGCATATGGGTCCGTGTATTCAGGCTACCGTAGAACAGACAATGTACCAGTAAGTTTCTTTATCTCACTCTTTGTCCCCAAACACACACACACACACACACACACACACACACACACACACACACACACACACACACACAATGCTCAGAGTAAAATACTTGTTATTTGTCCTGCAGGTTGCCATGAAACACATTCAAACAGAAAATGTTTTCTACATCAAAATGGTAGGTGTTCACGGTTTCGGTTACACGGTCATCATTTTTCATTTAACCGAGGATTTCTTTTCTAATTCATGAATTGGGATGCTTTTATTACCTTTAGGTCCAAAAAGGAAAACAGTATCTGATCCCTGAGGAAGTGGCCCTCATGGAAAAAGCAACAGGCGGAGCTAAAACATGCGGGAAATCTGCTGCCATCGCTCTGCTTGACTGTTTTGATCTGGACGAGGAGCTCATCCTGGTGATGGAAAGACCAGTCCCCTGCATGGATCTGGAGGATTACCGCATAGAAAAAGGAGGCCACCTGACAGAAGACGGCGCCAAGGTAAGGATCAGGACTATGTACTGGACTAGATATTTTCAGGGCGTAAGCGAAGCTAATCTGCTGTTAGTGGTAGTTTCGTATTTAGCAAACAGACATGACAGTGGCATCAATCTTCTGAATAAGCATATATCCCAAAATGTCACGCAGTTGCTTCAAAGTACCGTCCGAGAGCAAGTCAGAACTACAGTCGTCACTTTGTCATCCGAGCTTCCAGCACCACCTTTTCAAGGATGTGAGCTCATGTCTGACTGGACATTAAGTCAGACTCCACTCCACTTCCTCACTGTTTCACTCTCCTTCTATCACAGGTCATCCTCAGGCAGATGGTGGAGGCTGTCATTGAAATCCACTCAAATGGAGTCTTTCACAGGGACATCAAGATGGAAAATGTCCTGGTGGAAGTTGGACCAGATGGCCCTCGAGCCCGATTGATAGATTTCGGATGTAGCTGCCTTGTGAAGAACGGGTCTTACAATTCTTTCAGCGGTACGATATCTGCTCTTTGTCCTGGATTTCAATCAGTCTTTGAAAGACACAACTTGGATGTTTAAACAAGGCTTCTGCTCCTTTACTGACTTTTTGACTCCTTCCCTCCATCTTTGTGTCCATCACTGTGTATTCTAGGTACCCCATTGTTGGCCCCTCCAGAATGGTTCCTCCAGAAAAATTATAATGCTGCTCCCACAACTGTCTGGCAACTGGGAGTATTATTATATGACCTGCTTCATCAGAAAACCTCATTTGATACGATGAAGTATCTATGGGGGAGAGCTAAATTAGACACCAGTCTATCCACGAGTAAGACAAACACAGAGTTTACATTTAAGAAGACATTGTTACTAATTATTTCTACCGAACATGTCGTTTTTAATGAGTTTTAGAAGACCAGAAGAAGCTAAAATACAATACATTTACAAAAGCTGATATATGAAACCACGATACACTGCAATATATTGTAGATGATAATGTAGATAATTCCTGACACACAAGTACATATACTAAATACATCTTTGAATATTAAGTAGTCCTATTGGTTTTTGAGCTGCTACTTAAACTATGCTCTCCTGCTCTCTCCTGCTTTTCAGACTGCAAGGATTTTTTTGAGCTGTGTCTGGCTACACAGCCTGAGAAGCGAGGCACCTTCGAGGACCTATGGCTCCATCCTTGGCTCAAGTAATGGACACCAGACCACGTGTGCAGGTCCTCTCCTGGATCAACCAATCGCTCCAGCCACACACCCCTCAACCCCTCAACCAGCCAACCCAGCCCCCACTCAAACATTAAATCCACCTACCAACCAGCGGACCAACACACCGACCAAACTTCTGTCCATCCGTCCGATCGCCCGTCCAACCGAACGTCCGTCCGTCCCTCCATCCCTCCAATCGCCCGTCCAACTGAACATCTGTCCATTTGTCCAATCGCCCGTCCATCGATCAACTAACCATAGTGACCAACTAATAAATCCATAAAAAAGTAATCCATAAATATTAAATAAAAAGAATTAACAGTGGTGCAGTGGTTAGCATTGTCGCCTCACAGTGAAAAGGTTCCGAGTTCGAATACGGGCCTGGACCTTTCTGTGTGGAGTTTGCATGTTCTCCCTGTGCCTGCGTGGGTTCTCTCCGGGTGCTCCGGCTTGCCCATCCAACCGAATGTCCGTGCATCTGTCCGATTGCTCTTACAACTGAACGTCCGTCCATCCCATCGCCCGTCCAATTGAACATCCTTTCACCCGTCCATCCGTCCGATCGCCTGTCCAACCAAACGTCCGTCCATCTGTCCGATCACCCGTCCAATTGAACATCCTTCCATTTGTCCAATTTCCCGTCCAACCGAACGTCCGTCCATTCGTCCGATTGCCGTCCAACTGAACGTCTGTCCATTTGTTCAATCGTCCGTCCAACTGAACATTCATCAATTTGTCCAATCGTCCGTCCCACTGAACGTCTGTCCATTCGTCCATCCATCCACTCGCTTGCGAACCGAGCATCTGTCCATCCGTCCGATCGCCCGTCCAACTGAACGTCCGTCTGTCCATCCGTCCGATGGCCCGTCCAACTGTGCATTCGTCCATTTGTCCAATCGTCTGTCCAAATGAACATCCATCCATTTGTCCGATCGCCCATCCAACCGAACGTCCGTCCATCTGTCCAATTGCCCGTCCAACTGAACATTCATCCATTTGTCCGATCGTCCGTCCAACTGAACGTCTGTCCATCCGTCTGATCACCCGTCCAACCGAACGTCCGTCCATCCATCCAATTGCCCGTCCAACTGAACATTCATCCATTTGTCCGATCGCCCATCCAACCGAACGTCCGTCCATCTGTCCAATTGCCCGTCCAACTGAACATCCATCCATTTGTCCGATCGTCCGTCCAACTGAGCATCCGTCCATTCGTCCATCTGTCCAATCGTTTGCCAAGCGAACGTCCATCCATCCGTGCGATCGTCCGTCCAACTGAACGGCCGTCCATCCCTCCGTCCAATCGCCCGTCCAACTTAACATCCGTCCTTTTGTCCAATCGTCCGCCCATTTGTCCAATCGTCTATCCAACCGTCTATCCGTCCAATCCCCCGTCCAACTGAGCACCGCCCATTTGTCCAATCGTCCGTCCAACCGAACGTCCTACCATTCGTCCATCCATCCACTCGCTTGCCAACTGAGCATCTGTCCATTCGTCCAATCACACGTCCAACTGAACGTCCGTCTGTCCATCCATCCGATGGCCCGTCCAACTGAACATCTGTCCATTTGTCCAATCGTCCGTCCAACTGAACGTCCGTCCATCCGTCCGATCACCCGTCCAACCGAACGTCCATCCATCCATCCAATTGCCCATCCAACTGAACATCCATCCATTTGTCCGATCGTCCGTCCAACTGAACGTCCGTCCATTCATCCTTCCGTCCATTCACTTGCCAACCGAACGTCCATCCATCCTTGCGATCGTCCGTTCAACTGAACGGCAGTCCATCCCTCCATCCAATCACCCGTCCAACTGAACATCCATCCTTTTGTCCAATCGTCCGCCCATTTGTCCAATCGAACATCCGTCCACTCATCCATCCATCCATTCGCTTGCCAACCGAGCGTCCATCCACCCATCCGATTGCCCGTCCAACTGAACATCCGTCCATTTGTCCAATCGTCTGTCCAACTGAACGTCCGTCCATTCGTCTGCTCACCCGTCCAACCGAACGTCCGTCCATTCGTCCATCCATCCAATTGCCCGTCCAACTGAATATCCATCCATTTGTCCAATTGTCTGTCCAACTGAACGTCCGTCCATTCGTCCATCGATCCAATCGCTTGTCAAACGAACTTTTGTCCATCCTTCCAATTCCCCGTCCAACTGAGCATCCGCCCATTTGTCCAATCATCAATCCAACCGAACGTCTATCCATCCCTCCGTCCAATTGCCCATCCAACTGAACATCCATCCATTTGTCCAATCGTCCGTCCAACTGAACGTCCGTCCATTCATCCATCGGTCCGATCACTTTTCAAACGAACTTCCGTCCATCCGTCCAATTCTCCGTCACACTGAGCATGCGCCCATTTGTCCAATTGTCCGTCCAACCGAACGTCCTACCATTCGTCCATCCATCCACTCGCTTGCCAACCGAGCATCTGTCCATCCGTCCGATCGCCCGTCCAACTGAACGTCCGTCTGTCCATCCGTCCGATGGCCCGTCCAACTAAGCATCCGTCCATTTGTCCAATCGTCCGTCCAATTGAACTTCCATCCATTTGTCCGATCGTCCGCCCAACTGAACGTCCGTGCATCCGTCCGATCGCCCGTCCAACCAAACGTCCGTCCATCCGTCCAATTGCCCGTCCAACTGAACATCCATCTATTTGTCCGATCGTCCGTCCAACTGAACGTCCGTCCTTTCGTCCATCCGTCCATTCACTTGCCAACCAAACGTCCATCCTTCCGTGCGATCGTCCGTCCAACTGAACGGCCGTCCATCCCTCCGTCCAATCGCCCGTCCAACTGAACATTCGTCCTTTTGTCCAATCGTCCGCCCATTTGTCCAATCGTCTGTCCAACCGAACATCCGTCCACTCGTCCATCCATCCATTCGCTTGCCAACCGAGCATCCATCCATCCGTCCGATTGCCCGTCCAACTGAACATCCGTCCATTTGTCCAATCGTCTGTCCAACTGAACGTCCGTCCATTCGTCCGATCGCCCGTCAAACCGAACGTCCGTCCAGCCGTCCAATTGAACGTCTGTCCATTCGTCCCTCCGTCCATTCGTCCCTCCATCCAATTGCCCGTCCAACTGAACATCCATCTATTTGTCCGATCGTCCGTCCAACTGAACGTCCGTCCTTTCGTCCATCCGTCCATTCACTTGCCAACCGAACGTCCATCCTTCCGTGCGATCGTCCATCCAACTGAACGGCCGTCCATCCCTCCGTCCAATCGCCCGTCCAACTGAACATCCGTCCTTTTGTCCAATCGTCCGCCCATTTGTCCAATCGTCTGTCCAACCGAACATCCGTCCACTCGTCCAGCCATCCATTCGCTTGCCAACCGAGCGTCCATCCATCCGTCCGATTGCCCGTCCAACTGAACATCCGTCCATTTGTCCAATCGTCTGTCCAACTGAACGTCCGTCCATTCGTCCGATCGCCCGTCAAACCGAACGTCCATCCATCCGTCAAACTGAACGTCTGTCCATTCGTCCCTCCGTCCATTCGTCCCTCCGTCCAATCGCCCGTCCAACTGAACATCCAACCATTTCTCCAATCGTCCGTCCAACTGAGCATCCTTCTATTCGTCCATCGGTCCGATCGCTTGTCAAACAAACTTCCATCCATCCGTCCAATCCCCCATCCAACTGAGCATCTGCCCATTTGTCCAATTGTCCATCCAACCGAACGTCCTACCATTCTTCCATCCATCCACTCGCTCGCCAACCGAGCATCTGTCCATCTGTCCGATTGCCGTCCAACTGAACATCCGTCCATTTGTCCGATCGCCCGTCCAACTGAACGTCCTTCCATTCATCCAATCGCCTGTCCATTGATCAACTGACCATAGTGACCAAATCCATAAATAATAAATACAAATAATAAACAGTGGTTTAGCATTGTCGCCTCACAGCCAACAGTCGGTCCACTGATTGACCTTTCTGGGTGGAGTCTGCATGTTCTCCCTGTTCCTGCGTGGGTTCTCTCCGGGTGCTCCGGCTTCCTCCTACCATCCAAAAACATGCACCTCAGGTTGATTGGTGGTTCTACAAATGTCCCTTAGGTGTGAATAGGCTTTGGTTTTGTCTGTCTCTGTGTTGGCCCTGTGATGGACTGTCCAGGGTGTCCCCTGCCTTCGCCCAAAGTGATTAAATTACATTAAAGTGACAATAGAAAACATGGGAAAGGCTCTGGGATGCTCCTCTGTCCCTGCAACACTGTGACCCTTCAAAAAAAAAAAAAAAATAACATGAGCACACACCATTTCATCACAACACCCTCATCACAGCTTTCTATCATTCACCTTCAATTCAAAACATTTTACTTTACAGACTAAATATTACTGTGTAGGCTCCTCCATCGTGCTGGATTTCACGTTACAATACAACCATCAGCACAATTTGAACTTTAGCACTTTACAAAATATGCTTCCTCTTCAAACTTTTTTAAAATACTCGTGTCTAATTATCAAAACAAATATAGGCATGTTGTGTTTAAGCGCTGCCATTCTTATCACTCACTTGCACTGAGATGGTGACCATGGTAAACAAATGACTGGATCACTAGTTGGAAACTGAAGAAAGACTTTGTGATGGATTTACAACCAGTCCTGTGACGTCCCTCCCGTCCCTACGGTGTCTCCCACCAGGGCACAATAGCAGCCCACCATCAGCTGGATACAAAAAAAACAAAAAAAACCACTTCAATTTCTTCCATGGCCTCGAAATACAGATAGTAATCTTAATGGTGTCATTTTCCTTCATGTTTATTTTGAAGATCTTCGAGGATGACAGTTCAGCTGGCCTCCAGTGGTCAGAGGTATAAAACAGAATTCCACGTCAAAACTGTATTTAGCCGCTAGAGGTCGCTGTTAGTGACAGATTAGTCTAAAAACACCAAAGAAGAAGTAGCAGAGAACCCGGATGAAGAGTACATAACCGGAAACGGGCGTCTGTTCTTTCTTTCCCCGAAGAGCTTCACCACGCTGCTGGCGTCCGTTCCTGGCTCACCGCTGTTCGCTTGAATTTCTTCCGAATAAGTCGGTCAGGAATAATCATAATGGTATGAGCTATTTGAGTTGACCTTCGATTCACTTTTACGAAGGGACTGTGTTACTGGTTTCAGTATTTTAAGTCAGTATTGTACTTTGGAGTGAGGGAGCTGGCGCCCACAGCTAATGGCGCTCGGAGCAGACGTCCCGCCGGAATCAATTCACAAAGCGCAATCTTTAACAATATTGTGATTGTTGTCAATATTGTAAATATGTCGGTACTTGAGATAGCGACTGGACATTTTTAAGAACACAATTAACAATTCGGCCTACTTTCAAGTGCAGTAGCGGACTTTTTAGATGGTGTTTAAAGCTTTCTTTGTCTTGGTGGCTCTGTTGTCGCTTTGTGGCTTATCACGACAATCAAATGGAGTAAATGACTCAAATTTAGACTGGATCAAAGTTGACTGAACTGAAGACGCATTTTGTCAATCACTCGCGTAAGTAACGCAGCGTAACAGTCACTCCACGTGTTGGTCAGCTGGTGGAGGTGGATTTATTCTGAGTCGTAAACAAGTCCGAATAATATATCCGAGACTGGACTGTTAATACTGTCTTTACATTTCCACTGTGTTAATTGGTAACCACATATTAACGCAGGGAAGTGATGAAAACCAATTAATAGTGTGCAGGTAATGGACTTGTTCGTAAACTAATGTTGATACTGTGACGCGTTTCAATCATGTCGAACAAAAGTTTATTGATTCATTAACTTTCGTTTCCACCTCCGCAGGCTTTCAAGGACACCGGTAAGGCACCCGTTGAGACCGAGGTCGCCATCCACCGCATCCGCATCACCCTCACCAGCCGCAACGTCAAATCTCTGGAGAAGGGTAACTAAAGTCAAATTAGTTCATGTTGTGGATTAAATGTTGATCTGAGCTATGAGGATAAAAACATTTTACGTGATCAACCGTGATGACGGATAAATACGCTATTCTGAGCCATGATTTGAGAAGTGTCTCCCAAGAGATCTGATGTCGCTTGTGTGTTTAAAAGTTTCTTGTTTGATCTGCAGTCTGCGCAGACCTGATCCGTGGGGCGAAGGAGAAGAACCTGAAGGTGAAGGGACCCGTCCGCATGCCGACCAAGGTACTGAAGATCACTGCTCAGACAAATATTAACCCAGCACTGTACTAGTATAACAAATCGATCAGCTCTTGGCACTGTTTAAGTACGTTCAATACAATTTTATTGTCCAGTTGTTCCTATATATCAAATGTAGTATAAATATGAAACGCTACACGACTGCCCTATTCACCAGTTTAGATGTAGTGTTTTGGGTTATTTACAATTTGATCGAGCTAAAATCTGTCTTCTGTGCCTCCCTCCAGACTCTGCGTATCACCACCAGAAAGACTCCCTGTGGTGAGGGCTCCAAAACCTGGGATCGCTTCCAGATGAGGATTCACAAGCGCCTGATTGATCTGCACAGCCCGTCTGAAATCGTCAAGCAGATCACCTCCATCAGTATCGAGCCCGGTGTTGAGGTCGAAGTTACCATCGCAGACGCATAAACAGCGCAGATGTTTCAATAAAGAAATTAATAAGGAAACTGACATGGTGTTTGGGTTCTTACATGGGGCATTTTGACTTTAGGCCTTAAAGGGGCAGTGTGGGATCAGGATTTAGAGATTAATCAACTTCATTTATAACTGGTGAACTTCTATTATATTTGTTTTAAATTGAAGATTTATTACTTGAGATTGATACTAAAAACTGGTTAATAGGTTTATAATTCAAAGTAAAGCTTCAGTTTAATTTAACTTTTTTTAAATTTTATTTTGGTGAATATGATTTATCACCATGACAACTGGAGCAGACTGATACGAGCGAGCACAAAATGCATCTTAACCAGTTTCCTGGCAGTTCAGTCCAGAAGAATTTAAGTTGTTGAGTTCACCCACGATGTTGCCTTGTTTTGTTTGAATTTTGTTTACACTGACTATCTGTTTTTACCTAAAGAAATATAAATCCCCTTTGCCTGGCACTGCTTCTATTCCCTCTGCTGTCACAAGAGTAGAAGTGACATGTTTGCATACATGATAACTTTGCTTTCCACTACAATTGATACAAATTCAACATAACCAGGGTGATGGCCATGTTTGTTTTTGGGGAAACCTTAAGTTCAGGATGACGCCTGCATGACAAAATGTCAGGTATGCTGTTCCAGGAACCTCTGAAGGTCTTCTTTATCTATCCTCCTTGTTAAACTTGCTTTAACCCAACAAGAGAGGGTGCATGATTAATGTATGATGTTTTTTCTGACATCCCAACCTGGATATATTTAATCCAGAAATAAGGTATTCAGTCTTGGTAGGCAGGAATTCCTCTTGAGACCTGTCAGATACTTGATACTGTGTCCTTCACCTTTGGACATAAAATCTATACTCCTAAAATTGATTAGGCTTTATATGGATATTTTTCTCTGATATAGGCAAAGGGATTTTAGTTATAGAAATGTATCCTGAAAAACAAGAGTCCACAAATGTCTTTTTTTTTCTTTAAGATTCTTCCTTGGTAGCATCATCTGACCAATGGAGAATGTCTTTCTACTCACAGGGGAAAAATAATTAATCACCAAACCATCAAGAAACATAATTCTGTCAGTATCATTTGATATCTGTTTAAGGACTTTCTTCAAACTCGTTTATAGCTGCAAAGAAATTCTTGGTTAAATCAGAATCTATAATCCTTTAAACACCAAGAACAGAACCTCAAATGAGGATTCTGACACATCGTCTATGAAATGAACCCTGTAGACGTAGAGACCTCCAAGCTCATTGGTCAAAACCTGATGATTTGTTTGAGTTCACATCTGCCTCCAATTAGAAGTGATTACAAGCTCCCACTTGATTTTCAGTGGAAGAAGGTCAGCAGACCTGGTGGCTCTTGTTGAGGTAAAATAAATCATTTCAAGGCCAAAGGATCCTGTTAATCGAGTCAGAGGCTGTTAAATCAACATTTGTGCGTGAAAGAAATTAAGTGCACAAAAACATTGTTGTTTTGGAGCTGACCCGCCTCAACATGAGCACAATGAACGACTCAATTAAGGAGGAAAGTGTCTGTTTGGAATCTGTTGACATGGACTGGACTTGTATTGATCCTCCTTTCAGCACCTCAGTCCTGCAGGTAATGTTCTCATCTGACTTCAGTGCTTACTTAAGATGCCCCTCCAGGTTTGTCATGAACAGACAGGCAGGATTGAAATAAACTGTATAAACTCAGCTCTTCTGCCCTGACGTTAGTTTGCGGTCTGACTCGTCTTCTTGTGCTGTTAGATGAAAGTGCCTGGTGGAGCCGAGCAGCAGACGATGAGCGTTTACCTCAGAGTCAGGCCCTTCTCTAAAGACGAACTCTCTGACGATGAGGATAAGGTACAGTATGTCAAAGAAATGGTGTCAATTCATCATGTTCACCAGGAGTCGATTATAAATATTACAGTCTGTCCTGTTTTCTTACTTATGCAAGTGTTGCATTATGTACCTGGTTGCCACCAAGGTATGGGTGAGACACTCCACTCGCTTTGACATAGAAAAAATAAACTAATACACTTCTCCAATATCTCAAACATAACAAAAGAGGAAAAAGGAGAACAAATATTTTATCAATGACATATTGCAATATTTTCACCCCACTCAAAATTCCATAGAAATAACTAATTGTATTACATTGTTTATTTTTTTTTTCTCTACATATTTGGGGAAAATAGTATTTAAAAAAACAAACAAATTAACATCAATAGGTCATATCTTTTTTGTAGCCCACTGTGTTTGAGTATGGTTTGAATGGAAATGTCTGACTGCCCGTCAAAATAAAACAGTAGCATATAAAAAAGAAGTAACATGAGTTCCTGACTTGGGAGACGAGATGGCTCTATAAGCCACGTACACTCTCACAGCCTTCCTTATTAACTCCGTGATTTATATGATGTTAACTTTGTGACACGTTTCACCCTATGTTAGTCTGTTATGATACAAAATGATGGTGGGAGCAGTTATTAATGAAGATCCATGACGATTGGCAGTGGTGATCCTAGACTGTAGAGGTAGTTTGCTCCATTGTTACTGCGATTGTCCTTTCTTTTCATTTAGGCTGCTCTACCAATTTTCCTCCATTTGTTTCCCCCCCCTTTAGGACTGTGTTGTGATTGAAAACAGCCAGAGGGTGACACTGAATGCACCGAAGGGCTCTGCCACCATGAAGAGCAGTGAGAAAGGGATTGGCATGTCGCTCCACAAATTCTCCTTCTCACAAGTCAGAAATGTCTAAAATAAGCTTTGTGCCATTTTATGTCGATGCACACATACATTTTTAACTGTTTCTCTTTCTGTTGGGCCTTTAGATATTTGGACCAGAGACCACACAGGCTGAGCTGTTTGAGAACACAGTCAAAAGCCAAATGTCTGATTTCCTGGAAGGGAAGAATGCACTGATATTCAGCTATGGTGTAACCAATGCTGGGAAAACCTTCACTATCCAAGGTGAAGAACACAACAGCAGCATCAAGTCTCTGAGCTTTAGTCATGAACAGAATTCACCTGAAGTTGACCTAATTTTGTTGTGACGTGCTTTAGGAACTTCAAAAGAGCCAGGAATACTTCCTCGAATGCTGGACGCCACCTTTCACTACATCGGAGGTCATCAGTATGAGGGAATGGACCTGAAGCCCTACCTCAGGAATGATGCACAATATCTGGATCCTGACCAACTGAAGCAGGAGAGAAGTGCTAAAGCTGCCATTTTTGCTTCAGTCAAAGAGGTGAGGACTCAGCTCTGCCAAAGTTTATTGCTGAACATGGAAAATAAACAATGAAACATCCATAAACATAAAACTAGCCGCATAACATCTTATTATATGTCTTTGCTCTGTTGTAGGAGTGTGATCCTCACAGACCCAGTGTATGTTCAGAGTCCCTGCCCTCTTCTTTGTCCTACAGTCAGACAGGTAACATTCACTAACTCTGCACACTGAATTTGGTATATCTTGGAGTTAAAATTGTTCAAATATACTTTGTCCACATGGGAATTCTATTCAGCAAGTGCAAAGTGCCACTTTGGGATTAAAGTGTGTAATCCAGTCATCAGTCCACCAGATATTGATCAAATAATGAAATGTCAGTGTCATGTCTCTCGTGAAAAGTAAGTTGCCTCAGGTTTAAGCACCAAAAACTACGTGGTTATGTTTAGGTAAAGATCGTGGTTTGCTGCAGCTATTTGCTAGTGGTTGAAAACGCTAATCAAAGCTATTGGTTCATGGTTTGCAAGTCATTTTACACAAGTCAAATTTCGTATGTCAACTACATTGCTTAACGTACGTTACGTTATGTACAAACTTACTTGCATCCCTTCAAAGAACAGTCGTCCAGGGTAAAGTCCCGTGTTTGTTACCCCAACGTCCTTGTAATACTGACTTTATCACTCTTTATACTTTGTCACTTGACCTTTTACAACCCTGCTCATACATTAGCTCACTTTTCAACGCCGAGCTGAGGAAAAAACGAGACTGACGCTGCGTCCTCTAGTGGACTGATGGGTGCATTACACACTTGCTGGGATTTCGGCAAGATGAATGATCGTAAATTCCAGGTCAATGGGATACCTGTTGTTCCTCAAAGGTTTTTATTGTCCTCTGTGCTCTTTACGTTGTTCCCACTTAAGTTTTGACAAACACCCCAACAGAAGCCAGCAACAACATCCAGTTTGCCTTGTGGGTGGCTTTCTTTGAAATCTACAATGAGTGCGTGTACGATCTGCTTCAACCGTCCCTGTGCTCAAAGTCCAAGAAGGGGACTTCTCTTCGTATGTGTGACGACGGTGCTGGAAATGCTTACGTTAAAGGTGTGACGATGACTTTACCTTTAATCTAATACAAACATAGTCTAGATGTTGCTTCCCACTTGAGAACAATGTGTTTTTATTTTGTTTCAGACCTCAAGTGGATTAACATCCAGAACCTCGGGGAAGCCTGCAAGCTCCTGCAATATGGAAATAAGAACAGAAGTGCTGCATCCACTAAGATGAACCAGTCCTCCAGCAGAAGGCAAACTTGAGTAAAACTTGTCCTTACTTGGTGTTCTCTTCTGTTTTCAAAACTCACAGCAGCTTTCGTTACAGCCACAGCATATTTACCATGAAGTTACTGAAGATTGATGGAGGTGCAGTGAAAAGGATCTCAGAGTAAGTATCGGAGACATAAACATGTTGCAGTTATGATACATATTTATAGCATCTTTCTTACAGAAAATGCAGCTGAAAAAGCGAAGAAATAATTTAAATAGTGAATAAGTTCAACTATAAAGAGAAGGGAAATAAAATGAGGCATTTGAAATTGGAAAAATAGAAGTGAGGTTGATGAATATTGAGTTATTGAACCAAATTTCTAGTTGGTTATGCTTAATTTCCAATCACAGAAAATGTTTTATGATAGGTCCAGCATCATAAACACGGCAATAATACAAGAAGTAACTTTTTGATCTGTTTCTCAGGTTTTCTCTGTGTGACCTGGCTGGCTCTGAAAGATGCAACAAAACGAAGACATTTGGAGAGAGGCTGAAGGAGGCGGGAAACATAAACAACTCGCTGCTTATTCTGGGGAAGTGCATCACTGCCCTTCGTAACAATCAGTTCGACAGGTACGGATAGCTGTCTGACTTATGTTTGACAAAAGATGCCAAAACTTTGAATTGTAAAGGATTTGACTGCTACAGTAAAATGCATGTTGATCATAAGCAATAAGTTGAAGTGAAATCTCCCAACTGGATATTCAGTTGAAGTGAGACGAACATGACCTCCATGAACCCCCTCTGTGTGCTTTTACATCGTTCCTGTTCATAAGAATGAAGAGCAGCTACGTTCCTTTCCGAGAGAGCAAACTCACCAAACTCTTCCAGGCTGTTTTCTGCGGCAAAGGTAGAGCCTCAATGATCGTCAACATTAACCAGTGCGCTTCCACCTACGATGAGACGCTCCATGTTATGAAGTTCTCTGCCGTTGCCAAACAGGTGACCTTGAGGACATAATGAAGTGAGATTAATCGGGGAGCATCTGGTTGAGCTGAAGCAGTGACCTCCCCCGTGCTCTCTGCAGGTGGTGCAGGTGATCCCAGACAAGCCTCTGGTACCTGTGGCTCCCTGTCTGGTCGGTCGAGATGGGAAGTCCCTGGTGAAGAATGGGGTGATTGACAAGCAGGCCCTGGAGAGCTACCTGTCCGAAGAGGAGCTGCTGGATGAGGAAGATGATGCTGACATGTCTTTGCTGCCACAGAGCGTACAACTGCATTTTTTTTTTATTTTACAGATGAATCGGATGCAGTACATCAGACATCCCTCAGTTGTTATTTGAAAAAAAAAAAAAAAATGCTTGATGAACATCAGCACCTGTTACCAGCAGTACATTCACCTTTACAAAGTCACCGTGGACTTGAGCAAAGAGGGCACATAAAAGACCCTCGAAATACTGCAGAAAGTCTACAGTAGCGAAGCAGCGACCTGACGAGGTTTTCTGAGTGACATTAATGTTTCAAGAGGAACAAAGCGTCTGTGACCTTCTGAGGGAAAACATTCAATGCAAACCAATCTGAATTATGGTGCGATGGCAATTGTGTTCCCCAACGTGACAACGTGTCCGCTCTTCGCCCGCAGTCGTTCCCAACCCGTTGCTCCTCCTCAACTAATTTGGCTTCCTGCAACAACTTTTTATTCCCTCTTGAACCACGAATGCCAATCAAAACACCTCGCCTATCTCTTTGCTTCACTGTTGTAGATTTTCTGAAGCATTTCAAGGAACTCTGTTGCTGATTTCCTAAATCTGACAAAAAATCCGACGTGCACTCTCTTACTTAAGAAAAGGTATCAGTGTCCGTTACTGTGCTGCTCTTCATTTGTCTGCAACAAGAACAGTCTCAGAACATTTTGATCACGTGTAATGGTTTGAATTTTTTTTTTTTTCACTTTTAAAATACAGTAGTTGGTAAATAGTCGCTATTCATTCATTGCAGGATCTACTCCATTTCTAATGTTGTTAAACTGTATTTGTTTTTAACGTTCCCAGGAGCTTTTGACTATTGTTGAGAATCTACGAGCAAAACTACTGGCTGAACGCAAAACAAATCTGATACAAGAAGTGGGAATTCGCAAGGAAATGGGAGAAGCCATGTTTCAACAGCTCATGGAGAGTGAAGAGCTCCGCACGTATGCTGCTACTTTGGTTTAATTTTGCAGGATTAGACCAGCGATGCAGTTCTTTCATATAGGTTTTTAGTCCGTGTTCATTTGAGCAGCAACGCCTCCAATGTAACCAAACCTTGTAAACACCATGTTCTTTAACCGTTCAGTCGGCAGATAGAGGAGCTGAAGGAAAGCTACCAGGAGAAGCTGGAGAACACATTTGAGATGTACAAAGATGCAATCAAAGAGCACGCCTACCAGAGTGCCATGAACAATCTGGAAGATGACTACGTACCACTCGATGAGTTCATCACTGAACAGGAGAAAGTAGATGTAGGTTTTACTTTTTTTTTATTGGCTGTTAACAGTTCAGAAAAAATATAAATCCCTACCAGGTTTTTGATAAATTAAGACTTTAAACTCTATCACTAAAAGTCCCGGGCCCGACGTCAAGGAGCCAAAGCTTATAAAGGAATGAAATTGGTCATGTTGAACTGCGGCAAAAATATAACGAAGGAAATATCTTCTCAAATTTCAGATTGATTGGCTCACAATCAAAGTATTCAAAATCCTTTAGATCTTTTACTTATTTACATATCGGATTTGTCTCCGACCGACTGTGTAGGCCCTCAGACGTAAAGTGTCTCAGCTGTCCAGTGACCGAGAAGTTACACCTGTTCAAACGATGGATCAGCAGTGCCAGACTCAAACAGCTAATGCAGCAAAAGAACCAGGTTAGCATACTTTCATCTTTTCATGGACGTACCTCAACATCTTCCCTTTTTTTAGGAAATGTGAAGAGAAATATAGATATGTTTTTTTCTGTATTTTTTTGTGTATTTTATATTAATGATTTCTATAACATGTTGTATGTTTTGTTTTACATCACTCTGTGCTTAATAAGTTCCTGTTGTTGAAATGGCAAAGTGACAGTCAACACATTTGACCCTCACAGGTGATGAGCGATGGAAATGGCTTTACAAAGAAAAATGTATCCTGGAGAGAATATGTGAGGATAAACAACAGGTAAAGAGGACAACATTTCAGTCAAACATCAACTCAGTCTGGTTATGTAATGACGTCAGTGTTGTGTTTTGGTCTTCAGTTGATTTTGTCTCTAGAAAAAAGGCTGATGGAGCTCAGTGAAACTCTGCAGAAGGTCAGAAACAGCTTCCTGGAGAAAGTGTCCGATCTGGAGGCTCTGCAGACGAAGGCTGAAGATCAGGTGAGGCGGTGCTGAAGGGTATAAGGTGAAGGGTTGGATGTCAATATAATGTCGGGTAACCATGATCTTACCAGAGTGGAAGTTTCTGTATCTGGTTTGAAAGTTGTTCACATTTTTTTTTTTTTTTTCCCCTTCAAGAAAAAATCTCTGGAGGACATCCGATGGCAAATTGTTGAAAAGGACAAGGAGATTGCGTCGCTGAAGTCCGAACTTGTCAAGCTCTCCCAGAAGCCCCCCGTGGAGCCGAAGACCAAACGAGGCCTGCTCGCCAACATCAAGGAGGCGGTCACGTCGCCGCGGACGAGTACGATCGGCCGAACACGCAGTAAGACAGTGAGGACAGTCCACCAATGAAAAGTCCAACATCTGCATGCACACCAGTTTTTAAATACTTTTCTTGGACAGGTTTAACAATTGCCATATATGCTATACAGTATTAGTTTTAGTTGTTTGTTTTTTTAGGTGGAATATTTCTTTTATTCATTTTTGTGACGTTCTTCTAGTTTTTAATAAAAATCCCTCCTTCTTTTAAACATATTGACTTCTATTCACGTGTTCCTGTAAGTGTTTGGGTTGCTTCAATTACAAGCACCACTTGCGTGATTTCATTTCATGGTCACTGCACTGCGGTGGGTTTATTCCAACACGGAAGCCTTATGAATGAGTACATACACGACTATAGAAATGTCACGTGCTTCTTACGAGTCAGAATTGAATATAACAACCTGGTCAAACGAGGTCATTCATTTTCCAGAGCCTGAGGGAAAAGGACCACAAAGGACCTTGATGGGACAAGGAAACCAAGTAAAGCACTGAAGTGCATCACTATTCACGCTTTAATTTTCTTATTCGTGTATCTTTACACTCAGTCTGTAAAATCCCTTAACTCTGCCAGTGCGATGTACAAATATTTTCACTCTTGCCCCTCCTTGCTGATTCGTTGTGTTGCATGTTGACCTTTCCAGTTGAGTGAAGGAGGTGCAGCCAGTGTGATGCGCTTGAGGTAACGGAGCACAGCCTCCTCTCAGTTAGTGAAAGGGCCATTGTGGTAGACAGCCAGCTGCTCTCCTATCTCTCTGGTCTCAGTGATGGTTAATGAGATTAGCTGTTCTTCTAAGCCTGTGTCAGTGCAAAGGGGTCAATCACAGGATTAGCACCTTGCTTAAGAGTTACATCAGTTTATTGTACTTTTTTTTTTTTTTTTCCTCCTCTTTACTTTCACTTTCCCACAACTGGCTCAAGTTTCCCAGCGTCTGTACGAGAGTATGTTTGGCACCTGTGGTTGCACTTTAGTCGCCGGAGTGGGATACTGCAAAGCATCATGCTGCCTGGGGATTGAGTCAGTCTTGACCCTCGGCCGCTGAATGAAGCATCTTCCAGGGGAGTAAGAGGAGCAGGGGCAGCCAGAGAAGTGAAGGGCAGCTGGGCCAAAATCTTGCCTGCTGTGGCAGAGTCTGAGACTCTGGACAAATCATCCTCATGCCACTTGTAAATAACAAAGTGGGCGATGATTGCACAGTCGGCACAGACAAGGCTTTGGCTGATGGAAAGGCTCTGGTGGATTCTTTGGTCAAGGTAAGCTTCTCCAAGTTTGAAGATTTACCTTGTGTAATGCATAATGATTGATGTGGCATAATTCTGTATTATTCCATTTATTTTACATAAAGTCCATGTTGCCATCAAATACATACATTTCTAAGAATTTAACTGAAGAACATACCAATGAAATGTATCTATTCCTACACCTGTATTTTATATGTAAATATCCGATATAGTCTCACAAAAAGGCAGTTACAGTGGAAAGAATGTATAGAAAGTTAAATATATTTTGTTTCAGCAATTATTACCATCTCCACCACGTACATCTTTGACAGACTAAACGCACATGAAACACTGAAACGTCTTTTCCTTCCCCCTCAGCTAAAAAAGCACTCTCACTGAAAAGATTTTCTTGGTCCACTGCTTCTTTATGACTGTTAGATAATGCCATGACCATGCCTCGCATTCATACCCCAGTTAGTAGCAACTATTTAGTTGTTTGAACTCAAATATTATTAGTTTGTTTGCGTTGTAGAATAATTCTTGCACAATCAGCAAAAAGCATTTTTGGTAGCTTACAACTGCAAATGGTATTTTTTTATTTTGGTACAAACAGCTCTCAGGTTGCACCTGTACAGGCTTGAAGTGCTGTTTGCATCCAGAAAAATAATGTAGCAGTTGTAGTCATTGTCGTTGTGTTCCCTCGTCTCATCTGTGAAAATGGGCCGCTTGTACTCTGAGTGCACAAGGTTGCTCTGGCTTATCTAGAAATAGATCAATGATAATGAGCTTATTTATAATATTTTTACTGAATGAAACCACACCTGCTAATCCGCCAAGATTAAGCTAATAACTATTAATAAAACAATGTGTTGGCGTATCACTTTTTATATATATATATATATATATATATAGGGAAATCAGAACGGTTCTGTTTTCCATATTTCCCAGTTAGTGTTTCAAAGAGGTTAAAATGGTTCATGTTGATATCAATCCAAAAATGTTTTCAATAGTTAACAGTTCATTGAATGGATTTCTTTCTGTTGCGGTGCACTAGTTACATAGATGTGTACTGATGTGTTCAGTAGTGGTCAGCTGCTCAGAAGTAAAGTTAATCGATGTATACCTCATGAAGATTAGTGGTCTACACACTTGATCAGGTGATGAACATGTCCGTACCTACACAAAGTTCCTCTTACAAACTTTGAATTTGAAAAACTTTGAACTTTGAAGTTCCTTTGGCTCAGCATATTGAGTTACTATATCTGTTGCTTCTCTTCCCTCACGCAGGTGGTGGCGTGTTACCGGCATCTGGCCTCGTGTGTAGGTGGCAGCACAGACAGCCTGCAGCTGCGGGATGAGCTGCGACAAACGCGAGAAAAGGCCCAAAAGTTGGCCGTGGCCATCTGCCATCACCTGACCTCACAACTCCGGGACAAGAGCCTGCCCGAGGAGCAGCGTAAGGAGATGGAGCTCCTCTGGGTGGCCTTCTCCTCCAGCCTGGAGCTCCTCCATGTTGACATGTGCAAAGTTTTCAACATGGGGAACATTTTCTCCCTGGCTAACTCGGTCAGCCTGGTGCAAACTGGCCTGCAAGGTAAATGAGAGCTCTTACTGCAGGACTACATGCAAACTGTACTTTAAGTGATAGAAGTGATATCTGGCATGTCGATAATATAAAACAAAGTTTAACCAGGGTGTCTGATATGAACATTTTGAAGGTAATAAAACTAAATTTAGGCTATATTCTGAAAAAATATCTGCTCTACATCGTAGTCTTCAGAGATTCTTCATCAACATACAAACAACCAGATGACACTATTTTATTTCATGACGAACAATGATTCAATATTGATTGCTCTTCTGTCATCACAATTAAATTGAGCTTTTAAAGTTACCCCAAAATGAAAGTGCTGCTAATAAGAGGAAATGTGTTCTTCGTGACCGGTGCCTTTTTGAGCTGATATAAGGAAACCGTTTGTGACCGGCAACTCTCTCTCAGTTAGCTGGTCACGCATCTCCAAATCTTATTGTTCACTTCTACGTATCATTAGGTCGAACAGCTGCAACAGTTAGGATAATAATAAACTTCAATATTGCACCTTTCAAGAATGCTAAGTGCTTTACAATGAAAACCATACAATTTACAATAAAGCAAAAAGCCAGGAACTTAAGAGATAGCCAAGATAAAATTACAACAAATATCCTCAATTTAGAAAAAGTGTGAGAATGATAGAAGTGTGTTTTCAGCATCAGACTCAGTGATTTTTCTGTAAATTTGAGCCACATTAGGTTCATGGCTGAATGGATGTTTGTCTTTCATACACAAGTATGTACCGATGTTCATCCACGATGATTGACTTTAAAAACTGCCTGACTTTTCTTGTGTTTTTGAGTTAATTGTTTCAAAAGCTATGACATAGACTGCCATGCAATTTTTCATTTACAATATTGTTGGATTTTAGATTGAATTTTTGGGATGTATGTTTGTTTCTCTGGGTTCAGTTTTTGCTTTTTATTAACTTTATATTCACAGTTTAGATACAAGTTTTCCAGAAGTTATCAGCTGATTGTACGATCACCGTTTGTTGCCACAGTTTACGACTATTTTTTTTTTTTTTTTTTTTTTTATTTTTTTTTACCAGTAAACGGCAATAAGAGTTGACTGTCGGAAATTTCAAATTAGAATTTTGGTCCTGCAGGAGGAGGCAGTGAGGTAGCAGCTCGAGCACTCAGTCTGCCGGACCTGAACCAGGCTCAGACTCCAACCCTCCCTGAAGGCTTCGAGAGCCAGGAACGCAGCACCATGGAGGAAGAGATCAGCCAAATTGACCACATGATCGACGACATGGAGATGAAAGTGAACGTGTTGCGCTGGATGGTGGAGTCCCAAGGGCCCCAGTATGCAGACCCGCTCAGCGGCACCGACAGCGCCTCGCTAGCTCCGCTTTCTGTTGACGAGGAGCAGCCTGAACACCAGCCTCTGTGCCAGCGCAGTCACATCTTCGCGCTCTCTGTGCTGATTTCTGTTGTTTTTGTGGTGGCCACGTTATCTGTCTGTGTTGTCCTTTTCTCATGAACAAAACCTTAATGCACTCAACTTGTTTGTTTCCGTGCAACCTCAGAAATTCCCACTGCAAAAATGGCAAGTGTTGCATGTACATTTGTTTTCTCTTTATGTACTTTACAATATTTTTTATTTTGTAATAGCAACTCAATTATTTATGAGTGCATGACATCTGTTCTCTAAATATACACTAAAGTAAATCTGGATGCCATTTATTGCAGTGAATACAAAGCTGCCATACACTATCTTTGTTGGATAAGGTGACAATAACAGTACATGGTTACCGGTTGCAACTGATTTGGTAAACATGATCATGGGAGAGGGGGGTTATTTTATCTATTCAAATGTAAAAAGATACAGCTTATATTTTCCTGTACATTTTCCCGACTAGTTGGTGATACATGAAAGGAACAACTTCTGATTTTAAAAAGCCACCACTTGTCACACTTTGTTCCTTGTTGCCATTAAGACTACATAGGTGCTGATGCTTGGTAGTTGGTAACTGTTCGGGGATTCATTGTTATTTATTTTGTACATAACCTGTGCTGTAGACAACTCACAATATATATTATAGTTATGCATTATAAAAGTATCAACTTGGATATGACACCATGTTGTTTTTCATTCATTTCTATTGATTAGCGCTTTGGTAAAGCATTCAATCATTGTATGCAGAGCAGCAACAAATCTGGAGGATTGAAATGGTTTTAAACGTCTAATTATACGATTGTTTTTTGTGCCTCCATCCTGGCGACCGCTGTAGCTGGAGGCATTTTTTCAGCTCTCCATACGTACCTTCGTAAATACGTCTGTCGCATCCTCGTGAACGTGATGTTTCAAGAAGGGCTTGATGGTTTCTTCAAATTTGGCACAAACATTTATTTGGTCACGGAGAGAAACTGATTTTAAAGGGGTCAAAGGTCAAGGTCACTGGCACCGCATGTCAATTCATTCTCGTGAACGTGATACCTCATTAAAGCCTCGAAGGATTTTTTTTTTTTCAAATTTGGCACAAACATTCAATCGGACTCAAGGATGAACTGGTTAGACTTTGATGATCAAAGGTCAGAGGTCAAAATCCCTGTGACCTCATGTCTGTCATATCCATTCATCCTGTTCTCATGAATGCAATATCTCCAGATTGCCTTGAGGTGATTTGTTAAAATTTGGCAAAAACATTCACTTGTACTTGAAAATGAAGTGATACGATTTGTTTGGTCAAAGATCGAAGGTCAGTGTGACCTTTCAAAGATTAAATACAAGTAAAGTCATGAACATGACAGTTTTCTGTTGCATGAGGCTTATGCATTATGTTTCATTTCATTAAAGATACCAGAAATAATTGTTTGTTTTTGTACATTAAAATTTTCAAGGCCTGAATTTCTTTGAAAAAAAATATTTTTCAATCTTTATTCTGTTTACAGAATTGAAGAGTAATCTGTATTTTGTGGGTGAAAGACAACCAGTAAAGATAACATATCCTAATTTGACAAGGAATAGCCTATAGAAGTATCAATCCCTTGAAGGGGACAAGTGTAACGTCATTTAATAAAAAAAAAAAAAAAAAAAATTGCTCAGTTTTATATGACATGATCTCCGAGACTGAGAAGTGTGCTTTATTTTGAAAAGCCTGACCAGAAGTGTGATGCGTCCTCATCGGCTGTAATTGTTGTGGGACAAACACTGGGTGGGACAAACACTGGGAGGGACAAACAGACAAAACACTGGGTGGGACAAACACTGGGTGCAAAGTGGCGATGCGGGCTCGACGGAGGGAGTCAATCCTTTTCACAGGAGGAAGTAAAGTCTTCACAGAAAGTTGTTAGAGGCGAAACACGAGCTTTGAAGATGGTGCTGAAACAGTGGCAGTCGCGACTTAACCGGTTGAGTTTTAACCCAGAAAAGTGGTTTAATCCTCGTTTTATTCAAAACGGAGCGTCGAGTTTGACAGCTGTCAACATCTCGGCGTGTTTCCGGACTGTCATCTCTCCATCTCCTGTGAACTTTGAGAAGAGAGGCAGACGAGCTCCTGGACTGAGGAGGCATCTTCCTGCCGGGACGCGGACGTCCGCCAGAGGTAACAAACTTTTAGTTATACTGGAAATCAAAAATCAAATCACTTTAAAAGCGTTTATCAGCAAAACTAGCTCCAGTTTGTGGCTGGAGACATTGACGGACTGACTTGAATATATTACTGAAATTTAAAAAAAAAAAAGTGCATAATTTCTTATGCTGGACGTCCTTCAAAACCCCTCGCGAGACTTTAAAGTTGAATTAAAATCTCTGTTGAGTTTCAGTATCCTTTTTGAATGTCAAAATAAAAGCCCTCTTCCGGTCTGTTTGGTCATTTTTACTGCATTAGATTAATCACTCTAGGGCTGCACATAAAAATCATTTACATTATCGATTAATACGTCAATTATTTTCTTGATTAATAAACTAGCTGTTTGGTCTTTTAAATGTGTAATTTAAATGTAACGACTAATGAGTCCTAAAGCCCGTGGTGCCGCCTACAATGACTTTGTTTTGTTCCGGCCAACAAGCCAAAAGGTTGTTATTATTAGTGAGGATTAAAGGAACCAGAAAATAGAGATTTAAGTAGAATTTTAGCATTTTTATTAAAAATCTTAAAAGTTTCTGATTAACATCCTGTAACTAATCAACACAGGGCAACATCACACTATCTTATTTTACGGCTTGCTTGCATTGCAATCTTAATGACATAAATGCCACAGAGTGCATTTTGGAGCGGGAACCAGCGTTTCGTTATTCTGGTCACACGGGCCACATCTGGAATGGACAACCCAGTCTTCATGGATGAAACCTCCTGACTTACAACTCTTGTGATCAGCTGTGTTTGACATTTCTCGAGCCAAACCCTGATGCTACATCAGTGTTTTCAGTTTAAACCACTGCCCACATCCCACTCTGTGTTTGCATAATATGAAACTGTGCCTCCCTGTTTTCCAGGTGTGTCGCCCCCCACAAACTGTTTTTAAATAACAACGTTTCATAAATCATCTGTAAATTGTTTGAAAAAGTGAAGCAGAATGAATTGTACAGTCCAACATCAAGAAGGACATGTTTACAGATGTAAACATCACCTGCAGATATACTTTACATTAGGAATTTGACTGCGTACATGGCCTTAATAAAATGTATATTTAAAAAGCACCTCATCGTCCATGTGATAAATGCCGACAGCTCACAGTAGCTGGAGAATGTACTATTTATTTTATGTACTTTTTCTAAAGTACAGAGGTTACATGCAGTAAAAGAAACATCTGTACAGTGTGATTTAAGATGGTATCGTGACATACAGTAGTAAAGAAGGGAAAAGTAATATCTGTGTAACTCCAGTGTCCTGTGTATTCATTTCCTGGTTTCAGAGCTAAGTACCTCGACCAAAACCTTCCAGTATGACCTGAAACCAGATGTCCCAAAGTCTCAAGGCCGCAAGCTGTTTTTTGACACTCATGCTGTGGTGCGACTCCTCGAGGAAAATGGTTTGGTTTCTTCTATTACTTCAAAAATGACTTTGTTAATAACAAACTTCTGATTTGTGTACATAGGTATATATTTGTTTCTTAGCTGTATATATGTCTATTTATGTTTTATATGTATATAGTTCCTTGTATGTGTAAACATACCTGGCCAATAAAGCTGATTCTGATTCAGATTTTCCTCATGAAGAACATTTTTTTTTCTCCATCAACAGGTTTCACGACTCAGCAAGCTGAAGTGATGGTTAATGTATTGGTGAGGATGACAAACTCCAACATGGACGTCATTTATAGTGACATGGTAACCAAAATGCAGCAGGTGAGACTTATAAGAGGAACTTTTTATACTCTATATTTACAGTAAGTAAAATAGTAAGCAGGTCCTGTTTGTGTCTGTCAGTCTCTCAAACATCTGTGTCTCTCATCCTGTAAAAGTCAATAAATCAACATCATTGTGTTTATCTTTCAGGGCACATTTATACCATTCGAACACCACTGACTTAAATACAAACTGTCAAATTTGGTTGTTTAGAAAACATTTCGTGGGCATGATGATTTGATGTGGGATTATTGTTCCCAGTCACAGGAAAGTCTGAGGAACCTGGAGAATAAGAGTTATTATACCACACGTCTTCTGGACCATCGTCACTAACTCAGTATTTAGACAATGTTGAGATTAATTGTCTTTTGTAAATAGAGGAGGGAAATAAAATCTATGGACAATCTGATGTTTTTTGTTCCTTGAGGAAATTTACACCTTTTATGCAAAGTTACTGTAATAAAATATACAGAAATTCGTATTCACTATCATTTCCCTATTTGCCCTTCAATGAAATACAGTTTCCCTTCATTAAAGGCATTAGATTTACATCATGATTTGCAGTTCTCAGCCATATCAGCTAAAAGAGTTCACCATCCACCTTGTGATGTAAATAAGTACCTTTGAACTGCAGTCCTTGTGTTTCTCCTTTTAACTGTTGTGTGTGTTGTGTGATTGTTGTCAGGAGATCATGTTGCAGCGTGTGATGTCTCAGATAGCAGCGGTTAAGAAGGACATGATCATCCTTGAGAAGAGCGAGTTCTCTACTCTGCTGGCAGAGAACGAGGTAACAAGACAAAGGCTGAAATAAACTGGATTTAATTATTAAAAATAAGTAACTAATACATTTTAGATCGATATAAATCAGTCCCAGCAGTGTTACTGCAGATCAAGTTGTCGGGGAACCCAGTTGATACCAAAGTAGAAGATTGTATGACTTTCTTGCTTTATGATTGTCAAACATGAATAACTGTACAGTAAATTATAAGCGTTTCCTTCTGTTTTTGACCTGACATTTTCAGTATTTTAACATTTATTCCAGAAATTAAAGAACCAGTTTTTACAGCTGAAGGTCCAACTGGCTGTAAGTGCTTCTTATTATTATTAATTATTACTTAAATCAGACCCTCCATAGTACTAATAATTGATAATTGAACTTGACTTGGTTGAAGTATTTGTATTATGTTTTATTACGCTGTCGTGATGTTGTGACTTTTCCTCTGTGTGTCTCCTCCACCACGCTGCAGGATGTCATGAATAAATTGCGCTCAGACACTATTTTGGACATGAATTTGGAGAAAAGTCGTGTTAAAGAATTGGTAAGTGTTTGAGGAAAGCAAATCATAGGTGATATTATTGTTTAGAAATCAGTGGATTGGACTTAAAATGTTGTATTTAAAATCACAGATGACTTTATTGTTGAAACGTGATGTTTTGAAAGTTGCTCTCTTTAATATATGTGTCTCTTCTAACACATATCAATACTGTATCTAATGCTCCACACGGCTATGAAACCTGTCAGAGAAGTGTACGTTTTTAATCAAACGGATGGAGGAATATTGACAGTAAATTCGGAACAAGCAAACCACACGTGTGACAGACGAGCTCATTTTCCCTCGCCTCAGAAAGCTGGTGGAGGTAATGAACAAAACGTGAACATGGCAGAAACATCTGCGTAAACACCGTGAAAACCACATTTTTAACCTTCTGACAACTCAACGTGGTATTTTCTGACAACAACAAGACGTATCATGAGCAGAGCTAGCAATCAGCACCAAGGAGGAGCATTTTCACGTTGGAGCTGCGGTGACAGACTGAAAGGACGGGGCGGGTGCAGGGTGGAGTTTTCCATATCGCTGAGCTGCTGGCTCGAGCAGCAGGCGAGTGCCAGAGGGACGGGTGGAGGCGGAGGCAGGGATTAGTTGCATATTCATAGATCCGCCGTACTGATCCCTACTGAATTAAGACAAAGGAGTTACATCTAAGCCACTGTTCTCTTGGAAAAAAAACCCCATCTAAAACTGTCATTTTGTCGGACAGAGATGAGTTTTTAGGGGTTTAATAAAATGTTGTTTGTGTTTTCAGAAAGCAGAGCATGACAAGAAGCTTCTAGAAACGCGGACTGAGATCATGGAAATGGTTTGTATACGTGCAGGACACCTACAGAGTCTTATTAAATATCCTTTCTGGTTTATTGCTATCGACATAACAAGCAGTGATTTGGGCTCTTCTCCATAGTTCATACTTTGTGTTATAAACGTAGTGACTGGTAGGTGTTCGGTCGGCTTTTCTTTCACATCTCTGTCTATTTGCCGTTTCTTTACAGACTGCAGAACAAGATCGCCACCTGACTCAGACAAACATGAAAATAGACACTGAAGTGGCTGGTTTGAAGACCATTTTAGTGTCTCATAAACTGGATACTATAAAATACCTCGCAGGTAGGGCACGATGGCACTTCGAAAGTTTAGTCAGCAATCATCACAATGTCTTTCAATGTCAAATTATTCCTTTTGAAGGGGAATAGTTTCATCTTCATTTCAGTGGAAAAGAAACTGTTTTCAGAGTCTTATTCAGAAGAGAACCAATGGTGCAATTTGTAAATTATTCATTTAAAAGTTATTGAGTACATGAATGTGCTAATTTGGACATCTTTATTTTGAACTTAATCAGAAAACTGAACTTTTTAACACTTGAAAAGTAGCTGATATAACATTTTTGAGAATACAAAAAAGAGTCTGTCACAGCGACACGTCGAAGCCCTTTAAGACTTCTGATTGTTGAATGTTTTTTCTCTCTTTCAGGTTCAGTGTTCACCTGTCTCACCGTGGTCTTGGGTTTCTATCGTATTTGGATGTAAACATGGCTTTTATTATGACTTTCAAATGATCCGCGGTAAAACTTGAACCTTTAATGGATCCTGCAGATTCAACAAAATCACCTCTGTTTCCCTTCTGACCTCATTTTGTTGCATTGTATTGATCAATTTGCCTTTACTGGTGCAATCATATTCATTTTCTCAGAAGTAAAAGTTTTGAAGAACGGGTCTCCCACCTGGTCACTGGTGGAACTTTTTGATTAATGAAACTTATAGCCTGAAAGCTAATTAATATTTTTTTTTTTTACTTCCCATTGTCATCTTTTGGCTGCTGGAACAAAGTTACTAGATTCACTTATACGTTTTGCACTAGATGTTTTATTCAGATGGTAATTTACTGTCTCCATTTAAAAAATGCAGAAAATTAAGCACTGAGCTCTAATGTTGTCTGACATTGAAGAATAACTTTTTTTTGTTATGTAAATATTATATATACATATCAAGCTGTTGATACTGAACACAACTATCAGAAGGAGATGCGGTCAGTGTGACTCTTAATCACTCCAGTCTGTTTTCACAAATATTTCACTGGTTTTTATCTTTACAATTTGTGGTGTCAAAAATATCGGAAAGAATTGTGGACTGATATTATTTAATATTTGAATGAAATTGTCAAAAAAATTTTACCTTTCCAAACAAATGAAGTGTTTGATTCAATTTGTGTTTTTGTGTAGTGATTTCTAAATAAGGTCGATTTATTGTATTACCTTTGGGTTTCGAGGTATTTTGGTAATCTATAAGCAATAAAGTGATACGGAAAATATTGAGTTTGTTATTTTTTTTTTTTGATGGCGTTATACCTGGCTTTTATTTTGAAACACACTTGAACCGGAAGTGTTTTCCCGAGTGGAGCCGCTGGGCTGCATTGACAGCACGTGTGTAGCTGTTGGAGACGTGTGTGCATGACGTATTTGCGTTCATATTTTTCACCATTTAACAAGGACTTTATAAATGTCAGTCGTGTTGTCATTAGCGTGGTTGCTTGTTGTAGTTTGTTGTAGTTTTGCAGGCTCCTTTTTATTTATTTTTGTGAGTGTTTCCTGCAGTCATGGCTGATGCGTTTAGCAGCAGCTCGGAAACTGTAATCCAGCGTGTGGTCGACGTTACAGTGAAGACAAACACCCCCGAGGAGAAACTCCAGGAGCTGTTTCAGATCAACAAGACCTGCGACTTCATTCGTGAGCATCAGTTTCAAAAGGTGGGGGCAACTCTTTTAGTCTTTGATCATGCAAACATCTGTTTACATGAGATTGATAGTCTATTTCTGGTTTAGTAAACCTCTGTGATGAGTTGTCTGAAGGGCAGGAGTGGCTCATACTTTTATTAATATTGTATAAAATGGTTGCAATTCCCAGGTGGCTCTGCAGTTTCCTGACGAGTTGCTGGTGGATTCAGTTGCAGTATCAGAGGAGATCAGGACCAACACCGGTGCCAAGACCTTTATTCTGGGAGACACGTCCTATGGCAGGTAACTGTTGTAATAATGCTCTCATGCTACAGTTTTTATTGCTTTGAGGTGAGAAGCTTTAGTCTAGCAGGTGAATGTGAAGTCAAGTTTACGTGCTAATTTCCCCATTTTGACGAGCTCACACTTGTCATTTTTTAAGATTTGTAATAGCCTCTCTGACTCTGTTTTAGTAAATGAGAATATTAAACTTGTGAGAGTGTATTTCATATAATTTCGCTGATTTTCTTTTGTTTCACTCAGTACAGTGGCATGTCAGAGTTGTAAAACACCAGCTTTTGCCTCTAATACTGTGACTTTTATTTCGATACGTGAGCATAGATCCATAACGTGGTCACACTGCTTATAAAACAGTAAGTAGGTATAAGTCGAAGTTTTATGTGGTTTGTGTGCAGTTGCTGTGTGGACGAGGTAGCTGCAGAGCATGTGGGAGCTGACTGCATCGTTCACTACGGCAGCGCCTGCCTCAGCCCGTCCAACCGGCTGCCGCTGATGTACGTCTTTGAGAGGAGGCCGGTGGATGTGGAGAAGTGTGCCTCCTCCTTTAAGGAGCTCTACCCGGACACGCGCAGTCACATCATCATCCTCTACGATGTCAACTATGTTCACGCCATCGGTAAGTTATTATCCTCTTGTGTCTGATGTCTGACATCATTGCTAATCACAATGTGTAATGCCTCACAAATCTATGATATCTTTAAGATGAATACAGTAGGACAAATGATTAATTATGAGCATCCTCAGTCCACAAACATAAATTCCAGTGAGTGAATACACCCTACTGTGCCTTTGAAAATGAACGTTGCTTTATTTTGCATTTTAACTCTATTTCTGTTGAATTTTATGCATTTGATCTGTTTTTATATGAAACACTGCATGTCATTGTTCTTGCTGTGAAGCACCTTGAGCTGCATTTCTTGTATGAAAGGTGCTACACAAATAAAGTTGATTATTATTGTTATCATTTTTCCAGATGATCTTCTGACTCTTCTGTCACCGGAGTATCCAAACCTCGTCGCCTCAGCACTCGTCGTCGAAGGGGAGCAGTGTTACAGTCACGGCCAGATTAAAACACAAAGCAATGAGTCCTGTCCGTCCGAGCAGGACGACACTCGGGTTGTTTGTCGGTTTGGAAGACGGTTCTCCCTGAAAAGTGGCTCAAGCATTACAGATTACAACATGTTCTACGTCGGCCAGGAGGGAGCGACGCTACGAAACTTCATGATGACGTGGAACCGCTGCTCGTTCTGCTCCTTCGACCCTGCGACGACGAAGGGCAGGAGGGAGTCCATCAGCATCAACCGCGCTCTGATGAAGCGATATTACGCAATAGAAAGGGCCAAAGACGCCAACGTGGTCGGCATCCTGGTCGGCACGCTGGGCGTGGCCGATTACCTCACCATCATCCAGCAGCTGAAGGAGACCGTCCGCCGGGCCGGCAAGAAGAGCTACATGTTCGCTATGGGGAAACTGAATGTCCCCAAACTGGCAAACTTTCTCGAAATTGACATCTTTGTTTTAATCGCGTGTCCCGAGAACTCGCTGTTGGACTCCAGTGAGTTTTATAAACCTGTGGTGACGCCGTTCGAGATGGAGGTGGCCTGCAACAAGAAGAGGGAGTGGTCAGAGGAATACGTCACAGACTTTAGACATCTCCTGCCAGGTCTGATTGGGATTTATTCACAGTACAAATTTACAAATGAATTATTTTCTATGCTAAGGAACTGTATGAAAAATGTTACGGGGGACGGGTTGTGTAATTTTATTTTTGCTGAAGCAGCGTAAGTTTGGCCTTCTTGTGGGAGCTGTGAAGGGTTTCTAATCCTTCCTATCTTGGAAAAACACCAAATACATATGAACTTAATAGTGATCCAAAACATCTGATACAGTTATTCAATGTTGTACCTACCAGAAAAGTTAAAGCTGACAAACACTTTAAGTTCAGCCTTTTGTTTAGGCTTTATTCAAAAGCATAGTGGCTCGATTAATAACCATTATGTTTTGTTTCCCAGTGATAGTCCTTTTAATATATGTATTTGTAGGCACAGTGAATATTATTGTATGTTATGCTTTTAGGTGGATTACACGTCCTCAGAAATTTGAATACAGCTCTTAATTAGCATGTTGTAGCTGCTATCTATTTTTATTAAAAGTAGGAAAATGAAGGTTGTGAAAGTTTTTTTTTGTGTTTCCAACTTCCTTTGTGTTTCCTCAAACTTGTTCCAGGTAGACAGAGCCACGTGCCTTTGGCTGATGAGCAGGAGGAGGGCGATGAGACGGACGTTTCATTGATCACTGGAGCTCTGCGCAGCAACAATCTGTTGACCAGCGAGCCTGCAGAGTCCCCGTTCGGGACGTCTGTGGTCCTGAGGAACCAGGCGCTGACTGTAGCCAACACAAACTCAGCCGGTACGAGACGATCACAAACTTCTGCTTCACTTATTGAATGTAGATTTATTTTTGAATTTTGCATGTGCACAATAATTGTTACACTTTATGCATGAGAGCCTTTCTCAGGACAAAAACTGCACGGTGTTGTACAGTTTTACACAGACGCAGAAGTAAACATCCCTAACTGACATGTTGTTTTTGTTTTTTTTCCAGCATCTTTTCTGGCAGGTCGAAGCTGGCAGGGTTTAGAGCAGAAGTTGGGAGAGACGCCTGTGGTGAAAGCAGTGAAGGGCAGGAGAGGCATCGCTATTGCATATGAAGAGGAGGGAACATCTTCATGATCATTTCACCAGCAAAGTCTTCAACTGATTATTTATTCATTCACAAATGCACCAAATGTATAATATATAACTTGTAATTACTGGAGGCTGTAAGTATTTTATGTTTTTCACAAAGTCAGTACCAGATTCCGCTCGTTTTAATTACCGTATTACTTTCCGAGTGTTATAAACAGTTAGAAGCTGTTATACTGCTGTCAAGATCATGGTGTATTTTAATTGTAAAAAATAAATATATGCAAAAAGATTTAGGCCTTAATTAATGAAAATTTGGTTGATTATAAATCGTTTTTTGCAGAAGGTACCGACCAGTTTTCATCTTTGGTCACTGAACCGTATAACTTATATAAATTACTGGCCATTCACAGGAACTTCTTCCACAAAGGATGCAGGAAATATACCCGTGTTCCCGTTACATTTCCCTTCCAGCCAGTCCTGGTTTACTAAAGAAAAAGAAAATATCATCAATTAGAATCATATTTCTTGATTTAATCGTGGTGTTTCCAAATGTTTCATATTTATATTTGGACAGTATATTAGTATCACCTCTGGACAGCAATGTGATTTTGTCCCCTCGTTGGAAACTCAGGTCCTCTGGGTTTGACGAGTCGTAGGAGTGAAGTGCCACAAAGTGAATCTTGTTCTGTGGCTTTTCAACAGTTTGCTAAAATCACAAAACAAACAATACTTTTCAGATTAATTTTATTATAAGCCAAATGTTTTTTCCAGCAAAGTTCTACTTAAACTTAATAACTTTGAAAAGTGGGCCTCATATTTATCCTGCATTTTGTATGTTTAACACTGAATCAATAGAATTTGTATGTTTAGTCGCTCACCCACACAGACACATTTATCTTCAAAATTATAGTGAATGTAAATGAAAAGTGAAAATATTTTGAGTTGTATGTATTTGCATTCCTTTTCAGGGCAACATAATGCCAGAGGGTTGTAGTACACCCTTCAGTCCACCAGACTATACTGTACTGTATCTGTGTCACCTTCAGCCTCGCCTAGCTGTAAACAGAAAGGTGTTTTAGGTTTAGCCACCAAAAATCATTTATTTAAGGTCAGCAAAGGGTGGTGGTTTGAGTTAAATTAAGTGACCTTCATTTTAAACCGGGGTCATTCATGCCTGTACTTTTCACAACTGGGTGAGGCGCAAAGTGACACTGACACTGACACGGTCTCCTCCAGTGGACTGAAGGGTGTATTACACTCTGCTGTGATACCAGGATGTACAGGGACAGACTTCAGTTAATCTGCATTCAAATTCTTTCAGTCAGTACATAATGCAGAGGCTTCCATAGTGGCAGTGTTGCTTTTCCACCCTGATGAAAATTTAATTCTCAGGAAACATGAATAGTTTATGAAGAAGATCCTCTGAAACGTCTCAAAACTAATATTACGAAACTGCTCTGTCAACCAATAGGACGTGTTTTATGAGGACAGCTCAGAGCAGAGCATCCCCCCCCCTCTTTACCTCCTTGGTGTTACACCACAAAGTGATGCACCCACCGCTGCCACGGCTCCACACACTGTCCATCTCTGTGTCGGCATCGATCACACTTTGTCCTCCAGCCTCGGAGGTGAAACTAAATCGAACAAAAGCAGTGAATTATATTCTCGAGCAGTAAGACGATCTACCAACTTCACTCCCAAGATTTTTTTAAATGAGCTCCCTACCTCAAGGTGACAGCAGTAGATGGCAGATTCAGTTTCCTGCTGATCGTCTCGATCAGGATCCCGTAGGGAGACCCACGTGGTACTGACACAGCAAAGGTGAATGTGAAACGGACCTTGACGACACATGAATTGTCGTTGGACTGCTCCTCCTGGCATTAATGGAAGTACACAAGGAGCATCCACTTAAACATTTCAATACTTCACATGAATCTTATTTATGCACAGGACTGGACAAATCAGGGAAATGCCTCAGCATACCTTACGTTCAGCGTTTTCTCTGCTGTTACCACCGGGAGTAAGACCTTAAATACACAGAATGAGACATAGAAGTTGGGTCATCTGCGGCTTAAATATTTGTTGTTGCTTCAAACTGTGTTTCAATTAAGTGTACCTTGTACTCTTTCAGGTCTAATTGGTGGTTCTTGACTCAGAGATGCAGTTATTCCCTGTTTATGGCCATTCCCATTCAAAAAACAAAAATAGAGATATAACAACAATATCTTCACCAAAATTTCAGAAATACGACTGTTGAGGTATTTAAACACACATTTTAAAGAAAATTGTTTTTTAGAGATGAGAATGCTCTTAAAAATACTACGAGGCTATCTGCAAAACAATAAATGATTCATACTGCTGTAATTGTTACACAATTGTATCTAACTATGACAGTAATATATTATGACACCAACCAAATCATGTAAAAAATAACTGCTCACCTTGTTGGTTTTAGAGGCCAAAGAGATGTCCAAACGTTCCAGGTAATTATAAGGAACAAGCCCCCTCTATTTGACATCATAATGACGATTACTCTTAACTGACAACAGCATTGACATGAATTCTCATAATGTGATGTGAATAGTGGGTTTTATGCACAAAAAATAAAACATCTTCCATCAATGAGTCTCCTGTCAGGTTGAGATTCTGTAAGCAGATGTCTTACTCTTTCATTGAAGACCACAGACGCCCAGTTATCGGCATCCTTCTGCAGCACAAACACAATGTTGCCCGGGACGACAGCCAACTCATCACTGGTCTCTGGAACGAACTCAAACATCACAGTGTGCGGTATTCCCTCCAAAGCCCTGCAAAGACACGAGACACATTTCATCCTGCGAAAGCATATAAATTCATAGATATGGTTGATATTGGTTCTTATTTCATATTTCCACTAAGAGCTGTTTTCAGTGTTCGTCAATGTCAAAATCTTGTCGAGTAGGAAGGTAATTAGCAATCATCTTTAGAAAGAAAACTGAAAACAAATCATATTATCTAACGTGTATCTATCCATGATGTGTATTTGTACAGCTTGTAAACTGTTGTACCTCAGAACCTCGGGTTCTTTTGGACAAGTTGGACCGTCTTCAACCTGTCCCATGTAAACAAAAACACAAAGCATCTCATTGGTCTCTGACATGGTGCAGCACAACATCCCTGCAATGTTAAAGTGAGAACTGTGTGATGAAATAGAACAGAAAATGTCATTAATGCATATATGTATAATGTAGCATATGTAAATACAAGTTCCCTTCCATCATGTTCATCAATGATGCTCCACCTGCTGCTGCTGCTCCACCTGCTGCTGCTACTACAACCTAGCCTCCTCTGGTGGCTGCGGCCTGGGCCTGTTCATCCTGCTGCAGCCTGGCCTCCACCTGCTGCTGCTGCTGCTCCTGCTGTTGCTGCTGCTACTCCACCTGCTGTTGCTACTCCACCTGCTGTTGCTACTCCACCTGCTGCTGCTACCCCACCTGCTGCTGCTGCTACTCCACCTGCTGCTGATGCTCCACCTGCTGCTGCTGCTACTCCACCTGCTGCTGCTGCTCCACCTGCTGTCCACCTGCTGCTGCTCCATCTGCTGCTGCTACTACAACCTAGCCTCCTCTGGTGGCTGCAGCCTGACCCTCCTCAATCTGCAACAGCCTAACCTATTGCTTATTGGTTTGGACATGTTTCATCCACTAAAACCTTCCTGGCCTTTTTGGCTTTCAATCATTTATATTTTCTGGATCACATCAGCTCCTACAAGCTGCCTTTCTAGCAGGTACACACGGGAGACTGCCATCATTTCTAACGGTGTTGGTACATTGGACTTTAGTTTATCAACCAGGGACATTTCAACCTTCTGGTTTACAAAGACTTTTGGACTTCCCACTTGGTATGTAACAAAGCCTATTTCTTTGTATTCTCACATGTTCTTGCAGCAGTTCCACGACTCCTCTGCTTTAATTTTGACCAAACAGTCATTGAAAGATAACCAAATGCAACATTTTAGTACTGTCCTCAGCCGTGTATTAATCATTCTTATGTTATTCATCTCTGGAAATGTTCACCCAGACCCTGGGCCCGCTATTCATTGTCCCACTGCCTCTAATCTGTCGTTTAATGATTTTTGTGACCGTAAATCATTGGGCTTTCTACATGTCAATATCTGTAGTTTGTTGCCAAAACTTGACTATTTAAAATCTTGGGTGCACACTGCAAACCCTGATGTTCTGGCTGTCTCTGAATCATGGCTTAAGAAAGGTGTCTCGGATCTAGAAATTCGAATACCCGGTTACAACGTCTTTCGTCAGGATAGATCCACCAAGGGTGGCGGCGTGGCTTTATTTGTAAAAGACCATTTGCAATGTTCTGTTACGCTGTCTAAATCAGTCCCCAAACAATTTGAACTGTTACTGTTAAAACTTAAACTATCAACAAATTTCACTCTGTCTGTAGCTGTTTGCTACAGACCACCCTCTGCTCCAGCATGCACATTAAGAGCTCTCGGTTTACTGTTGGCCCCTCACATTTCCTCTGAGTTTGTCCTTCTGGGTGACCTAAACTGGAATATGATCAACCCCCCTGATTTAGTTACACAGCAATTTGATGCTTTAAACCTCTTTCAAATTGTATCTGAGCCAACCAGACATAATTTGAAATCACCGTCGTCTGCCACACTGATCGATATCATTCTCACTAACACTCCATCAAACTACCAATCTGGAGTCTTCAGTCAAGACTTGAGTGACCACTGTGCCATTGCATGCGTTCGCTCCGGCCTCTCTGTCAAACATCCACCGGTGATTGTGACCAAGCGCTCACTGAAAAACTTTGACAATCAGGCCTTCCTGCATGATGTTTCAGCTGCGTCTTGGGAAAGAATCAATCTTATCCCCTCAGTGGAAGACGCATGGTCTTATTTCAAAAACACCTTTAGCCGAATCATTGAGAAACACGCCCCATTGAAACGATTCCGGACGAAGAATCGATACAGCCCCTGGTTTAGTCATGATTTGGCGGCTCTGATCCGCCTAAAAAACACCTCATGGCGGAGAGCGAGGTCTTCCCAGTCTGCTGCTGACTGGCTGGCCTTCAGACAATACAGGAATAAGACAACACAGGCGATCAGGAAGGCCAAAATCAGTTATTACAAAGAAGAATTCTCAGCCAGTGGCTCTGACGCCAAGAAATTTTGGAAAACAGTAAAATCCATGGAAAACAAACTTGCTTCTCTGCATCTACCCACTTCTTTGATCTTTGATGACATTGTCGTTACTGATAAACAGCGCATGGCCACACAACTCAACCAACATTTCGTGAACTCGTCTAATTTCCTTGGTGCAGCTGCCCCTGTAACAGATTCACCTAACACCCCTACTTCATCACCCAGCGTTAACAGCTTCTCCCTTCAACCTGTTAAGGTTTCAGAAGTCCTGGATGAGCTCATTAAATTAGATTCAAACAAGTCAGCTGGATCTGATGGGCTTGACCCCGTGTTTTTAAAATCAGCGGCTTATATTATTGCTTCCCCTATTACAAGACTGTTTAACCTATCATTTCATTTGTCTGTTTTCCCCCTTGACTGGAAATCGGCTACGATTCTCCCCCTCTTTAAAGGAGGCTCTGGCTCTGACCCGAACTGCTACAGGCCGATTTCCATCTTGCCCTGTTTGGCCAAAGTCTTAGAGAAACTGGTACATAAACAACTAATTCACTTCATTGACTTAAATCATATTTTGTCTGACCTGCAGTCTGGGTTTAGGAAAGGCCACGGATGTACCACCACTACACTAAAGGTCCTTGATGATGTCATCTCCGCCATGGACAACAAACAGACTTGTGTAGCTGCCTTTATAGATCTAGCCAAGGCTTTTGACTCGGTCAACCATAACATTCTCCTGCATAGACTTACCAGCATTGGCTTGTCCAGTAGATGTTGCAACTGGTTTGCTAGCTACTTGGCTGGTCGTGTCCAGCGGGTGAAGACCGAAAACATCATGTCTGAACCTCTTACCATCTCTAAAGGTGTGCCTCAAGGCTCCATCTTAGGCCCTATTTTGTTCTCCATTTATATTAACGATGTAGCCAAAGCTGCAGGAAATTCCAGGATTCATCTGTATGCTGATGATACCATCTTATATTCAGCTGGTCCTTCACTCCACTCTGCTGTATCCACTCTTCAACTAAGCCTCACCTCCATCCAACAGTCCTTCCACAACCTCCATCTGCTCCTCAACTCTAAAAAAACCAAATGTATGCTGTTTGACCGGAAAAACCTCATCATCCCCAGCCCCCCCAACATCTACAGTGCTGATGGCTCAGAGCTGGAGTTTGTCAGCTCCTACAAATACCTTGGCTTCTGGTTGGACTCATCTCTCTCATTTAATATACATATCAATAACTTTCTGGCTAAAGTCAAAGCTAGACCGGGTTTCCTGTATCGAAACAAGGCCTCCTTCACACACTCTGCCAAACTCACCCTTGTGAAAATGACCATCCTTCCTCTATTTGACTACGGCGATATAATTTATAAAATGGCATCTAAGACCACCCTCAGAAAACTGGACACACTCCACCACTCAGCAATCCGTTTTGCCACAGGTGCCCCCTTCACCACCCACCACTGTGATCTCTACAGACTGGTGGACTGGCCCTCCCTTCACACCAGGCGGCTACAACACTGGCTGCTCTTGGTCTACAAATCCCTTTTGGGAATGACCCCTCGCTACCTCTCAAATCTTCTGCACATCTCGGACAGTAATCGCCATTTAAGATCAAGTGACTTCATTAGGCTCATCGTTCCAAAAGTCCGTACTGTGTTTGGTCATAACGCCTTTCATTTTGCCTCTGCAAATGACTGGAACTCACTTCAAAACACACTCAAACTAACAGCTCTCACCTCTCTCAACATGTTCAAACTAAAGCTGCAACAAATCATAGTTGACTACTGTACCTGCTGACCAGCCCTTGCTTTTCTCTCTCTCTCTCCCCTCTCTCTTTCTCTCATTTTTATAAAGAAAATCCAGTAATCTGCCTTTCTCATTTTATTTATTTATTTTTATTAATTGTATTGTTTATTTTGGTACATAGTATTTATTCATTTACCCATGTTGTCTTTAGCCTTTTCCTCATGTGTTTGTTATACTGTTTTGTATCTGTGCTGTTTGTGTCACTGTGTGGACTGTGCTGACAGGTCATCATTGTAAATGAGAATTGGTTCTCAATTGATTTTACCTGGTTAAATAAAGGTTAAAAAAAAAAAAAAAAAAAAAAAAAAAATATATATATATATATATACATTCATGTTTTTAAGTCTCCAATATGAAATATTATAATGTAGCATAAAAAAAGCTAATAACACTTTGATTTCTTCATCATCAGACTGCATTGTGCTGTTTTTGCCCGTGTGTCACCTGTGGCTGTAATGGGGCAAATCCAGAGAACTCGTCTTGTGGGACAACAGAAGCAATAACCTGATGATAATACAGGAAAAGTAGGTTATTGATGTAACTCTGAAAAATAACAGAAGTGTTTGTCTAGAAAATGATCTCAAATGAAAATGTACGTATTGTATACATTTACTATAAACTCAGTGATGGACATTTCACTAAACTTAATAAGCTGTAATAAGGTTCAGTTTAATGGGGTTCATAATCATACGGATCAATAATGTGGTATCATCTGTTACTAATGCAAAAACATATTGTTTTACCTTTGCTTTGCCCAGGTAGTCCTTCTTCTCCAGCTCAGCAATGTAGCCCTTTTTTGGTTTGAATAGCACGTTTGATGGAAACTCAACTAGCTTGAAAAGTTTCTGTTTCTGTTGAAGTATCATTACAAGTGATATTCAAGATATTTGTCAAACAACTCTAATGTAAACATTGTTAATTCCGGTACAAGCTGTGAGCTACACTAATGTGAATAATTATAAATCCACGTGGCTAATACGAGGCTTTCTACTCCGACAAGGAAAACACTCTGAAGAAACTAAGCTGCAGTAATTATGCAGCATTTATTGTCATGGATGTAACTACATCAAAATATATTGAATAACTGAGTGAGACATTTTACTGATAGGTGAAATCTGAAGGTTTTTATATGTCCAATGGTTTCATCTTCATAATATTGACGACATCATAACTGACCAGGGTTGACTGCAGAGCTTTGTCGATGACGTTGAGCTTGGCGTCTGTCTTGTAGTCGAGAGCCTTCACGAGGTTCTCCTGGGCCTTTTCCCAGTAACCGAGCTGAGCCTCCGCCAGGGCCATGTTGTGGAGAATCTGCAGCAGGAAACATTGACGTCGAATCAGATCAGCCCTTCCCTATTCAAAATCCTTAAAGCTACTTAGATCCCTCATGCAGACACAGAGTTTTGAAGTAATACTATAATAATGGTATCATTTTTAAGATGTTTTCCCTCTCAGCCTGAAGTGAAAAGTGTTGAAGGAATGACTGATATCAGCAATGCTAATTGGAAACTCTTTTTGAATGTGAAATTAGTTGATAGGATCTGAAAAGTAAAACTTATCAAGTTTTTAAACACTTACCTCACATGCATATAATATGTATCTGAGACCAAGTGCTTTGTAATCTATCAGCTGGTTTCCCCGCAGATTTTTGAAGGCCATCTGGAAATCAGCTAAACTCTCTTCATACCTTTGGGAAAAAAAAAAAAAAAATTAAAAAAGAAATCTGGGGAATCACTTTTGCATATAATAACCCACAAATGAATGTAAGAGTGATGTAAGGAATCAAATTGTTCAAGAAATGCATGCAGAATGTGGCAATTTTGTTAAAATCTCTGGTGTGTCTTGCCTTTCCTTTCTGTAAAAGGTGGTTCCTCTTTGAAAGAAGGCGATGGCCAAATGCTCATCCTTTCGTATGCTGCCATCAAACGCCTGAGAAACATTAGAAAACACAGTAACTTCCTCTCCAAGAGCAGAAACATGGTAGACTTACTTCTTCTTTCACGGTGACTTGCACATTCAGACAGTGTAATATCGCCACACTTCATCTCAGCTATATCCACCTGATTTTTCTTTTTGATTTGTACGATTACAAAATGAATACTGTGGATATTTTTGTGTACAATGTTTTAGCCTGCACTTTACCATGCAGGTCAGACATAGACCTACCGTTTCAGCAGCATCCAAGTCTTGGTTGAGAAGATGGAGGCAGCCAATGTCAAAACCGATTTTGGAGTTTGGTTCTTGGATAGAAAGGAAGATCTTGAGTGCTGTAGAAAAATCCTGTTTGTCAACACAAGTTACAGCCTCATCCCACAGGCGCAGAGTGTCCACAAAAGACATATTTACTGGTTGGGAGTACACTGAGCGACAGACCAAATTAAGGAAGCTCTTCTTATTTATAACAGAGAGATGAGGAAGTGTGATGACAGATATTATCTGTACGCAATACCACAGCCAAGTCTTCCGATGTGATGCTCTGACGTCTGCCTTTTCAGTGTTTGTGTGTGTTAGGTAATTTAATTTTGGTATACTTTCTCATCATGGTTTACCTTTTAACATAAAAGCATAAAAGATAATGTCATACATGTGGCTCTCCAAACATCATAGGATGAAGAGGGGTGACGGAGAGCTAGAATGTAATTCTTTTTATTTATTTATTTTTTTAATTACGATTTATAGTCCAATAACTGCAGCACCAGGTACAATTTTTTACTTTGGAATAACTCTTTATTCTGTCTTGTCTTTAAGTTGTCAGAAGCAACAGTGCCCAACTTTACACAAAACTACAACTTCCGGTACGTACTTTTAAAAATACACCTCTCGTGACCAGCCATTGATCTCTAAATAGCTAATTACATCCACGCTTGCACAAAATATCTTACTCTGTATTCCAAAAAGAAGTAAACAACATCACACAGCAACAATAATAGTTTTTTGTTGTTGTTGTTTTGTTGGCGTATCGTTCATCCAAAATTCTTTCTTTAACCAAAACAAATGCTCTTATTTTGAAAGAGAAAGTTACGTATTTCCGGTATTTGATGCAGCCCGTCGCGAGCTAAACAAACATGTCTGTGCAGCGTTACCGGACCACGACGGACCTGCACGACACGGAGGCTTCATGAAAAGGAACAAATATGTGCCGGGTGACATGAAGTGGTCGACGGAGAGTCGCTGCGTCATTTTAGTCGGTTTTGCTCACTTGTCGCCTTTTGTGACCGCGTTGACACACAGCTAGCTCTCCAGCGGGGCTAATGCGAGCTAGCAAAAATGGACCTCGGAACAATGTTGTACAACAATTTAAAAGATGTTACGTGGAGCACGACGTCGTTGCTGTTAGATCAACTCGTCAGCGCTTACAAGTTGCCTCAAATTGTCAAGCTGGATAACGGTTAGTCACTTTTCCCACCCCCCTCCACCCCCCGCCATTGTTTTTTTTAAAGCTATCGACCAGCTAAGCTGCTCGTCAGCAGCAAAGTAAACAGATGTTTGAAAGTGTTTTTGTTGACTTCTCTCAACTAAAGTTGTTGTTTACGACACGAGGTTTGCACCTGCTGCTGCTTCGTGCAGGTTGAACCAAATAAACACGAAGTGAAACTGCAGTGGAGGAAAACAACAACAACACAACAACAAAGTATTTAGATCCTTCACTGAAGTAAAAGTACAAATAATTTACTCTGAAAATACTGCACGAGAAGTCAAAGTACTGCATTCAAAACTTGGAGTTGGTAAAAGTATGTAAATGTTATCTGTAAAATGTACTTAAAGTGTTGGAAGTGAAACTTCATCCGATGCAGTTTTACTGTTTCTGTGACTGCCGCGTTAATGTGTGTTTTATTACCACAGTTACTAATTTAATATGATCAGTTAGTTTAATCTGCAGTAATGCATCACTTTCTGTGAGATCTTTAAAAAGTCAACAGTCAGTTTTCATATGTCTTAAGATTATAATAACGTAAAAAAAAAAGAGAGAACAAAGGCAGAGCTGCAGGATAAGTTTGAACCTCAATCACATCACTCAGTAGTGAACTTAATTGTTTAATTGAAACATCGTTCCTGTATTATTGTCTGAGGAAACTTATCTGTTCTGCAGTTTTACCTCTCAGGTGTGTCCTGACTTTAAGCGTGTTGATTGCAGCATGTGCTTTCAGATAAAGTCTTTATGATGGCAACGATATATATATATTTTTCGATTTGTTCCCATCACTGGTCACGTTGTGCTAAGTGCTGTTCAGGATTATAGTGGTGTCCTGTGTTTTCAATGATTAGTGCATGCTTTTTTTCCCCCCTAGTGGTATGGATTAGGGCATTAGCCACTGTCCATGGAGGACAGTGGCTTGAGTGTGCTCAGTAATCCAATACCTTCAATTAAGTGGAGAGGCCTGTAAAGCGCACAAATACAGTAGTATAAAAAAAAGGAAACAGTCTTCGTAGTATTCCTCATAATGTCATTTAATGATTTGGCCTATTATACGAGGTCGTTGTGGTTCGTTAAAGGGATTTCATGACCCACATTTAAGACAGTCATATTTATATGTCTAATCAGGCTAATTAACCACATTAAAAGGCAAAAAAAAATGTAAACTCCAGATTTGTCCCCCTCTCTAAACTTAATAAAAGGCATCTTACTTTTTGCAAGTTGTGTCACAGGAGGTTTTATCTGTTACTCGACAGTTAAGTCAAAAGTACAAAAGCTACGATGTTCTGCTTTGCCAACGGTGTTGTTATCGTCGTCCCTGCAGGTCAGCTGGTTGAAGGGCTCAGAGACAATGACTACCTCTTGATTCATTCCTGCCGTCAGTGGACGACCATCACTGCTCACAGTCTGGAGGAGGGACACTATGTCATAGGGCCCAAAATAGAGATCCCAGTTCACTATGAAGGTGAGACACAGACACTGATATTGTTACTGTCTTTTGATGACGGCTCTTTGTCTGTATTTAATCATTATTCACGAGAGCATAACGTGATGTGCAAGTTTTTATTGTTGTTAAAAATTCATTTTGACACGGAGCACGCAGCTCTATAAAACAAATGATTTCCTGTCAGAATCAACAATGATTTCTCCAGGTTGATATGTGGCGAACCCTGGAAGTGTCACAATGCAGTGGAGGATGTGTTGCCGATATTGGTCACTCATTGCCGGCTCGGTGTGTCTTTTTCCTACTTCAGGTCAGTTCAAGCTGCTGGAGCAGGACAGAGATGTCAAGGAGCCGGTGCAGTACTTCAACAGTGTGGAAGAGGTGGCCAAAGCTTTCCCTGAGAGGGTGTACGTCATGGAAGAAATCACGTTCAATGTTAAGGTACATTAAAAAAAAAAGATTATTCTAAATGATACCATGTTATTAAACCCTGTAAAACTATTGACTCCCAGCTCTGACATCACAAAGAATATATTCACATTCCCAGTTAAAGCTGAGTTAAGGCTCTTCAGACAGCGTAAACTGGGTGTCCTCATGTTATTAAATACCTGTTGCTTTGACTCGTATTCTTATGTGTTCACTTACTTTATTATTTACATGATGTATGTGTTAATTTCAGCAAATGATAATGTACAAGGGATGGGTCATGATTTTAGAATTTGTAATTGGTTATTAATAAAAAAAAAATTAAATCTAATAGTTTATTTGACTTTCGTCTCGTCTTAAAAATAGTCTCCCTGGTTTTTACAATGCGTTGTTGGGAGGGTGTTCGAAATACTTGTCAAGTAGTTCCCAGTGAATATTAAATAATATTTTTGTTTGAAATGTCCATTCCTATAATATACTAACTCCTATCTGTTTGTTTGTGGACTACCAGGGTTTTTACTAATGTCGTCTTTTGGCAGATGGCTTCAGGGGAAAGCAACGAAGACACAGAAGTTTACAACATCACACTGAGCACCGGCGATGAGCTGACATTAATGGGCCAGGCTGAGATCCTCTACGCCAAGAGCTCCAAAGAAAAGTCAAGATTCAACACCATCTTTAAGAAGATCGGGAAGCTGAACTCCATCAGCAAGATCGGCCGGGGCAAGATGCCCTGTTTGATTTGCATGAACCACCGCACCAACGAGAGCATCAGCCTGCCGTTCCAGTGCAAAGGCAGGTTCAGCACCTGCAGTCCGCTGGAGCTTCAGATGCAGGACGGCGAGCACACCATCCGGAACATCGTGGAGAAAACCCGCCTGCCCGTCAACGTCACGGTACCCAGCAGCCCGCCCCGCAACCAGCACGACCTCCACCTCATCCGGGAGGGACACCGCTACAAACTAGTGAACATTCAGACGAAGACGGTGGTCGTGTGCTGCATCTTGCGAAGCAACAAAATTATCCCCGTCCACTTCCCTTTCCACATGGCCATGCCGAGGTTTATCGTTCCGGAGGAGATGCTGCTGGGGGAGTTGTGGCTCGACACCATGGTACACCGCTGGTTCTCCTTCTGCCAGGAGCAGTTTGACATAGACGACTATTCTCGCGCCGTCCGGGACGTGCGGACGGACTGGAGCGACGACGGCAAGAGTCCCAAGAAAAGCTGTGGCAACGGCAGCTGCAGCGGGAGCAGCGGAGGCAGCAGCAGCTCCAACGGGTGTCCCAGCCACATGCAGATTCCCAGCTCTTTAACTTACGCCCGAGACGAACTCACCCAGTCGTTCCACCGGCTGTCCGTGTGCGTGTACGGCAGCAACCTGCACGGCAACAGTGAAGTCAACCTGCAGGGCTGCATGACCCTCTGTGGAGATTGGGCTCTTCTGCCGTCTGACAGCAACCCTTCAGAATCCGGAGAGAGCGAGCACTTTTTCCCCGAGCTGTCGGAGAGCACGAACCAGCCGCCGGCCCTCAACAAGCTGGACGTCCCCTATGAGGAGCTGTGGTTGGACCACTTGAGAGGTCACATCCCAAAATCCTCTTCCAACGAAGGAATCCGCGGCGTCAACAACGGCTGCGCTACAACAGCTGCCCCGTCCCACCCGGTCACGTGTCCTCTCGGTGCCATACCCGGTTCAGAGGCGCCGCTTACTCCGCCACCAGTCCCACCCAAGTCTGAAGCTGTGAGTCCAACCTGTCACATTTCAACTTTTAATAGTTACGTTTTCAGGCCCGGTTCAATATTGTGAAGTGTTGAAAAATAACTTGTCAGTCGTTTACCAAATTTGGATTCCTGGCCTTTCGTCCACATGAACATGTTCCGGTTTTAAAAGCCATAACTTTTGCTGCATTTCCGCAGGAGTGAATGTCATCAGTGTCTGTGAGCCTCTACATCATTTCTCATACAGACTTCACCAGTGTGGTTTCGACTGACGTCAGTCTTACATTACAACACCCTATTTCAGTCTTTTCAAAATGATTTGCAACACATCTGTCTAAGTTGCGTACATCGGTAACTACAAGCAGCTTGCTGGCGTCTACCATCAGCCTGCATATTAGGTGTATTGGGCCCATCTGTAAACTGTAGCTTCTATCTATAGTCTATAAATGAGGGTTTTATGGGAAATATGTAAATTGTAGCATCTTTTAATAGTTTGCATGTGAGGCGTTTAGGGCGTTCAGTGTAGTTACAGAAAACGACCCATGTTACACTTTGCGTCTCAAAACTACCTGAAAATGGAACATTTGTACTGTAATGCTTCTTATAATTTTCTTTTTGTTAAAGTGGATCGTTAAAAGAAATATGGTTCAGGAACTGGTATTAAAGTCAAGGTATCGGTATCAGTATCCAATAATTTTGGACAATAGCGAGCCCTCGTGACAGCTTTGTCCAAAGTACAACGTTGAAAACTGTTTACAGTGCAAACAAACAAACAAGCAACAACAACAAAAATCACAATTTTAAGAAAGCTCTCAGTAATTAATTTTGGCTGAAGATCAGATTTCCTGCAGCACACAGTACAGTTAATTCTCCACACGTCAGCCGGACACAGTAAAATGGTTTGACCTGCTGCTCTCATCTCAACTCTCCCTTGTAAAACTGACAAATAGGCTGACCAAAACAATACCACAGATGACCATCGACTTATTTAGAGTTCTTAATAAATGGTCACATAACCATGGCAACAACCACATTTAGTTTTTTGTTTTTTTTGTGTTTTTTTGAAGGCTTTTAATGTGAAGCGGCAGTGGAGCGTTTCATTTGTAACTTCAACACGGTGTGAAGACAGTGAGGCTGTTATCAATGAAACGAGATGGCGCGCAGCCGTTGTTCATCTCTGAATCCACGTAAACTTCGTCACCACCAATAAAACTCCTCTATCGAGAGGTCGTTGTAAAGACTTTGAATGAGTAATGCATCAAAAGTGAGCTCTGATTTCACGAGAACCTCGAAGCAGCCTCGAACACGTCCAGATTTACAGAGTTTGCTGTCTGTTTCAAAGTCGTGTCGTTTTCATCCCAGGTGAAGGAAGAATGTCGTCTTTTGAACGCACCTCCAATCCCTCCTCGAAGTCTGAAACAGATGCCGTCGCTGCCCGTCCCGTCGAAGCCGCGGCAGCAGGACACTCGGTCTCCGAGTCCGACCCTCTCGTACTATTCCTCCGGGCTCCATAACATGTAAGAGTTGGAGCGCACTGGGACTCCTTAACCCAGATGGTTTTCTTTCCCCACATCCTAACATCACGTGATCTGTATGAGGAAGCTACAAATTAAACTCCTGTTGTTTTTTTCCTCTCTCCGTCAGTAGCGGAGCATGTGAGCAAGAAGGAGCCGACCCACAAGAGCAAAGCCACGCGTGCTACCTTTGTAACTGGGGTAAATCCAACAGCACCGAGCCGACCGCCTCTTCGCCCACCGCCAGCCTGCTGTCGGACGTCGTGTCCTCCCGGCTGTCTTGGCCCAATAACTTCAGCGGAGGAGAGTCGCGCTGCGCCGACGAGTTCCTCCCATCCGGCTGTCGGAGTTACTACAGTTACCCGAGGAAGAGATCCTTGAGCGCCGCCAAAACCTGCACGTCCAGCCTCGTCGACTTCGACGGCCGAGAGCGCCGCGGCGACGACGACTTCAGCCTGCAGAAAGCTTCTCTGAACCACTTCGCCACCAAATCTGCAAGTTACAACTCCGAAATGTACAGAGACAAACCGATAGAAGAGTCGAACACCAAGCAGAGCCTCTCGTGCCCCATCCTGCCACCGAGGACACCCAAATCCGGCGCCATTAAGAAGTGCGCCGATTTCCTGTCGGTCTGCGACGGCACGCAGGAAACGTCCTCACCGAGTCCCCACGAGCAGGACGCAAAGGAGATCTACTCCATCTCGAACTCATTACCTCTCGACTGTCCGTCTTCTTGTCCCGCGGCGGCGTGGCAGCCGCCGTCCAGCCTGGCCGGCATTTCCATCGAAGAGGTGTCCAAGTCTCTGAAGTTTATCGGCCTGCCCGACGACGTCGTTTCTCTTTTCGTGTCGGAGAAGATCGACGGGAATCTGCTGCTGCAGCTCACCGAGGAGATCTTGTCGGAGGACTTCCAGCTGAGCAAACTGCAGGTAAAGAAACTCGTGCAGTTCATAAACGGCTGGAGACCCAAGATATAAACAGTATACGACACTACATCCTGCTGTAAAGCAGAGGAAGACATGCCTTCAGTATATATGCTATGCACATCCAGCCACAAAGAGTTTCTTTTTGTATTATATGAACTCGTTTCCTTGTTACTACATTGAGGGGGTGAAAGCTGGGGAACATGTCCCGGCACGCTTAAAGTCTGTGACGGCTACTCGCTCACTGAATGGAACCATTTGGCACTTTGACGAAGACATTTCCATGTCGACTACTTTTCGTCCACATCCTCCTGGTGTTCATGTCATCACACACATCCTGGCTGAAGTCAACAAATTTAAAGGAAATCAACGGTGATGTTGAGAACACGAAGACACAAAAACATCATTTAGAGGTCGGCTTGAACAGAACTTTGTCTGTTCTTCGTGAGATAAAAAAAAAAAAGAAGTGCTTTTTTAATTTGTAAAGTAATTTGAACGACAAGCTTACATCCAAAACATGCTGTTTAAATGTGTCCTGTGAGGGACTCTGTTTTTAGATCATTATGGGATGCATTCAGGGTTTTCTTGAAGTCAGGGAAGCGACAGAAAATGCTTCAAGGCCTTTCTAAACATGAATCCAGACAGTTTAAACTCACTACTGGAATGAATGAAGTCCAAACCGAGCTCCTGCCGACACCTACTAAGATACGACAAGGTGCGATCCAAAAGCACGGCGGGTTTCATGCGTTGTTGTGACCGCTGGTCTTCGGTGCCTTCGATGACAGAAAGTCTCTCTGAGACCGAAGAAGGAGCGTCAGGTCAAAGAGCTCAACCACGATGCTTTTGGACATTTGCCGTGTTGTGCACTGGAATTTGTCCCCCGGGGTCGAATTAATTCAATTCAATTTGATTAATATAGCGCCAAATCACAACAGAGGTTATTTCACGGCACTTAACACATTAAGGTCCTTACAGCAGAACTTTACAACATTATACAGAGAAACCCAACAATTCAACAATTCCCACATAAGCTTACTACCCACTGTGACCCTCCTGAGGCGTCTGCGGGGAAACAAAATTCAATGCAAACGAGCCGAACTGTGCTGCGATGCCACTCGACGGCCTCGTGACGCTCACGGCGCTGAAAACACGACCGCTCGTGTTCGCTGGATTCGGCCACGCGCGACTTCTTTCTGTTCCCCCAAACCAGGTTGAAGCTGAAGGATCACCTTTTTGAAACCGCGGAGGAGCTCGAGCTCAGACAGTCGACGGTGCTCGACGCGCTTCAAGATTCCCAGCGGATTCGATCGCACCTCTTTCCCGCGTCCTTTTAAAAATCTCCCGCTTTAACTCGCCGTCAGCCGTAAGCTTAAACACTCTTTACATTTTGAAACGGCAAGAATTGGTAAATGCCACGAACCTGGTCCCTGAGCGCGTGGTGTCAGGCTGATGTCCAGCTCCTTACAAAACGACATGCAGAGAAAGACGAGGTGAGCTGTGGCATTACTGGGACAAACAACAAGGGACAAAACAAACAAACGAGAAGAGCAGCTTCAGGACCAGGGGTCGTCTGCACATCGGTCTGATACCAGGTGAGAGTGACGCCTCAACACCAGTTGTTGCACGAACTTAAACCAACTGGACTTTGACGGCCATCAGAAATCGCATCTGTATTATACTTGACTTAAAGGAACCACGCCGATAACAAGAAGCCAAATCGGATGATTATCATCTCTAAAGAGCAACCAGACGTGACGAGAACACTTCTCACGCAACTTCTAATTTCTATTTGATGCCTTTTTTTTTTTTTTTTTTTTTTTTTTTTTTTTTTTTTTTTTTTTTTTTTTTTTTTTTTTTTAATTCTTCAACCTAAAATCTAAAAAAAAGTTCAACAGAACCGGAGGTTTTATTCAGAGTGGGCGACTCTCCTCTCGACGTCTAACGGAAAAACTACCACGGAGGTAACGGACCCGCTCCTCACGCATCATGCACTTTGGTAGATTTCAATTGAAGTAATTACAGTTAAGGTCGTTAAATACAAACCTATAAAAGAGTGTCTATTTAGAGAGTGAATGCACTACGTCTCCCCCCCCCTCCCCCCCCTCACCCATAATGCAATGGTACTACTTGTTCTTAGTTCTCATCGTTTGTATCGTACGTGTCCTCTAACGCGCCTTAACCCACAGACCTTAAAATATTTAATACGATTTCACTCTTTTTTTTATTTTGTCTGTCGCCATGAAAAGCTATTCAGTCGAACAGCTCAGACTAAGTACGTCCTCTCCGGTCTGCGTCCCCCCCCCCCACAGACCCTCAGAGGCGCGTTGTGCTATAATGAAACGTGTTTGTGTCGGTAACAAACGTTTTTTTCTGTCCCCTTCGTTCTGGATCGATGTATTTATGTGCAGATTATCCAGCGGCTCTGGTCTCTCCTCCAACAGATGGTTTCCCTCCTGATACTTTGTGCTGAGGGGGTGTTACATATTTTACTTGATATTTTTTATTTTGTATGTAAATGCAAGTTGTTTTTTTTTTTTTTTTTTTTTTTTTTTTTTTTTAAGAAAATGATTACTAATGTTGAGGTTATTTTTTATTGAGAAAAAAAAAAGAAGCTTATGTTCAAATATTTTTATTCTGTAAAATGTGGGTTCTTTTTGGGGCATTTACACACTACATCGACCAAAAAAAAATTATATTAACATTGAGGTAATTTTCCAGATTTCCTCACAACTCTGTCGCAAAATCAATAGTTTTTAAATGAGGGATGGCCCGTGTCTCTGGAAACTATCATTATGTGGCAGTTGATGCCCGAAGAGGCCGTGGGAAGGAACGACGAAGCAGTGAAAGGCAACGAGAGTATTACGTGTATTGAAATTGCCGCAGTGTTCATTTCTGAGAACTGTGCATGCCAAAGGACTTCTTCCATCATTTACTTGAATAATTCTGAGATATGAACTGTGAACACTAGACGACGAACGGCCCACTCCCACTAATCCACCACCGTCAGGCGGTCTGAACATTTTCTGTCGTGGCCATTTCGATGCAAAAAGGCAGCAAATAAACTGACTGTGACACCGAGTTTGACGGCATCACTGAAATCTTGACTTCTGAAGTTACCTTTCGATTTAACTCGTTTCCCTATTTTTGATTGTATAATCTATTAAAAATGGATTAACTGGTGTTTGTGTGTTTGTTCTTCACGACCTTTCACATTTCAGATGAGCAGTTAGTTCCAACATTTCCCCAGATTGGTTTCACAAGTGTCACACAAAACTGGGATGATGAAAGTGACCAATGAGCAGGCGGAGCTTTGTTGGGTTTTAGCAGCAGATCACAGATCAGATCTGAAGCGTTTCGGGAGTGACGACATGCTTCATCCGTTCTGCTTTTGTGAGACCGCAGCAGCTGTTTCCTGCCTCACGTCAAGCAGGTCTCGCTGTTCAAAAGGTAAAAACAAGTTCTGCTTTTATCTGCAGAACTTTTATACGCTCGAAGACTTCTGCAAGTCACAGTTTTGATTACATTTGCGTCTGGAAAAAAAATAATAAAAACATGGTGCCTCAGTCATATCTATAAAAATCCCATTAATTTAAGTTCCTCTGACTTTATACTGATCAGAAATGAATGAATGGAGAATGAATGGAGATTGACCGTATTGCTTTCTAAACACTTCGGTACATTTTTATGCAGTTACGTCTCACTTTGATTTCTTCTTTTTGAATAGATAATGATGTCGTACAAACTCTTTGTTTTAACACGGTTTATTTTGAACCAGTACAAAAGATATTTTAGATTACAGGGGTCAAAACAACAATAACATGCCATCAAATTTCCTTACCCACCTTTTCCCCCAACAAGTAAACATCTGTGCGCCTACAAAAACATTTGTTTTGGAATTATTGGGAATGACAACACGGAAACACGGCAGCATCAGATCCACGGCTCCCAGCCCCCCCACACTCGGCCCAGCACGTTGGGGTCCGTGGCCTGGTCAAGCAGACACTCCACCTGCTTCTCCACTGACAAGCCTGCGGCTGGAAGCTTCGCACGGATGTTGTGCTCCTCGGTTCCCAAGGCGACGGACTGCATCCCAGGGAAGGCTCTGTCCTTCTCAAAGCCCAGTTTCAGCTCCTCACTGACAACACAAACAACATCTGATCACACACAAGTTGAATACACTTAACAAATACCATTTTTTATTTTAAACCGATAATTAATTGTATCAAGAAGGATTAAAAAAAAAAAAAAAAAAGCTTGTGAAGCAGAGTTTAGATTATGAGCAGGAGATTAGTAACTATAACAGATCTCTGCAATAAAAAGTGATCATTGTGTCACAAAGGTCGTTTTTTGAAGCCTTTCCTCACATTACTTTCCACCATATTGATGTCAGTCAAACACAATTACTGTATAAAGTACAGAAATGCTCCACAGCAGACTGGCCTGTCGCAGTAGGACCGGTTTACATACCAGGTTATAGCAGCTGGATTTGCTCCCTCTAGTTTCCTTCTGGCAAAGTTGACCTTCTGTAAAGGATACCAGTTGATTTCTTTGGTGTTGACGCTCTCGGTCCACGTGCCTCCTTTCTTCAGCTGTTTCACCTCAAAGTTCTGTGTGACAGAATTTTTTTTTATTCATTAGTGGTGAAGTTTGAAAACAGGCTCAAGTTATTTACTACATAAAGAAAAGAAAAGAAATTAGATTAGCAAAATATGATTAAAGGATTAAAAAATTTACACAATAAAATATACAATACTGTGACCAAGTCCACAAACTAACCACAAGCACATATATATATATATATATATATAACAATACTATCTTGATTTACAGTATGATGAATAACTCAGCACGTTCTGTCTGCATTGGAAAATATATCCTATAAATATAAACATCCTATAAAACTTGAAACTGCACAAAGTCTGATTTACATTCCTTCCAGTAACAGTGCAGATGGAATCTATTTGATCTCATGCTCCGTGTAAATGGCCGATCCTCATCAGATCAGGAACAGGCTGCAAAGAGGGCAACGAGTTCACGTGTGAACATACTGATCAGATGATCTGCGCTTCTTTCTCTGTCTACATCTGACATTTAAAATAGTGTCCAGAGTCTCTCTGGTCAGGAGAAGCCCGAGCAGCAGCGACGGTTACCTTCCAGTCCAGCAACGGTTCCTTGACGAACACATCCATGGTGTTGAGCAGGAGGTCGGGCTCGGCCCTGTAAGCTCGCAGCGAGTGCACCATGATGCCCTGGATCAAACCGGACTCCTTCAGAGGTTGCATTAGATTCACAAACTGCGGAGTCAGCCGGAAAGGCATGAGCTCGGGCACGGGGAGGAACTGGGAGACAAAGACGAGATGGACAACCTGCTTCACACTGATACAACGGGACAGAATCATCTACCAACGATCTAATTATCTACTGTTAGGATTTATATTACATTTATACAATGGCAATCATCGTGTCAACAGATTTTTTTTTAGGATATTTGTTGTATAGTTTCTGTGAATATATCATCTCCCCCTTCATATAATAGTTTTACAGTTACTTTGTGACCCACATAAATGTGATCCCTTATTATTTTACCTGTGTGGCGGAACCAAATGCATGACCAAAGTCAATGCCGATCATGCCTCCTGTCTCCATGTTGATCATGAAGTTGGAGAGGTGGCGGTCTCCGATACCCAGAATCCAGTGGCTGACACACAGCAGAGCGTGAGAGCTGATGAAGTGGGAGCGCAGCGACAGGAAGGCCTCGGGGCTGTTGCACATCTTTAGAAAGGCTCTCCTGGAAAGTGAAAAACAAAAAAAGAAGGAAAGAACACGTTTTATAGCAAGTGTTGCCCTCCAGGAGAAGTTGTGCTGTAAAGTTATTTAAACTTACTTGAGGAGGTCACTGGGAACATGCTGCAGTACTTTCAGGAAGCTGCTGACCGTACCGGCACGTTTGGCTTTCCTGCCGAAGAATAAAGTGTGAGGTCACGATTGTCTGATGTTTTAGAGCTGATAAAAATGTTTTCCCTCTGTGGTAACACCTGATCTTAATACAGACCATAACACGTGGTTTCACGTCACAATAACGTTCATTTAACTCAGTTGTCATGACGGCTGGTTGTAGCCAGTTTTATATGGACAAGAATTCGGTAGACTTACTCGTAAGCCTGAGCATACAGAGGGACACCGTCCATGCTGGATTTTGGAGGTTTGAAGGTTGAGAGCCAATTCTGGTAGACCAGAGCACAGCTTGAAGAGAAAAACACCAAAATGGAAATATTACTGAGATTGTATTGAGGTGATACAATGTTTTTTTATTACAATACTTATTAAGTAATCAGACTGCTTGTTTTGACTGCTGACTGCAAAGCAATATTTGGATATTTTTCCTTTGAAAGAACTCAAAGCTCAAAGTTTGTATCTTGGAAAAAAATATGATTTAAAAGTCTTTAAAAAAAAAAATCTATTGAAATAGTACAGCCAGGTGTTTGTAGCGCTGAAGATGACAATTCATCTTCATCACTGAACAGTGGCATGACACCAGAGGTATTACGGTGAACAGTGAACGTACCTCTTCGCCCTCTCCTGCTCCTCCTCAGTCATCGTGTTGTACACAAACTCTTTCAGAGTACTCGTATTTTCCATCCATTCAATGAGACCGATTCTGTGAACACAGTGAAGTCAGTTTCTTGGTTTTTTTAAATTCTTACATTTAAAAAAAAAAAAAATCTATAATGAGTGTGGAGCAGAATAGGTAAAAATAAACATAATAAGATAAGATAATGTTGGTAAATGAGGGAAGTAGACGTCGCTGTGAAAGAAAATAGAACCAAATTTGATCCCGTGCGTGATGTTAACTGAAAGGACAGAGACACTCTTCACCTGGTGGTTATAGGGATGACTTGATAGGTGCGGAGCTGCAGTCCTCGGTTTGTGCACGACGTGTCATGACTCAGCAGAATGTTCATGACGGCAAACAGCTGCTCGATGCGTTGGTCCTGGCGGAGGTCCTCGCCTCCTTTTACCAGGAAGGGGTGGTCCTGCTCGTCATCGCCGCGGATGATCAGACGCTTGGGACGACGAATGGAAGTCATCACCTTCACCTGCAGGGCGGAGACACGTATTAACTTCCTGGTGAACCCCTGAAGGGATTTTACATTCACACACAGGACGATAAAAGACCATCAACCAGGGTTGCCACTCAGGCGCTTTCATTTTTAGTCACTTCGCCAGATAGAAAAGTTGAATTTTCATGACCTATATTGAACTAAAAAACAGTCGCCTTTGTGCTGATCAAACAAAATCCTCCCACAACTTTACATCTGGCTTTTCTCAATCTTTGAAGTCGTTGTTTTGTAAGCCAAAGCTGTAGATTTTTTTTCCGTTCCTGACATGTTTGCCTTTATTAGCAGCTACAGGAAAAAGCACATCTGGACTGACGTGATTGTTGATGAGCAGGAAGAAGATAAAACCAATCAGGAAACAAGTTAAATAATTCTACTGTATGTAGAAGAATACTTCATGGAAAATTGTGACATTTTGATAAATGGCAACTAAAATATAAACATACTACGAACATAATTTCATAACATGCCATGACTTGGCCCCAAAAAAATGATCAAATTGCTTGACTTTCCATGTCTGGAATAGAGTTTTTATAATTCCCTGATATTTCATAAATCCCATGACCAGCGGGAACCCCGACTCCTGTTTTACACTGAAAGTTGACGAAAACCTACTCTTTCATCAAAGCCAGTGATCTTGGCGTGGTACTCTGGTAACGGTTTAGATCTGCCGTCGTATTGTCCTGCAACAAGAGGAAAGAAAACAGCATCATCAGGCAACAGAATAATAGTTGTTTCTTGTTGACTGAGATGAGTCATTAATACTCAAGGCAGCAACTACAAACAACTCACAAGTGTTCAGGCAGAAGACTCGTCATTCAAAGAGCTCTGGTTACCAGGATTTCTACGGACTGACCTGGGATCTCCAGCTCGTTGCTGAAAGCGTCTGCTTTGAATCCACTCAGCCAGGGCGAGTACTCCTTCAGGTTCCCCGGCTCCTTCGGAAATCCACGCATGGATGCAGCCAGCTGGTTCACCGACTGGACAAAACATTTGTCTTTCCTCTTCTCAAACAGCTTGCTGCCGTCAGATCCCAGCAGCTTCTCCACATCTTTGGAAAATTTCTGCAATTTAAACAAGACAATAACAGCGCGGCATTGAACTTTGGGGCTTCGGAGCTGCAGCTTGTTGAGTAATTTCAGAAGTCGAGTCTTTTCTCACTGACTGCTACTGTTATTATTGCTGGTGTCATAACTGAGTCCCACAACTACCAAATGTAGAACGAGATTCTAAGTTTGTTAAAAAAAAAAAAAAACTATAACTAACTAAATAAATAACATTGCAAATACATAGAATTAAGTTAAATTACATGATTTAGTTCAAATAATAATAATAAAAAATCTTCTATTCATTCCTCAGTAACTGAATTTGTTTTCCATTTGTTTTAATAATTTTTGACACACAGTCATTCATCTATTTTCCCAGGTAACAATTATTTCTATCACATGAAGAAGTTTATTTATACATGTATGGTAATGAGATGAGTGTGTAATATCTAAAGCAGTGATTCTGCCAGAGTTTGTGGACGTATGTAACACCATTGAAAGAATTTGAGAGTAACTAAACATCCACTGAGCACTAGCCTTCTCAGCTAGCAGCAGCTAACCGTCATGACAAAACGACACCAGCCAATGAATGTGATGTTACTCAGCCATGTGCCACACTGAATATTGTTGCTATAAAATATTCTAAAGAGGAGCTTCAACATTTAACATCAGCTTGCAAACTGATGTATTCAGTTTTACTTCTGACTTGTGGAACTTTTCACAACATTTTGTCAGTTTTTGGTGCTCCAGACTCCAGCAGGTGTTTTACAGGTAAAATCCTCTGGACTGGAAGTGAAGCAGGTTGGGTTTGGAATAAAGTGAAATGAAATTTAGATACGTTGTACATATACAAAAGCACAAACTTCAATGAAAACATTAGAAAAAAGATGTCTTGGATATTTGCATTTGGCATTTTAAAATGAATAGAGGATAAAAAAAATAAAATAAAAAAGAAGCATAAAAAGGACAAACCTGTATAAATTTCTTGCGGAACTTTCCGTGACCGTCGGTGTTACAATCCCCGAGCAAAGAGCGCATCTCGTCGTACATGTCTCTCATCCGCTTCTTGTCAAAGTTTGGTTTTTCCAGTTCATTTTTCAAGCCATCCCACCAATCCTGTTTGGACCAAAGGACAATAATCAATGTCAGGCTGAAAAAACACAAAACAAAAGGAGGCGGCTTGTTTACTTCCTGGTTGAACTTGAACTCATTACCCTGAAAATCATCTCAGGATTTGTGAGCTGCTGCAGAGCATCCACAAAGTTCTTCACAGCTGCTCCCATATCCAGCAGACTCCTGAGTCTGAGGACAAACACACACAATATTCACACACACTTTTACTATCAAACAAAGCATTCATTCAGTTTTCTTCGAGACAAAACACGAGTTTACCTGTTGACGAACTCCTGCTGCTGGTGTCCTGCAGCCGAGTCCTCGAACTGGTAGTTCTCGCCGCTGATCATGAGAGAGTAAACCAGAGCCTGAGGGTAGCACTCTGCTATCTGCCTGATGCAGTGCTGCACTGCCACAGATTCATGCTTATCCAGCAGGGCGACCAGTTGGCTGATCCAGCCAATCAGCATCCAGCAGGGAACTGACATCATCTACATACAGACAGACAGGTCTGTCACCGTCAAAGCCAAATGAAGACTCCTCATGACAGCACAGATGAAGAGTTTTCCTTCCAAAACTCCACAGTGTCAGTTTAATCGTCATTTTACGGTGTTGTCTGATAAGATTTAATAAATAAACAACAGTGTGGTTTCCGCTGTAGATGTGACGATACTTTTTCTTTTCTATGGTTACTTTTTGAAATAACATGCATGTCAGTGATACTGTCAGTAAACCGTGTCTACATCACAAATAGTGAAGGACCAACACAAAAACAAAGAACCGGTGCTATAAATCAAAAAAGTGACTTTATCTACCGGCCAGAAAATCATGTAAAAGTCTGTGTCAGCTAGAAATACATGTGTGTTCAGGAAAACGTGTTATTAACTCCCCGATCTACATTGAAATGTTGAAAAAAAAAATAAGTAGTACTATCTGCAGCCCCTCGAGTGTCAAATACCACTAGATACTACATTTATCAGCTGTACTGGACTCGTAAAGCCACACTTGTATAAAGTCGTACCGCGTGTGAGGATAAACTGACCTCTTTCGTCATGAGGTCCAGCGTCTCCGACGGGTACATCTCAATGATCTGGAGCAGACGGGGAAACTTGAGGCGAGCTTCCTCCGAGTTCATCTTCAGTGCTTTCAACATGCTCTCCACGACATGAATAGGCAGAACCAGCAGGTCGGGAAACTGGTTCTCTGGAACCAAACACAGAAACCAGGGTGATGAATTGCATCAATCTGAGGAAGCCCCTCGATCTCGTCCCTTAATAGACGCGTCACTTCCCTCTCTGTTAGCGTGGAATAACAATCGACCTGGAGCCACATGACCATATACCCAACCCACCTCTAGCGCTGTTATGTGTGTCTGTATATGATCCTTTTTAAATCCACCCGGTAGAAGTGTTTGTTGAAGGTGTTTCATGTTGACCCCGATGACCTTTAAGTTGTTCTACCTACTGCAAGTGTTATACTTTGATCTGTCATTCATCCAAAACTAGACATTTTCACAATTCTTTATCTTCATAAATTGAATTTCCACAAATAAAAGAATATATGATAGGTGCTTTCGTGGTAAGCATAATTTGAATAAAAATGTGAAAATGTCTTGTTTACTGTAAAATGATCAATTCATGACGGTTTTGAGTTCTTTGACCTTCATCCAGTACCTGCTTTTATACTGGTTACATAAAATGCCCAAAAACAAACAAACAAACAAACACCTTATATCAAAATGTATATAAATATTTAGATGATCAAATTATTCCCAACTTTTTATTCACTGTTTTATGGCACATTTTTCTTCGTTTGATAAATGTATCAGGAAAGTCAGCCAGACTTGAGTCCAGGACATCGCAGCTGTAAGTCAGATCCTTGTGGTGCAGTTACAAAGAAAAAGTGCCTTCTGTAAGCAGCTTTAATTGTTTTGAGTTTTCATGACCTGTAGTTTAAACAGCAGACAGTCTTTAATAAAATTCCCCAGAATGCTCTGTGGTTTCTCACCGGCATCACTCTGCTCCTCCTCTCGCAGCCGCTTGTCACAGAAATTCGCCAGAGCCATGTACGTCTCGGTGATGCTGCCGGTCTCCACGCAGTCCTGAGAGTAAGACTGAAGCTCCTCATCGGCCTTCCTGGTGGCTTCACACAGCAACTTCAGCGCCCGTAAGTGCAAACCCTCCTCCACTTTCTACAGGAAAAAAAACACAACATCCTTAATGACATCATCTCTTTTTCATTTACAGAGAGTCTTAATACATGTTTAGAGTTCTATATAAAACCACAACAGAGTTAGCAGGACACAATCAGCTGTACGCGACCAAGTCTTTAAAAGAAGGTAAATAAACCACCTTCTCTCGTCCAACTGTGCAGTTTATTTTGTAGTAAATTTGTGACTGATATTGTGAATATAAAGTACCTTCGGATCGTCAGAAGGCCACGCAGCACCAGAAAGAGTAACAACGGTCTCTGCTTTGTCAGCTTCAATAGTTTCCAGCACTGAGGGGCTTCTGCTCACAGCGGTGGCCAAGATGTGGAAAGATGTCCCCTGGAGGATCTTCTGGTATCTGAAAACTTTAGCCGTGGCACTCGGACAGTCGTCCTGAAGGTCCTCTGCAGAGAGAAGAGCTGATAAGAGACAACTCAACAGGAAACAAGATGATCTGAGGGTCCATGTCTTTAATATTCGAGTGCTCTAAACTGGTCGGTCCTTTTCCCTTCTTACCCAGCAGTGGGATGGTCTTCAGCATGGTTCTGATCTGCTCCACGGGACCCTGAGTCTGGCTCCGTTTGTGGCTGTATCGGCTATAACTGTGGACCCACCGCAGCAGCCAGCCTCGGTTTGTTTTGGCTTCTCTTTGAAGTTCCTTCAGCAGTTTGTTGGTGACCGGGAAGTTGTTCTGAAAACAAGATTAGCAGTCTAAGATGAGTCTGACAGGACGCCATGGGACAACACAGACAAACTACCTCCCGCACTCCTTCCTCACCTGCTTCCATGCGCTGTCGGCCATTTGCAGCTTCATGTTGAACTTGCAGTCGTTTACTAATGTCTCAATCTCTTGTGCCGGGTCGTCTGAACCGTCCACCTCCATGCTGTCACCGGGGGCGGGGCCTCGCAGCTTCTCCATGATCTTGTCCAGAAAGAAGCACCTGAACCATAGAGATCAAATTTAAAGTTTCGTCAGCTTTTCTTTTAAAATATTTTTGTAAGCAAAGTCTTTAATCCTGTTCTTCTTACCGAGACGTGATGATGTCATCCCAAACGATCACTGGATCCACTTTAGGATCAGGATACCGCTCAGTCCACAATCTGATGAGGCGCTTGACGGAGCTCACAGACACTAAAGGATCAATAACATAAATATTGTTTTATTCAAAGTATTAAACAAAGACGGTTGCAGGAAATTTATTCTGAACTCTTAAAAAAAGGGAAGAATACTTTTAACTGTTCATTTTATTTGGATATTCATTGTTTGAGTTTTAAAGACAGTGTCTACCCACCCTCTCCTCTGATGAACAGCAGGAAGTCCTGGATCTCGGTCAAGGCCTGCACTGACTGCAGAATAGTCAGGCGGCTTTGAGTCATCAGTGTGTCCACACTGGAGTAACTCTGGGTGAGACGAACACAAAACGCTGTCGTTGAGACCCAGATATCAAAATATTTCTGCGTTTTCTCTGAGATGTGTGTAAATACGACATGCACGCTCAGTATATATATACGGATTAATATCTATCTTTGTTGATCGAAAGCTTCTAACAGACCTCCATAAAGAGCTGCATGGCGTAGCTGGTGTAGTATTTGGCCCGGTCGTAGTCCTCCTGCAGGATGTAGAGCAGGCTGAGCTCCTGGCTGTACTGACTCTCCAGCAGCTTTTTGCGCTCCTCCACCTTCATGGCTTTGTCGATGAAGCTGAGGAGAGTTTGGTTCCTCTCGCCCAGCTGCAGCTGCTTCAGCATGCTGCGGATCATGTGCTGCAGGTACATTTCCTAACACACGGCCAAGAGACTCATGTCAGCACAGCATTCAAGTCTGTTTGAATGTTTTCTGGAGATCGTGGGATTTCTTAAACTGAATAAATACCACACACAGAAACACAAAATTGCTTTGCTGGTTCAATCTTGTTGTAACTAAGCTATCTGTTGTAAAAAGAAATCCATGGACTCGTGTATTTTTAAGATAGCCGTGTTACCGACAATGTACAGTTGACCAAACAGGTTTCTTGGTCTGAACTACTTGTTTTTATAATTTGGAATTAAAACGTGGAGGATGTCAGCTGTCACTGGTAGATGGCTGATACTTCCTATGCTGTTAAATGTCCCTTGTGTTACCTGGTAGAGAGGCTCGGACCACATCTTCTCCAGGTCGGGTGGGGACTGTTCATCTATGTTCACAGTGGAGCAGTACTCAAGAGACTTCCACTTAGTCAGATGACTGTAGGCCTCCAGAGCAGCTATTTCCCAGAAGTGCTTCTCGGAGTCTGTGGGTTCGCCATCAGGCCAGTCCTCGGTGTTGAGAGCCTGTCGGTCAGGAAGACGGTACACGATTTTAAACGGTGCTGCACCCGTCCATCAAAAGTCATGGGAGAAACCAACGACTTACACACCTCGTTGTAAAGGTTCACAGCTTCCGCAAAGTCGCTGTTGGCTTCAGCTTGAAGCGCAGCACAGGTGACCGACTTGGTCCCGACTTTACCACCAAAGATGCCGCGGACAACATCATAATCCTCCAAAGACCTGTAAAGCCTGGAGAGCAGAGGAAACAAACTGCACATGAAGCACTGCGTTTAACGAAAGCAGATTCAATCATCCACGTAGTGTAATGAAGGTCCTTCAGAGCTGCTGCTGTTCTTACAATGAATCACGAACACTGAAGCAAACAGAGGAATTTGGATCCCAACTTGTTCTACTGTGGATGAAGTGAAAGCTTTGCTGGCTGAATCATGGAGGAAACTTTCACCACAGCTATGAAAGAAACTGTCTGATTCCTTGTCCACATGGTGTCAAGCAGCTCTGTGGGGTTAAAGGGCAGCAAACTAAACACTAAGACATCTTCGGTGAAGTCAACATTGGGTGTCCAATTACTTTTCGCCTTCACTTTGGACTGCATATCTGTTGTCTTACCTTTTAAAACTAAACAAACTTCTTTTTGAGGACTATTTGCTTGGAAAGTGTCATTCTTTAAAATAAATGGCAACAATTTGACATTTTGTTATCTAATACAATAAAAATTCATACATTTAAAATATGTTTTGGGGCCAGAGTAAACACTGTAGTATGTTATTATGTGCCCTCAGCTATGAGCTAATGGTGATCGAGCCAGTATGGAGGTAAACATTATGATACCGTGCGAGGTGGATCCATTTATTGGTGTCTGGAGGGATTTCTTTGCGTCCTCGGGAGCGTTTGGCAGGACGTTCATCGGGTCCGCTGGCATGCAGCAAGCCCTCCTCCAGCAGCAGGATGCCCGACGGCTGCTGGAGACTCATGAGACAAGTGGAGCTGATGTCTGCTGGATTGAGCTGCTGCAGGTCCTTATGCTGGTAGCACATGTCCTAACAAAAGAACCAGCAGAGTCTCAACTCGTCAGCCTTCAACCTCAGGAATTATAGTTTTGAGTAGTTTCACTCTGTCTAACATAAAATATGAGGTGTGTGTCAAAAAGTTCAAAGACGGTTCCTGTTTGGTGCAAACACACCTTTAACGTGCTGCACATTAATGTGCACCAAGCTGGAGGAAGATATAACCTTCATGTGTAAGTATCCCAAAATAGTTTCCCACCTGCACACATGTGATGAACGGAGGGAAGCAGAGCGTACTCTTGCTCAGGAACGTGTTCATGTTGCACCGCAGCTCCTCTTTAATCCTCCCGCTCTCCTCGGGCTTGTGTTGCTTTTCCATTTCTTGGAGGATGCTGGCAAACAGAGAGCTGAACAGCTGCTTGGCTAAAATTGGGTCTCTCTGGAGGAGACATACAATGAAACAAAATAAGATTAATCAAAAAGGGATCAAATGTTTGTCTATTTTCATGCTGAGGATTTCTACAACATACATACTTGGGATTGGCCCAGAAAGCAGCGTCAGTCCTACCTGTGCTAGTGCTTGAAGGGGGGCGATGAGACTACTGTACGGGATCTGGATGTCTGGAAAGTCTCCCACTCTGTAGTTACGATACAGAGTCACCTGAGCCTCTTTTCTCAGCCTCTGATCAGCTTTTTCTTCCTGTGGGACGTCCAACAGAACCACTGCTGGTTAGAGACACTCACAGGTTGGAAACGTCAGTGACAGTAAATAAAGCAAAGCAGCATTTCATGTTTAATGTGTGTTGTTTGATTGGCTCCTGGTGGAGCCCCAGTCTGTTGGATACCTTTTTCTGCCTTTGATGTCGGATCTCTTTTTGTGCAAAGCTCAAACTGACTTTGTCCTGATCCTTCAGAAATCTGCGTCTCAATCTCAGGATGTTATTACGTCGCTCATCTTCTGCTGTTGACATAAAATGTAAAAAAGTCCCATTTATAGCATCTGAATGAAAGTGAAATGTTTAACTTCTGCATATAAAACCAAAATGTGTTTGCTGCAGTGGTTATTTCGTATTTTACTTTTCTCGCTCAAATTCTTAAACTGAATAATCCCTTCACAAGTCAAACTGGTCACGTAACAGGTCAGATTTTCCTTGTTTTCTTGGACACTCACCTTTTGTGCGACTGTCCACCTCATCTGTTGCTGCATTCAGGCGCCTCAGGCCAAAACCTTCACCTACCGGTCTCCTCGAAGTTTGTCTCTCTTGTTTCTTATCAAACACCAACAGTGATGATAGTGACTCAGAGCCCAGTGTGTACTCTGCTAGTGTGTCCACACTGCTGCCTGTCAGCCAATTATAAGCAGTACGTCGACCTGGGGAGAAAAATACCAGTTTTACCTTGAAAACTAGACCACAATGGAACTTTTCTTAAGTCTGTGGACCCAAAATTCACATAAATATCGTCGTGAGTTAAGTGATTTAGAAGCAGTACCTGGTGTTTGGGTTTGGGAGAACTGTAATGAAGTCTGGGTGGCTCTGATCTTCCCCTTCATGGATCCAGACTGGGACGCTGCTGCACTCTCTGGACCTTGAGAGCTTTGGGTTTCAACAAACATGGGAGTCATGACTGTACTCCTGAAGCGCCAGTTGGAATCAATCACATAGTCCTGCAGAGCAGAAAAATCATCAGGCACCTTAATAACATGCAAATCAAAATCTTAAATTAGCTCCTTTTTTTTGTTCAGCTAATTAAAATGAAATGCTGACCTGGAAGGTGCACTCCGACAGAGGATACTCGAACATGTTTCGTATGAAGTCGGGACTCTGGCTGGTCATTTCCAGCAGCAGATTGGTGGCCAAGCTTAGAAAACACCGTTCGATTTGACAGGAGTACAGAGAACGAAGCACCATCAACATTCGCTGGAGGGTCGCTGTGGGGAGGCGCTTTTCCTGACTCCAGAAGTTGCGAACGTAAAGCCTGAAAAGATAATAAAGAGGGGGAGGATCTGTTTTAGATAACTAACATTCTGTATCTTGCACAAATCAGAAGGCAAAACACAAAATAAGTAAGAAATAAATATAAATTTAATTATATAAAGAAGAAATTCAAAGACCACAATAAAATATTAGTATGACTATAACAGAAAATCAAAAATGTACATAATTGTTTTAATTACATTAGACTGAGAAATCTTGTGTTAAAAACTAGTTTGGGTTCAATCAATAGGTCAAGTAGGGAAGCATGAAATAGTTGATGCTTACTGAAGGCCTTGGTTTTCCTCTGACAATCCCTGAAGCAGAATTTCTTTAGCTGCATTCAAAACCTCTTGTGAGGTGTCGTCTTTCATGCTCTCTTCATCACTGGAGTAAAAAACAAAACAAGATCACATTATTAATACAGTCAAGAGAAGCAAAAATACTGAAACATTACTATATTTTGGGCTTAAATAAGAGGAAAAAGAGAGTACAAAATTAAGATCTGTTTGAGAACAGGCGGCAGAAAAAGACTGACCCGTAGTTGTCCTGGATCCACATGAGGATGTCGTACATCCTCTCTCTGCAAACTGGTGAAGGATGAGAGATGAAAGCGGTCACAGCTCCCAGGAGCTCCTGAAGCTCACCGGGTGTCAGGCGGCCGATGATCTTGTGGATGATATCCAGACACACTCTCTGTCTGGCTTCATCTCTGAGAAGAGAAATGTGCAGCAACATGGTTCACAAATACACGTTATTCATTCACACTTGTTATTTAAAGGCTCAGAAGCTAAATGAAGAATGTCAATTCTCTTCCAATTTCCTGTATTTGATGTTCATGTATTTTTCATGTATTTGATGGCCCGTCCATCTTTTCCCATCATTTCTTGTCTATCTCCACTGTCACTGTCAAATAAAGGCATAAGATGCCCAAAAAAATAACCTTTAAAAAAACCTTTGGCAACGTTTGTGTAAAAGATTTCCTTCCAAAACTAGGTCTGACTGGTTTTATCAATCTTTTCTGTGCTTTCATTTATAAATCAATGTCGCAAAATGTTCGTTGCAATGACAGATGGATATAAAAAACCCCAGAAAGAAACCCGTTGATCATGTGGTTGAGAGTGACTCGGACTCACCTGTGGCCCATCATCTGAATGAAGCCGGTGATCTTCAGCTGCAGAAAGATGTCTGGAATGACGTCAGCTCGGCTCAACACGCACTCCAAGCAAAGAGTCTTTAAGATGCCGTGCAACTTTGGCAGGAGGAAGAACACGTGGTTGACAAACCTGGAAAATTATAATAATAATAATTAAAAAAAAAGCTGTAGTTAGCTTTGTAGCTAACTCAACAACTAGACAAGACAACAAATAGATAGGTTCAAAAATAAAGTTGATTTAAAAGCCTGTGGTTAGGTAAAAGGCCATTTTTGTAAAATACACCCATGACAATCATTTTTTATATCAAAATATAATAAATAGTTCAAATATAAACCCACCGATCCATGAATGGAGGAAAGTGCTTTGACACTTTGTTCAAGCAGATAATGAACTTGTCATCCAGGTCTTTTATTTTCAGATTTGTTATTTTTTTTGCAGTCAGACTGAGAAGTTCTTGATGTTGCTGAGACATGAAAGAAGATTAAAAAAAAGAAAAAGTTTGGGTGAAAATAATAACAATTTCATGGATTAAAAATGGAAAAATAAGAACAATGTCAAACAGATGACATTTGAAGAAGGTTTGATTATCCTCATCTGCTTACTTCACCGAAACATGAACCTCTGAATATAAATAGTCTTCTCCATGTGACATCTTCCCTAATAGGCTGCTTTGAGCTCTCCTCAGACGCAAACATGAATGATGATGATAATTGTAATTCAGGTTCATACGTTGCCCATTTCGGTCATACTCTTCAGGATGAGGCCGGTGATTTCAGCAGCGGCTGCGTAGACGTCTTTGTACCTGACGAAGGACACGTTGTTGGAGAGAGACTCGATGTACCTGAAACACACACAAATGATTTAAGGAATTTTGCAAGGTGGCTACAACACACATGTACACACATTTGAAAATAAACTATTAATGTCTGAATAAACTGCTCTCCACTTATGTCCCCTGAACCGGCATCTTTTTACTTGTAAAAGACAATCCATGTTAATATTATCAAATTAAATCAAGGTTTCAAACAGGTGAGACAATGAAGCTACACTACCGCTCATATTCAATTTCACATGAAGCATCGTAAGCAGGCAGGTTGTTGGCGAGGATGATTCCCAGCAGCTGAAGTCCAACCGAGTTGTCTTTGCTGTTCGGGTTGGTGCCACAGAAGCGCTCGTATATCAAACTACAAAGACAAGAAAAGAGATGAAAGCCAAGGACCAACTGTTTAATCATGACAATGTTTTAACACACGCTTTCCTAGATTTAATGGTTAGGACTAGAAAGCAAAACAATAAATTAATAATAAATACAATTGCTGCCCTTCTCTTGCTTTTTGTAACTCATGGGATGAAATTACAGCTGAGAACGACAGACGAATTTAATAAAATCTCTTCTCAGATTTCAAAGAACACTGAACAACAGAAACTCTTGGTCAGACTATCTTATCTTTGTTTTGTTCTCATATATTCAACCTGAAAATTGAAGTTTAATTTTTTTCCTAAAATACACAGAGTTGATAAAATGCAGTTTAATCCAGTGTCTGAATCCGCTCTCACACTTCAGTCCCACTCCGTACAATACTACCTGTAAGGCACATGCAGACAGTCTTTCCAGCACTCCACCAGAGTGCGAATGATCTCCAGGTTGTGGCGGAAAACGGCCCGCTTCGAGTGAAAGCTGTTCTTCATCAGGAACTCTAACAGCCGGTTGGCGAGGACTTCATCTCTGGGGTTACCCTGACATAAAAAATATTGTTACTGATAATAATCTGTTAGGGCTTGACAGCAATTTTATATCATAATAAAAGACAAGAATAGCAAAAGGAAAGGACACGAGGACTTTTATGACACTGTATTAACATCTGCTGAAACTCTAACACTATAAATATGATGTGTTGTTTCTTAAATGGAAGAATAACCAACTTTGGGGCTGGCCAGACTTGTCCATGACAGCACTGTGACCACAATATCCACCACCATAAAATGGATCCCCTCTCCTCCATTGTTTCCAGACACAACGAGCTGTAGCAGCGGCCCGAGCCAGTGCTTCGCATACGGACGAAAAACCTGGAGAGACACGACAGCAAAGATTCAATTCATGAATGCAAAGTGAGTATGAGATGCCACATGCAGGAAAATACTTTTTAATTAATTTATGACTACTGTTACTGAATAAATATAGAGGGACACTCACCTCCTCTGTGTTGATGATGAGCTTTGAGATGAAGAGTCTAATGTTCCGAGGTGTTGCTGGATTTGCCAGTTTTCCATGAAGGAATTTCATCCATGGAGGAAGCTCATTAGGCACAATTCCCTGTTTTCATAAACAACAGAGATAGATCAGTTGTAATGACACAAGTTCACAAATAATGTTTACAGATTGATTGCATTCATTAAAGTAAGAGATTAAATTATTGTAATTTATGTAAAGTAAGAACATCTGATGTTCAGATGAAATGTATTGCAAATGACCTGTTCAGTTTTGGGGGTGATGTTGTTCCTTTGCATGTGTCCAATCAGAGCAGTCATGCTCGCCATGCACTCATGTTGGTTCAGCTCATCCATTTCTAGATCCACCATTGCATCCTGGGAAGGACGCATCTCCTCCGTCTCCTACATTTACAAACACACCAACAAACCTTCTTAACACCAACAAAAACAGATTATAATTCATCAGCCAAAAATTTTAAATGAAGTGTAAAAGTCCTAAACATGCAAATGTTAGTTGGCTCCGAGGACCCTCTAAAACAATGTTTAGACCATCAAATGTTAAAACAAAAACAAACTCTTTTTGCAGCTGTGCGTTTTTGTCCTTCTGGGTTTTGGGAGCTGAAGGAGAAGCTTTGGACTCCTGTGGAGAAGTCGAACTGACTCATCTCCTCGCTCAGGCTGCTGTCGGCCATGTAAGACTGGGAGGACAGATACACGGGCGCTTCTATGGAAACCACAATATAAATCACATCAACAAACGTCATCAACTTGATTTACTTTCACTGACCTCTGTACTCACCTAATATTAACTATAAACCATCACATTTTTTTGTATTGGCCTAAAGACAAGTCTGCAATTTGAGATAATGTCAGTACATGCAGTAAAAGTAAACAATTAAAATGCTGTGTGACAAAGACGGCCTCATCACAAAGGAGTAAAAACATGAGCCGTTGATACCTGCATTCTCCTCGCTCACTTCTTTTCGAATAAGGATGTATTTCTTCTTTCTCTCAAGCGGGACCTGCAGTGATGTCAAAAAAAGAATGAACCACAACTTTAACGATATACTTTAACAATGAAGTACACTGTGAAACAAACAACATACCTCAATTTCAATTGGAAAGTTGTAGGTCCTACTAGCATCGATGATGTTTTCAAGAATAAACTGATTCTGGAAGAGGAAGGAAAAAGCACACCATCAGTGAGGGCCTCTTAAAGCAACTACTCTTACCGTCTTTGTGTGGAGCAGTGGTTGTCAACTGGTGCCAGCTCAGGTCCAACATTTTTCCTTCGTCACCAAATTTTTAGGCCCAAATTTCCCCCTTTTTTTTTTTTTTTATCCACATTTAGCAAAAAAAAGTGCAGTAATACAGTGTCGTCATGCATACATGAAATAAACAAAAACAAAAAATAATCAAAAGAGCAACTAGGGCTAAAAATCCAATAAATTACAAAGGCAGACTTCCCTTGAACAAGTTCAAAGTGATGATAATCAAAAGGTTGACTTTTTTCTTCCAACTCTTTTTTTCCGGCACAGATCCACGACCCACTCAAAATGACCCTCTGACCCACTTTTGGGTCCCACCCCACCACTTGAGGACCACGTCATTAGACAGCAAAATAATGTCCGTGATTAATTGAACTAAAACGATAGAGTGCAGTGTTGGAGTGACTTGGATGTTTTCATAAACAGTACCTTCTCTGGTTTCTCACTGAAGAGGAAGACTTGGTAGAATTTGGGCTCACTGAAGCTGCAGCTGATGACGGCGGTGGCACAGTTGTATGCAGCGCAGTGATAATGTCTCCTGAGTTCAAGGAACTGAGTCTCTCCAGCCATGTTCTCAGTGAAGGCTTCAAAACACGACCTAATAAGATAAAAAAAAATAAAATAATATATATATAAAATCAGGATTTATTCACAGAATAAAATGGAATAAAAAATGACCAAAGTGTTGGGGAGTCCTACTTCATCAAAGCCTTGGACAACTCGTTTCCTTCTGGTTTGTCAGAGCGACAGTAGACCTGATTGATGCGGGACTCCTTCGAGTAAACCTCCTCTTTGGGAAGCCGTGAATACAGGAGCTCCATCAGCTTGTAGCAGCCATTCTTCTTCAGCAACTGGATCTCAAACGCAGCTTCGTTTGACTGAAATGAATTAAACAAAAACAACAACAACATAATACAATAACATGTTTGATTAAAAGCTAGATATACCACATTAATGAATCATTAAAACTGAACATAAAAACATTGCTGAAAGGTATATGTAGCTCATTTACCAAAAAAAACTACAACAGCTACCAGATTAATTATTGTGTTATAAAGAAATCTTCATGTACGTTAAGAGGCAGACCTTGGTGAAGCGACTGAGCAGGAAAGCGATGATGTCACAGACGTTTGCCGCAAAGAAGTCGTTGAGACCCTTGATGCTGCAGTGAGAGGCCAGAGGCAGCAGAACTCTCTCCATCATGGCCTGCAGCATGGAGCTCACCGGCACATCACCCTGCTCAATCACACCGTATACTGCGGACAGTAGCTGGAGCTGCCGCTCACTGCTGGACCTAATCAGACGGTGACAAACACAGGGACAAGACACAATAAAAAAACAACTCCTGTATTTCACTGTGGTGGAACAGTACATAACATTTCATTTCATTTAGCTGACGCTTTTATCCAAAGCGGCTTACAATAAGTGTATTTCAACCGTGAGGGTACAAATTCAGAACGACAACAATCAAGAAAGTACAATTTTCTTCAAGAAAGCCAAACTACAAAATGCTATAAGTAGGTGCCATTTTAAGTGCTACTAAAGTGCTTCCTATTCAAGGTAAAGTCTAAAGAGGTGTGTTTTTAGTTTGCGGCGGAAGATGTACAGAGTTTCTGCTGTCCTGATGTCATTGGGGAGCTCATTCTACCATTTAGGAGCCAGGACAGCAAACAGTCATGATTTTGTAGAGTGTTTAGCTCACAGTGAGGGAGGGACAAGCTGATTGGCCGATGCAGAGCGGAGTGAACGGGCTGGGATGTAAGGTTGGACCATGTCCTGGATGTAGACTGGACCCAATTGGTTCGCAAGTACAGCTCAAATCACTGCTGTAGTGTGTGTCTAAACTCCATGCTAACCTTACTTTTCCCCACAAATGAAGAACTTTTACTGACCGCCTCGCAATTCTTTGGAAGCAGGTTTGAAACTGCTCCTCCATGATGTGTTTTCTGTCTCGACACAGAACCTGTGCCAGCAGTCGGAGCAGGAGAGGACTCTGAGAAAGCTCCAGGGCATCCAGCAACTAAAAAGACATGCAGGGTTGGCCCGAAACAACAAGTAAAACAAGTCTTTAATGTCGTTAAAAGCAAATTGAGTTGAAACTTGCATCCGCCTCTCTCTGAAGCCCTATCTTTACCTTTCGGATACAGTCCATGTAGTTGTTGCGGTGCAGGGAGCCCTTTGCAAACTCATCAGACTGCATGGGGAAGTGAGAAGCTACCAGGGTGTCGAGGGCTCTCTGCAGCTCAGCTAGTGGCTCCTCTGGGAGGGTTGTGAAGAAGGGCAACACCAGCAGGGCCTGGCTCTGCAGAGGTGACGAGGACAGAAGGACAGAAAAGGTGATAAATGTAGAGTAATCTGAAGTCATCAAATATACTGACGATGCGATAACATGTAAACTCTGTATTACCTTGAGATTCAGTGGCAGATTCAGGTCCACCAGCAGCATTGTGAAGGTGGAAAACACCGGTCTGAATGCTTCATGGTTGATATCGGAGCAGACGGAGGAATCAATCTGATCAGAGATGGGAAAACAATGGGAAACGGTAAGAATGGACGGCATGGTTTTTCACATAAATGATGACTTTTATTATTATTCAAGGGCGTCGATGTATATTTGTTTGGTTGTGTTCTGATAGGGTGCCTGCAAATGTAGCTGCAACGTGTTAATACTGGACCTGTAAAAGCTTTGAGAGCAGCAGAAGAGTGGCGGTCTTGCTCTCCGGAGTCGAAGAGTCTCCATCCCACCACGACTGCAGACTCATCCATCTTCTGAGCACCTCTTCAACCAGCTGTTTCCCCTGAGTCTTCCTCACAGAGCGTTCTCTGAAGCTGTGGTCCACCATGCCGTTCAGCAGCACGCTCACCTGAACGAAGAAGAAAAAATAAAACACGTTCAGAAGAAGAGGTATCTTCCTTTACAGGTGCATGGCTACAACACACTGTATAATATTAAGGTTATTATACTATCTACATGTGAAGTACCATGCTGGGATTTTGAGAGGAGACTTTCATGAGGCGTGGCACTGTGGTGTCCAGACTTCTGAGCAGCTCAGTGTTGACGGTCGTCTGGAAGAGGCTGTAGAAGTACTCGCCGTGCGAGAAACTCAGGAAGTTGTGGCTGTGACTTCCAGATATCGGCACAGAAAGCATGATGGTGTTCAACAGCAAACCCACCAGCTGCTCACTCTGCAGGGAAATAATAATGTGCAACAAAAGGCAGTAAAACACCTGGTACCCTCACAGAAATACATGCTTTTATAACATTGTCTTTTATTGCAACGTCTAGTTTTTACAAGCTCTGTATTGATACTCTGTTCCAACCTGAGAATCTCATTAGATCCAATCCACTACTTCTTACTTTCAGACTTTTATCCAGTTCCAGTGAATCTACTGGTTGTTTTATCAGATTTGACCAAACCTGTGTAAACAGTAGTAACACTGACCTGTTGACTGAGAGAAAAGGCAAGCTGAAGCAGGCCGTCTGCGACCCTCCTGGTGGTTATATCCAGGGATGGAAGTGCCTTTCTGTCCTCTCCAGGAGCGATTCCTTTATACACCGTCATTAGAAGTTGGGACCCGAGAGATCTGGCGTCAGATGAATCCTTTAAAAAAAGACAGAGAAAAGTGTGGAAGCTAATGAAAAATCTATGTAATACTTCTACACCTAAATATGTCATCAGCCCATAAATTAAATGCATTACTTTAGTTCATTTGTCTCAATGTTTTGTGAGTTTGCTGATAATGAAAGCTATACTTTGTGCCACACTTGGACAACTAAAGACCTGTGGCACAAATATTAAAGTTGATGTTCATACCTGGCTGTGCAGGATGGAGCTGAGGAAGCCAGCTTTGTGGATCTGCTTACAGGAAGAGAGAACCATTTCCATCTGGTCGTGGCGGCGGAGAGTGCTGGAATGGTAAAGGTCTACAGCGCACAAGTCCTCCACACTGTGGACAGTTAAAAAAAAAAATGTTAGAGGTGTTGATAATGGCACAACTATATATGATGTTGTTATGTTTGAGGATGCGGCATGTCGCTTGTGTTTTACTACAAATGAGAGCACAAACACCTTTTACGGGAGATTTTTGTCCGCAAGCTGCTTTCAATGGCACTGCTGTAAGGTGAGGCCAGCAGTGCCTTCAGCAGAGGAACACACACTTCCGGTAGGTTCTTCATCACCTCCACGTCGGCCATGTTGAAGCCCACAGTGGACGGCTCACACACCACCGTTGCAGTCAGCTCAAAGAAAACGCTGCAAAAGAGTTCTTGTTCCAGAAGCTGTGAATAAAATTCAGAAATTATGAGTACAAACTTTCAGAGGTAGAATCAGGACTGAGCCTCTTGATGTCGGAGCGTCTGTAGTTGAGCGATACCTTCCAGAACTCCTGGTCTCCTTTGACCAGAATCATCGAGGTGAACTCCAGCAGGCGGACGATAATGGTGCACTTGCTGTAGTTGTACTGCTCCGCCTCTCTCGGGCTGAAGTGGGAGGTCTTCTCGCCGAGAGGGAAGCAGCTCTGTGCTGCTGCCAGATCGTGAGTCGCCAACTCAGACAAAAAGAAATGTGTAGCTTTCAGAAAGCTCGACTGGTCTTTGGAGCCTTGGAAGCAAAGGAAATAGTTAATAAGACCACTTATTATCATCTTTAATTTAAAATGTTGTATAAACACGGGAACTCGTTAACGTCAACCCAACTAGGACTTACTCAGAATGCACTGAGACTTGATTATGTGTAAGCCGATGAAGGTGTTGTAACAGTCCAGAACCGCCAGCAGCAGGTCCATCCACTGCAGCGCGGCTCTGACACTGAACGGGCCCTTCAGCTCCCTGAGAGTGGGCTGCGAGAGGAGACCTCCGCCCTCAAACCGCGACGTCAGGAAACCTGGGCCGTGATCCTTCAGCATGCCCTCCAACCACTGAGGTGGGGATTTATTTCCTAAGTCACACACATCCACAAATTTACAGTAGAGAAGCAGACGGTTTCAACTGTTGTTTTCAAAATGTAATTGAAATGAAGAATAAAATGGGATAATGTTCATATTTTTTTTTTCTAAATTATGTATCTATTCTTGTTTTTCCTTTTCTTTCAAGGTAACCTCAGAAAATGAAGAACTTGGTTCTGACCTGGGAGGAGGGGAATAAATTCATACAGGAGCTCCATGCATTTGTGGCGACACTCCGTCTGCGGCCGGCCACATTGTTCCAGGAGCCATAAAACCACATCTGACAGGCACAACTTCTCATCAGGTGGAAAACCCCTGAAGGGAGAAAAATAAATGAATACATGTGTTGTCATACAATGCAGTAGGCAACTGCAAACTTTTCATTTAAAAGTGACCACATCGTACATTCTAGTTGTATGTTTTCTGATTCTTTTTTTTATCCTAAAGGTTTTGTGTTGTTTCTTTTGTATATTTTCATAATATAGAAATAAAAGAGAAAAAGCAATGGCAGATTTTGTTTGCACAAACAGGACACTGGTACAAGTATAATTGGATGTAAATTAAGGAAAAGGAAAAAACTAACTGAAGAGCATTTTCACTTTGTCTGAGATGTGAAGATTGATAAAGGTTGAAGACTGATATATAAACGGAGTACTAACCTCGGGACGCGTGTCTTCGCATTGTGCTGATTGAGACTGGGGCCCTTGTATTTGATGATTCTTTTCAGATGGTCAATAGCACTGCCGCACTGCTGCAACGTACCTGAGTATGAATGAGAAGCAAGAAGAGCTTCTTATTGCTTTAAATATAAAACGCAATCAGAAGTTTCCACTAATTCACAATGGAGCCAAACATAAACACTTTTAACCAAGACATCAATACAAATCATATACTGTGCTTGTGTTGTGAACATACATGTATTTCATGAACTTTAAAAGTCTTTCCTATAAACACAATACAATACTCAAAATTCTGAATACAAATATAAACATATAAAACCCAAAACGATTTAAATAAATGCTGGCACAAGAAGAATAAATCAATAAATCATGTTACTGAGCAGAAAACATTCTGCAATGGTTGAAATATCAAAGGTGCATCCCTTTTCAAATAATAATAAAAAGCTTAAAACATTGAGGTGTATCTGCTCCATACAGTAAATTGAAAGTTGATAAATTGATATGAAAATCTAAGTATCGTGTCTTTGGAGCTAAAGTGGAAGAACGATTACCCATCGATCGCTCATCTGAGTGTGCGAGAGCCAGACTTTCCATAAATACGACGAGAACTTCGAAGACAAACTGTTCCACCAAGGAATTTTCCTCCCTGGAGAGACAAACACACACAAATCATTCAGCAACGGCGCAATAGACCTACATTTAGGTGACATGACACAATTTCTCTAAAGGACCTGTCAGGGACACAATCTAGAGTAAAAACTTAACTCTAAACATCACGAACAAAACACAGTACAGCTTGTTAATCTCTTAAAAGTCGAGACATACAAAAGCATCTCACAGAGACCGATAGAGATGCATCGTACCTGAATTGTCTGTAGATACTATTGAAAGCTAAGGCGGCACCGAGTCTTTTGAACCCGTTGGGGTGGAGAGCCAAACTGTAGATGCGTTTAAACAAGGACTTCATGTTGGTGGGGCTCTTCTCCTGCTGCTTAGGGGTGGTTTGTTTGATGGACCATCTAACGAACTCTTCGATGCAGCGGCCACAGAAGTCTCTGAGCGTGCTGTCCATCGGGTCGACCACACCATCCTGAAGAGGAGCAACCAAACCAGGAGTGAGAAAATAACTTTTATCACCATAAGCCTAAAAACTCAACTGTGTGTTGAATGGTAGAGAGGACAGACCGTGCCAGTACATTTCAGAGCTGCCGTTAATGTGAGCCCATAAAGCTCTTCATAAAATATGAATGCTTACCAGAATGGCTTCCAGAACAGCTACTGTGTCTTGGCTCTCAAACTTCTTGTTGTTTGTGAACCAGTGAATGAGCTGCATGACCAGAGGTTCAAACAGCTGTCTGGTTACCTGGAAAAGAATTCCTCATTCAGAGAGATGTAGAAAACAACTTCTGCCCGAGCATCGCTGTCGGAAACACCAATATCCACGTATGCGTTTGTGCACAAAAATGTTATTAAAAGTACAGTAAGTTTCCACTTACAGTGTTTGATGAACCAATATGTTTTATGACTACAATCCATCCTAATCCAATGATATTTGAGGCCATTTTATGGCCAGTGAAAGTTTATCTGTGGCGGACATCTGGCCGGGGTGCACATACCTGATCGACATCGCAGGCCAGACGCAGCAGCACAGGAAACAGTCTTTTGTGTAGCTTGTACATAGGTGGCAAGGTGTTCTGCCCTTCAACCATCTGAGCACTCTTACCAACCATGTAGACCACCAGGCTGTGGAGCAGCTCGCTTGCTGCTACCTGCAAAGACACATGGCGTAATCCTTTATTTATTTCTCGCTGTTAGCACTGACATCATGTCAAAGAAGGGAATCTTCACCAGCATTTTCAATTTACTGCCACGGATGAAGGAAACTCTTGAAATAGATGTCAGATGACATACTTTGGTTTGTCTGTCACTTGTGGACAGAGCCAGCTCACTGATGCGAGGCAGAAACGGGTCGAGGAAGATGACAGGCTTCATATCCATGAATGGCACTGCAAAGCTGAGTCTCTTCTCAGAATCCCAGGCGACAAACTTCTTCATCATTTCTTCTGATGAGACCACTGAATGACAAATATAGAAGCTTGTGATCAACAAAAACAGCCAGCGTCCCGATGAGCAGTCACGGTGCTCTTAAAACATGCCTCTAAAACAAGGTCCAAAGACAGCAGGTTGGTTATATTCAGTAAATCCTTACTGGTCACCAGGTTTCTGTTCAGCTTTCCTCCCAGGTGACCGAGCAGCTTCACCACCCTGAGCCTCACCGTGACAAGAGGAGCATCTTCCTGCGTTCACATTAAAGTTAACAATATGCTGAAACACATATTTAACTGTTTTTTTTTACACTCAGTTGTATCTTTGTACTGTAAAATAACATCAGAATATTTTAAGAGCAAGTTGCTCCCAGAATACAGAGATGTTTCTTACCATGGCAAGCTGGTTGGATTTCTTCAGCAGCCTTGTCATCACTCTGTTGTATCCTCTTTCACTCCTTGAAGACATAGATGACATCACCTCCCAGTTGCTCTCATCTTTGTCTAAAGTGAACAACATTTGATTTTGTTAAGCTGGCTGATATGTCCAAAATGTGAAGTGGAAGCATTTACGATTCGGCACAAGCGTCCGTCATCCATCTTACTGTGAGTGGAGGTGGTTTTCAGGTATCCGTCCAGAAGAGGAAGGATGTTGGTGAAGCACGGCTGCATGGTGTCCAGAGGAATGTGGGAGGACCAGTCCTCCAGAGCATCGAGGGCTGCGTTGGCCAAAGGAACGTGGCTCAGACCCAACTTCAGAGCCGTCTACACTCATTCAGAGGACACACACACACACATATGTACATCTTCGAAGTCAGGTAGGAAACACTTTCAAACACTTTTACAACACTGAACCAGTGCTTCCCAACCTGGTTTGTTTTTCCCTCGTATGGAGAAGTTCTCCACAAACGTCGACATGTTCAAAATTTAAACTTCAAATTGTAATTCCTTTGTAATCAAATTACACGAGCTAATGAAGAACAAGTATCACTCCACTAAAGCAGCTGCAGTACATTTGCATTCTGTCATCTTTTTTTGGCTCACAAATATACGATGACATAAAAATCCCACCTCAAGAGCAGGACAGTAGGCCTTGATGTCCAGAGCGACGATGTTGTGGTGCAGCGAAAGGACAAAAGTCAAACAGGACGCCAGCAGCTCATCTTTGTACTGCTTCATCCTCACACACACCTAGTAGGAAACACGCGTCACATTATATCACACGTCTACGACCGTCATCATTTCAGTATATATCACCAGCAAGCAAGTTTACAATAATCCCAGAAGACATTGGAAGGAGAAATACCTCTTTTCCAAACTTAGAGAAGAGTGCGAAACAAGCACTTATCACCGTGTCGGTCTGGGGGGACGTGGAGCTTCTCACGCCAACTCCCTATTCAAAAGCAAATGTGTTATATATTGGTATTATACAAAAGAAAGATGACACAATCCGGTGTATTTAATTTGTAAGAGAAGTTGAAGATACATTTGTCTACTCCACTGGTAGTTTGGCCCCCACAAGTAATTTTTTTGAATGCTCTGACAGAAGAGTCTGGCATTGTGGCCAAAATAACTGCTTAGCAACAAGTGAAATATTACCTGGTAGTACTTGATTTTATTGGCGATTTTCATGGTGACAGACAGCAGCTTGTAAAAGCCACTAACGAGTGGGTTTCGTATGGAGTGGAGGATGAGGTCATGGCTGAGGGGATACATCCAAGACTGAAAATACTCCACGTGTTTATTCAGCAACAACTCGCTGCAGAGGCAGAAAAAAAAAAGAAAAAAAGATCACCTGAGATCTTTGTATGAGCTGTAAATGTGCTTCAATATACAGAATATGTTCAATTTCACTACGATACGACGCATCCAACACACTCCGGTTCTTCTTATAACACCTGTGAGGGATGATGATGATGATGATGATGATGTTGTGTCTCTGTTACCTGCAGAAGTCAACCAGGTTGATGAAGGCGGTGAAGTCTTTGATCTTATTGGGCAACAGATGAGCTGTGGGGTCGGAGGAGGGCAGGACGTGGGCGGCATCATTCGGAGCCTAACACGGTGAGCGTCATGAATTAACAGACCACACCAGTTATGTTTAAATTGATGCTAGTAAGTACTCAAGAAATATTGGATGTTCATGACATCCACAAGAATGTTCTTTCTGGCCTCTTGTACAAGGAACAGGTAGGAACCACATTAGTTCGCTTTATACGGAAATAGAAATACATCTTGTAGAAATACATCAGAGTGAGACCTCACCTCTTCTCCTGTTGCTACTTTCTGCACAGACAAGTCCAATTTTTCCACAATGCGTAGAATCGATTTCACCAGCTCATCATACAGAAGACGACTCAAAGACCCGAGAGACGCATTCTGACTCTCAAAAGCTCCGTCTAAAAATCCTGAATCCTGCAAGCGGAACAACAAAGATAAAAAAAAATAAATGTAGTAAAAAATACTTACTTATCTCAAGATAAATGCACCTATATATTGGCCATATAAAAGTGTACAATACAAGACTTTGAAAGTACCTCTCTATAATGTTTATTAGGCACAGTATGTAGCCACATGCATTTTAAGTAGTTTTACAGTATGATGGTCGGTGATGTAGATTGTAGGAAGTTGAGAGACATTTTTATAATATTTATAAAATACGTTAATGTTGTCTTCAAAATGAAGAGACTCGATCATATGTAGTGAGGAATATATAGCAGGCTAAACAAATCTGCTGAAAATAGACATATTTTAACGTAACTTCATGACATAACTGTACCTTCAACTGATCACAGTCTAAAAGCCCTTTAAACAGAGCGAGGTAGTTTTGACTTGATGGAACTTTCCACTTTCCAGTTTGAATTTGGGAAGATTCAGACGGACCATTTCCAGTGTCCTGAGAAAAGAAGGACAGAAGGCATACAGTATTTAATCTAATCAGAAATATATTTTTAAGAGGACTGAATTTAGCCAAGTAAATATACATTTATGTTGTTATACAAACAAAATCTGTAAACATGAGTCTGACCTCAGAGAGCATGATGGGCTTTGAACACACTCGAATCAAGCCCTGGTGCACTGAAAAAGAAGCAGAGGTGGATATTGTAGCCGATGTTATGTGCTCTCAGAAAACAGCCATACAAAAGCAGTCTGCTGTTAAAATCTAATTTTAATGGCAAGTTTCTAGTTTTACTGTTACCAGGAGTTCTGAAGGACTCTGAGATTCGATCTCTTTCTTTGTAAATAAGGACAGTTTCATAGAACAGATACAATAAACTGGCAATCACATATATTTTAGCGAAATAAATAACTTTTTTGAAACAATGTCCATATTAACATCCATACCAGGTGTTTCTAAAACCAGTATCTGATAATAGACAGCGTTTTACTGTTAAAGATGCTGACTATTCGACTCAGATACAATGTGCTCATGATCAACGTACCCACAGAGCTGATAAAACTCCACAACACAGGTCCTTTAGAGGCCATGGCCACCAGCACCTTGAGGATGGACCTGCAACAGGCGGTCTGCATTCTCTCGCTGCACTGAGGGTAGCTGTCGATCTGCACCACGAGGAGGCGCTCCAGCAGCGGCGTGTACACCTCTGGAATCTGACGCAGAGGTGTGTATTAGACAACCGTTACCAGTGCAAGACGTAATGGTCAACATACGGATACCTTTACCTTGTCCAGGTGGATGAGGACACTGGCTATGGAGTCCAGGAAGCTGGGCAGCTGGTAGAAGTTGTCGTCCTCAGAGTCAGACTCTGTCAGGTACATCTGCTTACAGCGCTGGATCAGCTCGGTGTACATCAAGTCCACATCCTGGGGGCAAACCTTCTTGCATGGCTAAAGAAAAACAAGTTTTGCATTTTGTATGAAGAACTCGAGTGTAATATATGAACAACAGAAGCTGCAACAGGAAACTAAACATAAAGCATAAAGTAGATTACAATAACTTAATTCATTCGTGTGGATGAACTATACATTGTCGTCTATATTTTGCAGTTAGAGCAAATAAAGCAGTAAAACATACAGCTGCAAATAATCCATATCCTCGTATGGCGATGGACAGCTCTTTGTGTGTGGACTCCATGGTTTTAATGATGCCGCAGAACGTCTGCATGAAGAACTTCAACTTGCTTTTGTGCTCCTCAATATTCTCTGCCACCAACATGGCAACCTGGGAAAATGTTCATAAAAGCAATGCACAGCAGTGGTGTTGGAATTCAGAAATATTTGTACTTTAGCCTGAAAAACGTCTGAAAAGAAGTTATCCTAATCATGGAATAAACTGTCAGTCAGCTGGTTGTACTTATGTACAAAAGGTCTGCGGTGTTTACCTGTTTGAGGAAGGCCTCGAGTGCATAATAACTCGTCTTCTTCATCTCAGCATTAATGTGTCCGCAGAGCTTACACATTTTGTCAAACAAAGCTCTGTAGTGATCCATGAGGCAGCTGCTGAACTGGGACGCGTGTCTGGCAAACAATCTGAGTCCAGCTGATTGAAAACAAAAACAGGGTCAGAGAGAGACTCGTTTTCAATAAGTTTTATCTCCATTTGGTCACGAGACGGTGAATCTTACCAAATGTGACAGCGTAGCGACTCATTTCCATCTACATCAGAGATTAGAAAAACAAGCTGTCACAAAGCAGCTCATTGTGCCATGAAACAGTATGTACACATACAAGTAAAAAAAAAAAAAAAAAGACTTTAATACACATTGAATTACCTGGGGACTGATTGCCTTCAAGGCATACTGAAAAATGTCCTTAGACGTAGCTGGGTCTGCAATTTAGACACAAATATTAGTTCAGCAGAAATGGAATTGAGAAATATTTGTTGTAAAATGCACTAAATTATCCAGAGTAAACGTGTGCATTTAGTTTTGCACCTCACTTTACCAATGTGGATCAAAGCGTGAACTCCAGTGCTTATTGTGCAGTCGCCACATTCAGGTTGGGTGTGTTTAAAAGACACTGATATGTTGAATGAATCAATCTAGTTGGCTTTCATTACACTTTTATTGCACAGTAACATAAGGAGTGTAGTTGTCGTCAGCTGGAATAACGTTCACTGATCCATCTTGTTAGCTTTCGTTACATTGTCATGGTCACCGGTGTAACCATCGGTGACATTAAAACACAGCAGAGACTTTCACACTGGGTTCAAATGAAACAGGTGCACATAAATTTGGTAAATAACATAAATATTCAATTAAATGTTTTGATACTGTGCCAAATCACAACATAAATCATCTCAGGCACTTAACACAGTAACGAGCTTACAACAGAAGCTCACAACATGACGGAGAGATTCAATAATTCCCGCATGAGTGGGAGCTGGAAGGAAAAACTCCCTTATAACACTCACTTAAAACAATATTTTGTTCCTTGCAAGGTGGAGGAGAGTACAGTTGGAGGGATGGGCCACTGAAGGAGAAACACACAACCACCCACCTTCCTCCATGGTTTTAGTGAAGTTGACCATTAGAGCAGTGATTCCTCTCAAACATCCAGCAACTACAAAAAGCTTCGGTTCCTTTGTCGAAGAAGTCATCTGGAAAAAAAAAAAGTTAAATCACATCTGTTTCTGTTATATCAAGTTCAGGAAACTTGGTCTATAAAAACCTGCAGGCGAGTCTAACAATCAGGAAAAAACAATACATGTACAGGACCGGCATGTTGCCCAAACTCTTAGCAGCACTCATAAAGTTAATTCCGATTTTTTTTTCTTCATTTTTATCTCCGTCGATGCTCCAGCGTCAGTAGAACATACCTGCTCCTTCAGCTCTGCTAGATAGGCCCTGTACAGTTTGTCTGAGTTGTTGACCATCTCACTGGGATGAACTTCTGCAAGAACTCCCAGCAACTCATAGATTTTACCAAGAACTAGTGCAAAAGTGACAAAAAAAAAGTGAATAAGAGTTTATGCCTGAAAAAGTCATCCTCATTATGAGATTAAACCGAAGATTGGTATTAAAGGACCACTCACCTGAATCGGCTAATTTGTTCCTCTGACTGAGCTCGCTGTAATATCTGTTAAATATTTCACCGATTCTGAAGTCTGCAGCAACACTGGAAGCTTTGGTTGTTTGGAGAACCTGCAGTTTGGAGAGGAATTAACAAACATGATGATTAAAAAGGACACAAGAACAACTACTTTTAGGTCATTTTCAAAAAATGCAGCAAATGTAATTCGACTATTTGTAATGTTGTTACGTGACAAAGTCCATATTCTCAAATATCAACGTGCCACAGAGATCAGAGGAATAGTTAAGTCTGCTTATCATCGATCTATTGCTCTTGCCTGAGAGCAGCTCCTGATGCTCACCTAGAAAACAATAATACATCACAAGCCAACAAAACTCACCTTAATAAGGAGATCCAGCACTGGAGTCCTACATTTGGCTACTTTTTCCTTTGTGTACACAGTCATGCAAATGTCCTGCAAAGCAAAAGCAGAGTAAACGACGCAATAATTGGGAGTTCTTCGATGCATATAAGCAAATGTTTAGTAGAAACAATGCTTAATGTGGTAACGGTGCCTGCTGTCACAGCAATACCATCCCTCTCTGAAGTCTTTGTTGTGCACATGAGCACATGTAAAAAGCCAGTGATGGTATGAACTAGCTCTGGATTACAATTCTGACACTTGTCACTAAAGACCATCAGTGTCCAACACGTCTTTCTAAAGGCAAAAACAAACAAAACATTTACTCTGGTATCAAATGAAGAACTCACTCTTATGTCAGTGGCGTAAGTCTTTTCCCAACCTTTGACTCTCGGCGAGACTTTGTCCAAAAACTTATCCAAAAAACCTAAGATCTCGACCCGGGTGTCCCGCAGCTGGAAAACAGATGTTTCTGTCAACATCAGAACTCAGTGCACTATGTGACTGTTTGCTTACCGGACGGCCCATGATACCTACCTCTTCCAGGGCCAGGGACTTCCTGAGGAAGCTGAGCAGTCCGTCGTCTTTTGAGAACAGCAAGGACGTCTGTAAAGCTGAACGAGATAAAGATGCAAAGAATCATGAATGTCAATACTTATTTTGGTATATTCCTTAAAGTATGTGCATCGCTATGACATCTGTACTGCGAGAACACCACTGAATAACAAATGCAGCTTCCACTTGGACCTTTTGCAGTCGACCTATTGAGGCAAACATCAAAGTTGCATAAAAGTTGGGTGGAGGCAGGAGAAGCATTTAGAAAAGTTTCCTTTACAGGATTAGACAGGAAGTGACTGTTTGAGAGAAGATGTTTCCACCTCTCTGATTGGATGCTGAGGCAGAGGGAGAAATGACCTGGGTCATATAGATTGTGATCGTAACGATATGAGCACGTGCGCTGCAGTGCATATGTTATGAAGTGAAGACTGACTCCCCCTAAAGGTTTAAGTGCCACGATGGAGGGAATATGTGGTTAAGAGCGACATCCTGCAGACTTCTGAACTCAAACAAGTGTTGGAATTCTGCAACATGTAATCTTTATTTTACGTGTTTAACTGTGCACACTTCCGATTGAGCTCTATTTGTAACTTCTTGCAAGCTTTGTTTATTATCAAAGAATTACGTGTTTTCAGGTTGTGCTTTGAGCGAGTGAGATTTGACGGAAGAGCCCGACATTAAACAGGTTCGTGATAAGGTTATCAGTGTTACTGAAGTATTTACTGTATGACGAAGTGATAAGTAGTATCTAAAAATCCATATAGCACCTTTTACGACGAGGTGTTTAACGTCCGTCAACAATAGAAGTGTTATTGATTGAAAATGACCAGATTGTTAATGGACTTTGGCGCGAGTTAAATGCGTCCGTGGGAGATATCGAGAGGAGCATTTGACGGACTTTGCAGTCTTACCAAGTTCATTCTCGGTTGATGTCAGCATGCACTCTTGTCCCAAATCCCCGATGATATCGTGACACTTCAAAGCGGCGGCTCGGATGTCTTCGTCTGAGAGTGATTCATGAAGTTTCAGAAGAAGCCCTTGAATCCCTCCAGCAGGGATGCTGCTGGAAGCCATGGCTGCAGCAGTGACCTAAACTAACATCAGCAGCACCAAATATCACGTCACTAATAAGTGCACGATCACAGAACAACACCCCCAACGAGCTGAACAACAGTTGATCAGGTTGCCAGTGCAGTCATTCGGTTTCAAATCCCTCCGCACGTCAGGAAGACTCACAACAGGATACCAGCGGCAGGCGTTTCAAAATAAAAGCGTGTGTGTACCCCCCCCCCCCCCCCCCCTCCAAGTACAACTGAATCTTCACTACCATATGATGACAGGGGGATGTTCTACACAAAATACACAACTCAACCTTTCAGAAAAAAAGTATCCCGCAGACTTTGTGTGTATATACAAGTCTTCCTATTTTTTTACGAGTTTTATTTTGAAATGTCTATTGGTAATCACTTTTGCACGCGAGAGTACAGACTTTGGTTTTATATTAATCAGTGAAAAGTATATTATTATTATGCCTGCTTGGACCCTCTTGGAGTTTCTGGCTATAATGAGTGTACAGTGGCCTGAAGGTTTACTTTGAAGAGATTACTGGAAAATGTAAATTCAACATTATGTCTGCATTAACCGTTCAGATGAGAACATTTACAGTCTAATCATCATCACCATCATCATCATCATTCAGTGCCCTCCAATTGTCACAGCATGCACCTCAATCTGTCATAAACGTTTCATTTTAAACCCGAGCACTAAACATGACCAATTATATCATTAACTAATTATACAATCATCATTAAGGCCCGAGCACCGATGGTACGAAAGCCCTATTGTTATCCAAGCGATTATTATGATTCTCCGTAAACAACTGCATTTTTGGAGGCTTTATCATATTCAAAAACTCGTGAAAGTTTTTACACCCATCTCTCCCGGCGAAAAATTTGGTATTTCAGTGGAGTCGCGAGTGGGCGTGGCCAAATGGCTCTCTAGCGCCCCCTACACAGATGCCCCGGCGGCTCCATTCAGCTACATGCACGAAATCCGGTGGACACGTGTATTACACCAGACGAACAAAAAAGTTACATTGCACCATTACGTCACCTGAACAGGAAGTCCGTCATTTAGAATTTAGTGCCTTTTTTTTGCGATTCCCACATGTTGGTGTTAGAGCAGTTGCTCAGTGTGAGAAGTAACTTGAGGCATGCATGTCAGAAAAAGGTCATACTCCAAAAGTCATGAAAAGTCACCCAAAATATCCAAAGTATGTTGTCCAAAATATTCAAAGAAAAGAAAAGTAATGTAAGTGGTCCAAAAAGTGACCCAAAATTCATTTTTGTAGAGTATATAGTATAGAGTATATAGTATAGAGTATAGAGTATATTATATAGTATAGAGTATAGAGTATATAGTATAGAGTATAGAGTATAGAGTATAGAGTATATAGTATAGAGTATAGAGTATATTATATAGTATAGAGTATATAGTATAGAGTATAGAGTATATAGTATAGAGTATAGAGTATAGAGTATAGAGTATATCGTATATCGTATATAGTATAGAGTATATAGTATATAGTATAGAGTATAGAGTATATAGTATATAGTATAGAGTATAGAGTATATCGTATATAGTATATAGTATATAGTATGGAGTATATAGTATAGAGTATATTATATAGTATAGAGTATAGAGTATATAGTATATAGTATATAGTATGGAGTATATAGTATAGCCAGGGCCATGCGGCTAAGTTTGATGTTTCACCTTGACACAGGAAGTTGATGTTTAAGGTCAAACAATGCTCTAAACCTCATGAAACTTGCATCAAGCACCAACTTTCATGAGTTTTTGAAGATGTTAAAGCTGCCAAAAAAAGCCTTTAAAAAAAAAAAAAAAAAAAAAAAAAAAGAAGAATAAGGAACAAGATCGAGAAAAAAAAATAAAACTGCAAGCGGGAATATGCCGACCCTGCATGCTGCACGTCGGGGAGCCGGTGGCCCCGACCCGACGTGCAGCTGCGAGGGCCCGCATATCACTGCTTGCAGTTTTAATTATTGTTGTTATGCCATGTTTGCTTTGTAGTTGGCGGAGGGCAGAGACGCTCATTTCAAGACTATTGATTGTTCTTGTGTTTTTATATTGCATTTTATGTGCTTTATAGTTGTCTCTCAGACTGTATGGTTTTAACACGGTAACTAATACCTCTAAAAAACAAGAGTATCGACGAAAAGTTATTGTCAGTATGTCTATCATACTATAAAATTGCCATTTATTGAATACGTTGCAGTTTCTAATGTTCACCACCAGAGGGCAGTAAATACTGGTTTGTATCGCAGTCATCATGGATTGAGTGCTCTATTCACTCTGTACGCAGCATACAGTCTTGTATGTTTGTATGTTTCTGATGCGGTTTTTTAGTTTTTTTTTTTTTTTTTTAGGTTTTTTAGCTTTTTTTTACTTTGGCAATTTGAAATACAAAGTAAATCCCAAAACACTACTATGGTTATTTTAACAGAAATAAAACACTTCATATCTTTTTTCAAAACTCTTGGGAGTTTTTACATCACTTATTAATGTACGTTGGCTCATAATTTTCAGTGGTTGTTTTTTTTGTTTTATGAGCCATTTGGTGAGTTTTGATTTAAAAGAAAGGGTAATACACTTTGTTATACACGTGTTGCCTAATGTGAACTAAGAAATCGGTTGTCTGTTAAGATGTACAACATTCCTCCTTCAGGCCCAGGAAGAGGTTGTTGAAGTTGGTTTATGCTTGTAAAAATATTTTGGACTCAGTCACATGAAAGGGTTTCATTGCAGTGTGTCTGGTTCTCTCACAGGACGTTTATCAGCAGTTTCAGTGGTCAGCCTACAGTGGAGGAAGATTACACGGGCGAAAGCTGGTGATGTACCAAATAATGCATCTCTTCTGAACCAAAGAAGCTCATCACTGCATGACCACAAGAAAACAGCTATGAACTGCGACCGTATGGGAAAACTGTTTTCTAAGGTAGCACGATGAAGGTAAAATACCATTCAAATTCACACTATAAACAAAACGTTGTGAGCACAACGGTGCTTTATTTATTGTAAATATCGAGATTCCCGTGTGACACAATGAGCGTCTGCCTTATTTGAATGCAGTACATAGATATCACCAGAAGATGTCAGTCATGTGCACTGTTACCTGAAGGTTCAAATCCTTTTTGGGTCTGTTTGACAATTAAGAATTTGAATATAGTCACACATTAAAGGTTTGAGTCATAGACGGAAAGCAGTTGTTTCCTGTGAGTAGATTATACTTTGCAAACAGTTCAGGTGTAATTAAAAACAAAAACCTTTACATGATCAAGACAAAACTGTTTGTCCTGAGGGATGTGCTAAAGACTTCAGTCTGACAATGAGCCCTTCTGCTTGATTTAGATTTGGTGGAGCAGCTTTTGTTTACATTAGCTGCTCTCTGTTAGTTTGTCCCTGAGAAAAAAAATCCTATCAGGGAAAAACCCTTAAAAGTGCTAAAGACTCAGATAAACTGATCATCCAAGTACAATCCCCAAAAGTTACACACAAGGAGTCCATTTAAGTTTGAGCTGGAAGTGAGAAAGTTTTCCCGTCAAAGATCTAAACAGCCAGTAAATTCATGCTCATGTTACACCGTGGTTATGTCACAAGTCATTTGAGTGATAGAAGTCAGTGAGCATCAGGTGATATTACAAACACAGTTCCCATTTATTCTTATTCTTAAAGGACAGAGAGCATTTCTTCCCGAGGGGAATGTCCCAATCTCCAAACATTGTATACTGAGTTAATACAGTAAGCTGTTACTGCAAATAAATGAATTACAGTCCAGGCAGAGGCAGTAAAATGTCTGTCAGTGGACTTGAAACAACAGGCTGGTGCACAGTAGAGTGAATGCCAGTTATCAGACTTTTATGGAGTCTGTGATTTTGAACAATGACGTATTGAAGATATCTCATACTACTCAGGTTGGTCGAATAAGGTCAAGTCAACCAAATACTGGAGGTAGAGGACTTTATTTTCAGAATAAAAGTTTAGAGGCTGTTTCTATGTGGGCTTTCCATTCAGGGATAAGACTAGTTGTGTAAATTTTTAGTTTAAAATATATATAAAATATTCATAAAAAAATAGGCTACTCTATATTAGGATTTTGTGATAGTTTTAAAATCGTCTTTATTATTGCTATGACTAGACCACGTTATTCTCATGACTTTTTTTTTTTTTTTTTTTTTTTAAACAAAATCAAATAATTTAACTTTAGGAGAAACTCCATTATTTTTTTTAACTAAAATCCAAATTATTTTAATTTGTTAATTCCATAGACTTTTAATTCCCAACAGCTGTCACGCAGCGAGTTGTTCGGAGCTTCCGGCCAAGACGTTTATTTTGAAAGGCATAAGAGGAAGTCCACCGTTTAATAATAATTCATCGATTTACCACTTTTAAAACTCTCGGCACCTGTTGTTAAGGGGGGGACTCCACACAAAAATCACGCAGCACGCAGACACGCACACCAATCACAAGTTATAGTGTATCTCACATGGAGAGAGGACACGATTGAACACACAGCTGAGCCGGACAGAGACGAGCTGGGAGGTACAAGTGTGAAAGATCCGGACAGCGCAGAGTCTCTGAGGATTAATGTCTCTCTCGATACCGGCAATCGGACACTTTTTCACTTCAGGGTTTTTTCTCGGCTACAATGTTTCAGGATCCAACAGCAGGTGAGTAATTTAGTCTGATCATTGGCGACTTTTATTTGATCGCAAATTGCTGCTGGGGAATCACTGCAACAGACTTTTTCTTTTTTAAAGTGGAGAAGAGTCTGGAAAAGGACTGCGTAAACCGCACTTAACACATTGAAATTCAGGCGAACTCCGTTCACATTTCGTGCGTCTTTTTTTTTTTTTTTTTTTTGCGGCCAAAATACCCTCGTTTATTATCGAGGGCGAAATTACTTTGTACTTCTTGTACCATCTTAATACACCAGTTCGGCATTCGTTAAATACACGAAGGATGCAAGACTTTCTCTGAACTCCAGGTTTTACGTCGAGACATTCAAGTGGTGTAGCCGCGATCATGCCGTTAAGAGCAGGTTGCAAAAGCCCAGATTTCATTACAGAAAGTCTTGCTTGGTAGATTTTTTTTTTTTTTGGATGCCGAATTAACTAGTCGACTTTATTGAACTGATCGGCTCAATGTGGATTGAACTCATCTTAAATTATTTTGCAGTTAGCAAAAAAAAACCATAACGCTGTCGGATATTTAACTAGAAGTGCTGCGTACTTAAATTACGTGTAAGCGTGGAGATGTGCTCAGATAACGTATTTCTGATTGGACACTGATTTTGTTAATGAATATTGTCTTAAATTTCAAATGCATTCAAGTGCAGCATATGCAGATTTACATCAGTTATAACATGAGACTCCGATGCTTATAGAAAGGTTAATTTAGAAATGTTAATTGTTCAGATTCTTGGATTTTTAGGTTGAACTCTCAAGTCCTGTCAGGTGTTGCATATGTTCAATGTAGTACCAAACTTAAGCACAGAAAGAAAGTCTGGTCTGCTATGTTTGGGGTTGTAAATGGTGTCATTATTGTATTAAGAGCAAGGAGACTTATACAGCACAACAACAAATGCTCACACATTGTTCAAAACTACACCACTTGTGAAATACTGCAGGCAGACAACAGCACTATTCAGGAGCTGTCCAGGTGCGCACATCATTTCTTCTGACTGACTCCCTGCAGACTCTCAGTAATATCAATTTCAAGGGAAATTTTTAATGAGGAAAACTAAAGCAGCGTGAAGAAGATTCCAGTTTTACTTGTTGCTGTCAGAGTGTACCTCCGGCTGAATCTGAATCTGATCTGTGGTTGTGTCACAGTGGTGGTCAATAATGTAATGCTATTGCAGTTGATCTTTGTCTGGAGAAGTAAGCGTTTTCTTTCTCCTTGGCAGTGTTCTTCATCCCTGTTGTGGTGCACAGTTTGGTCTAAGAACGAAGCTGAACTGAGGGATACCGGCCACCAGGGCCCTGAGGGCCACCGGACCAGGAAAGCATGCTTGCTGCCATGCTGCGCCAGAGTAGTGGCGGAGGATCAGGAGGTGGTGGTAGTGGCGGCGGCGGTGGAACCAAACTCCCTCTGGGTATCTCCCGACTCTCCAGCTCCAGCTTGGGTTCAGCAGGGCCTACAATAAGCTCCAAGAGTGGTTCTGTGACCCCGGACAACACAGACGTGCCCACCTCAGACCCACACTACATCATGCAGCTGGTCAGCGACGTGCGCAAGTTTGCTGATGTGCTTCTGCAACTCAAGGAAGTGTTCAACTCCAAAGGTATGTTGGAAGAAAGTTGTGTTTTTTTTTTTTTTTATAGCTGTGGACGCAAATTGACAGACACCCCACACTCTTCTAACACACTCAACAACAGTCTACTGATGTACAGCGTAGTTCTCTCACACTAACAGATTCACCTGTTCAAAGCTGTGTCTGCTGCTGTTTGTCAAAGTGTCTTTGGCGGTAAACTGTAAATGATTTGTTTCCACACGGTTGACCATTGTAGATCCGGGCTTTTCAGTAAGTTACACATGCGACTGCTTGCCTATTTTAGGTAATAGGATCTTGTATCCCTGTCCCTATCCCCTGAACTTTGTTTGGCTTGTGCACACAAGACACACACTCCCTCTTCAAACCAGAGCTTGTAGCAGCGTAGGAGAGCAACAGGAACGCTGAATCGTGCCGGTAAAGCGAAAAGGGATTTATAACGGAATGTAGCTGCCAATCCAGTCTTGTGTACACAGTCCGAGGCCTGTGTACCTGCTCTGTCGCCGGGCGGCCTTGGTAGCGCGGTCAGTCAACCGGCCTTATCTCACTTTTTACTTTGCTTCCTATCGTCCCTGGAATAATGTGCATTAATTAATCTCTCATACAAACACACAGGGAGCTTTGAGCAAAGAGAACGTGAAACGACAGAAACAGGAACTTTTTGACGGCCAAATATTTTAGATGGAATAAACCACTCGCAAAACTGATAATCAATAAGGCTTCCTTTTGATTGATGAAAGTGTGAGGGAGGTAAAGATTGGGTTGCTGCGGTCCGTGTGTATTTGTGTGGGTGGTTGTGACACTCCTGCTTTGGTATGTTTGGCGTTGGCTTTTGGATCAGACCCAGATTTGTTCATTCCCAGCCCTGGTGAGGAATATGGAAACAAGATAAGGGTCAAGGTGCTTGTGATGGTGGTGGTGCTAGCCCCCTACACACACACACACACACACACACACACACACACACACACGCACACGCACACACACACACACACACACACCTCCCCCATCAGCACTGCCATGACGCCTCACCCTTAGAAAAAGGAATCCCAGTTTTTTTGTCTTTCTTTTTTGTCTGGAGAGGTCAGTAGAGGTGCTTGACCTGGCTGGGGCGACATTACAGAGAGCAGCTTGAGAGACTTTTCAGTGACCTGTCAGCATGCTGTAGATCAAAGCAGTAAATCATCGTGTGCATGAGACTGATGTCTGCAGCTTCAGAAATCTGGCCTGTTTGATAGCTTATTAAAAATGATCTACAGACATCATGCGAGCACAGGGTGTTGCTATGTAAGAAGGTTGCATTACTGTCATCCTCGTCATTTTGGCTTTTGCTGCTTGTCATTAAGGAAGCGGTTTCTTATCTGTGCTCTTTCCCGCTTTTAATTTCAATCGGCTGCAGATAGAGCTGACTTTAAACCCTCAAATCTTAAACATAACTCGGTCAACTTTGCTGCTAATGTAACTGCAGGTCTACGAAGCACAGGCTCCTTCATGCCAGTGCGTGATTGTAAAGTAGAGAATTCCCATTGGACGGCTTATTTTGGATAAGTACAGGAAGGGCTCGATTTGGGGAAAATAGGGCAGATTACGGTGCAGAAAACAGATCTGTTGCTGTTTTGGAAAATGTCACAGACTATTGTTGCCTTAGATTTAGTTAAAACCTCAGATTTTTACATTGTGACCCCCATTGCAGCACAGAGCAGGTTTCAGATCTGTCTTATTCCACTTTTCATGCAAGCCTAATTACAAGAGAGGTCATCAAATTTGGTCACAAGGACTGAAATCTGAAAATCAGCTTTTATTTTCTCTGATATCTCAGTGTTTCGTACTTGCCGTGTCATTGTTAAACGTTTATCACCCTGGGCTTTAGGAGAGCGGCAACAGCTTGTTAGCTTGTTGGGAGTTGCTGACTTGTGCTTCGATTGGATGTGATTTAAATCCTCCCCCCTCTAATTTATGGCCATATTGTCTCTGCGGCGCTTCACAATAGTTCAAACCTCTCATTACCCATTGCCACTCACTGAAACCGAAAGGTTTTTTTTTTTTAAGAGCCAATAGTTACGAGCAATAGTCAACTTAGAGCCCTGCATCTCTCGCAACACTGCCTTCATTCACAGTCAATGATGTGAGTCTGACAGCCATTGTCCCAGGAGGCATCTCCAGACGAGCATGCTCCTGCTAACCGGCAGCTTTTTTGTAGAAATGATTCTTTCCCAAGTCAAGAATAGCTGCTGGGCTGCAGGATTGATCCCTCGGGGGCTTCCCTCAAGCCCATGTTATTTTTCTAGTGACGCACATCAACCTAAAATGGTAATTATTACACAGTGTCTCTTCAGTTGCAGTCAGTGACGCATGACTGGGCTTTGTTTTTTACTGGTGCCTGAGAAGGAACTGTTTACATGCCTGTGTTGCTGTCAGCTCAATGTTGAGGACATGTGTGACAGATTTTTTTTTATTTTAAGGTTGCGACCTTGTCCACTGGCCACTTGTGAAGGACATGTCAGTAATTGGAGGGGATTATTATTTTGAAGGTTGCTCTTAAGAGGGGTCAGTGAGGACGTTCTGGAGACCAGATGAGCCGTGGAGGTGGTCTGCGTGGCCTTTGTGTTTGACGGTGAATGGGGGCCTCTGAGGCTCTCCATCATAAGATTAGCGCAGCAAACATTTGGCCCGAGCATGTCTTCATTCAAACAAACAGCCGACTCCACGCTGTTTTTGAAGTGTCTGTGTTTTTCAGGATGTCTCGTCGTCTATTTTTAGGATTGAGGGTGTTGTTGTGGCTGCCTATCTTAATGGCGCAGGTGTGTCATCAGTGTTTTAATGCTGACTCTTGCCACGCAGAACGATGGCCCCATTACATGCGTCAGCTGCTGAAGAATGAAAACTGTAACAGTAAGCAATTCACTTGGTAAAGCTGAGATGACAAGGGTGGCACAGGAAGAAACAGTCACGTGTACAATGAACAATTATCTCAATCTTCTTGTTGCTGGCTTTTCAATTTAATAAGTTAATGTTGCCTCCTTTTGAGCAGCCTGCCTGGTCATGCTTCAGTTCCCTGTTCGCACGTTGGTCAAAGGTGTAGTCCTATTTTTGAAGTACGGTAGTGCACCTGTGAATTGTGCACACAAGGGGGTGCATAGTTACGGTGTTGCTGTTCCAAAAGTTGTGTAGCCACCGTTCCTACAGGGGCAGGTTTATATTTAGTCAATATGTATATTTCCATCACTTTAATTTAAGATAATCCAGGTTTTCTTTACAGTTGTTCTGGATTACTCAAATGTTATTGTCTGATTTCAGTCGTAACATGTTCATCCAAATGTTTCAAAATAAAGGCCTTAAGGGCTTTTAATTTGAAGCGTATACAGGAAGTGTTGGGTTTATATTAAAGCAGTAATTTTCACAGGGCAAACGGTAGCGGATCAAAACGAGGCTTCAAGTTGACATTGTGAATCAATCAATGCACTCCAAATGCCTGTATGATAACTTTGACCACTCCATTTGTTTTTATTGAGTCTCTTGTGTTACATATGCGTAGAGATGATTGGATCTTCAAGCACTTAAAAAAAAATCTAAATAAATTTCAACCTGATAAAGAGAAATGTGAATTTATTCTTCTTACATTTATTATATTATTCCAGTGCCCATTGGCAGCACTACATCTATGAACTTCTTTTGCCAGGCTGTGTTTTTCTGTTATGTGCTTTTGCAGTGATATACAGTATTGTCTCCACTATGAATCTACAGTGCCACGTACAACATCTGAAAATTAATAGTGAAATATGCATCGACAGCACCACTTGCTTCATTTCCCCGCCACATCTCCTACTTCCCTCGTCCTACATACACCTTAAATTCCTACAGAATAAACCACCCAGTTGTTGCTTTGCAGACCGATGAAACATGACAAAGTGTAACTGGGGCAGTCACAGTCATGACAATTAGTTGCCATACAAATAATGACTCCAATTACCTCTCTCCAAATATTTTCCTACCTTTACAACACTTGGGTGCAGCATTTTTCGCAGCCTCTCGGGCACTGTAGCTTCACTATAAGCTTTGTTTTACCAGTGTTTGGTGATTATAATTTTTATAGCAGACAGTGCATTTTTAAATAATTATTTTGATGATAATAGTCCAAAATGATGTGAAAATACATAGTTTTTAGTCCAATAACTGCAAACCAACTACCACGGCACCTAAGCCCTCCAGAAACCAGGAAACACCCTGTGATTAACAATTTATCCTTTTCTCTTCATTTAACTTTAACCTCCAGCTTTTTGCTACAAATCACTGCCTCCAAGTTATTTGACCCTATTTCATCTGGCTTAAAACCAAAATGTTCCCACAAAAGTGGTGTAATGTTTTGCTTTGCAACTAAATCCATGATGTTTATTTTGATAGATGCTCATTGTTATACAGATATGAGAGGTTGGGCACCTTCGCATAAACGACCGACAGCGCTAATTCTTCTCTCAGGCCATTAAACCTTCGCAGACGAAGGTGGCAAAATGAAATGACATCATCAAAAGAGCAACAGTCACACCTTAAATGGAGGAAAATTATGTTGGAATCTGATGTTTCTATTTATTTCATCCAGCTGTTTTTAGACAACAAATGAACAAAATAATTTTATCGATAATGCGAAATAATTGCGATCAGTTCAAAGCCAAGTATTTTACCATCCTCTACTTGAGTGAAATCAAATTTTGAAAAGGTCGAGCTGTCTGAGCCTGGGACCTCACCAGCTCTCTGACTCAGATATTGCGCAGTCCACCTCATTCGTTCTAGGAAGGATTGCGTATGCATAAAAATGAGCTTTTTAACAGCTCCCTCACTATGAGTCACAGGTGTAATATGTCAGTGTTAAAGAATGACTCGTATACCAGCTGTCTTTCAGTTAGCTGTGTGTTTTGCTTTGAGTCGGAAGCACTGAGTTATAAGTGTCCTCAGTTAATTGTTGGGTTTTTTAGAGGCTCTTTTCTTTCAGTGAATGTGTGAGTCACCATTTTAATGATTAACAGGTGGCTACTAAAAATGTCCTGCAGGTGTTGTGTAATGGGCAGTGTTACTGTCATGCACCTGAACATTAGCTTTCCATCTATCTTTCTCTTTAAAAGAAAAAAAAATTGGTACCACTGGTGTATTAATGTTAAATGTAACTTCGCTGAGTTGAATTCTGGCTTTGTTTTTGTCTTTTACCTTTCAGATGAATTATGTTGCTAAGTTGTGGAAAAATAAGTTTTTTTGTTTTTGTTTTTTTTTTCCTCTTTTTGAAAGCGAGCTGAGTATTCTGCCTTGATGCAAAAGCTACGTGGGAAAGTAATTCTGGTCTGGGTCCTCAGAGAAAGCCTTCATGCTATCTTAGTAATTTGTATTCTAATTCACCCCTTGTGAAATACCAGCCTAAAATTAGCCCTACTTGGGCTTTTCACAAACCATTCCAGACTTTTCTTGATGGCTGCAGCTCTGCTCTGTTTAGACAGTCTATCCCACTGGGTCTGGGATCCACTGTAAAGCATTGCATTGCTTCTTCTTGCCTCCAAATAGTTCCTTTTAAGGTTCTTATACGGTGCCCATGTTTAGCGTCGTTGTAAATTATCCTGAGCACAGGACTCCAAGGCTTCATTGTCTCTGTAAATATCTTGTTACATTCAAGGTTTGGAAGTCTGGGAGCGAATTTAATTTTCCAAAGATCTCGATTTAATCATCTTGTGGAGTAATTCCGCTAATTAAGCTGCCTAATAGGATTTATTACATTAGCTTAATTGTTCTGGGTGATCCTTGGTTAAAAGCACAGCTATTGTCTTAGCATTAGTTGATTTGCAGGGGTTAAGTCTTTGGGTGGTTAACCCCCCAGGATTAAAGTGCACAGTATTGTGACATATGGCAGGTCCATTTATCCCCTCTGCCCGAGGAAACAAAACATTAAATGACGCACACCATCAGCTGAAAATCTATCTTTCGGCTGTGCGCAGTATGTTCATGATGGCACGCCAAATACAGGTGGCAAAACCATGCTGACTTGTCAAGTTTAATAGCCCAACTCAACTTGAAGATTTGTGTTTTCAAGTCGGAACCCAAGGGAGCTCCCTCTGTCTGTGTGTATTGTGTATTGTGTATTGTGTATTGTGTGTGTGTGTCTCCCTCCTTCCTTCTGGAGAAATTTATGGTTATGGGCAGCTTTGTTGCAGGAGGCTGTTGATGACGCCATTACACACTAAAATAAAGCTCCAGGATTCCCACACTGGACACAAGAGGCTGAGGGTTGAGGGCTGAGGGCTCTGATGAGAAGCTGAATTAGAGAAACTCGGCACACAAAGCTTCTGTGTGTCTATACAGTTGATGTTTTTTTGTCCAATAGTGTACAAATTGATACTGAAGATGACTGGGTCTTGTACAAACAAAGAATTGTTGTACATTTTTTGTCTCCATCTCTTGTTGTAGTTCCCTGGGTAGCAGGAGCTATTTTCAGCATAATTGGCCTTGTTTTCCTGCCAGTGCCAACCTTGGGGCGTGCTCGCATGTGACTGGGTCAGCCCCATGCTGGGTACAACTCACAACTTGTTAAAGGCCGATGGAGCTGGTGGGAGCGAGATGGATAACCAGCCATTGTCTTTCTCCACAACATTCGGTAATTTTAGGAACCCAGTTGCCGTGTTGAGTAAAAGGAACAGAGACCCTTTATGATATAGTCATAAACAGACTAAGCCTGAAGCATAACCAGGACCAACTGACGTCTGTCCTGTCAAGTAAGACTCAAATTTGATCCCATTGGGGTGTAGATAGGGCAATGGAGGGAAGTGGACCTGTTGATTGAACTTGCCAGAGCAAACAGCACCCAAGCAACAATACCCGTATAAGCCTCTGATCCAGCATCTCCAAATGGATAATGGTGCCCTCAAATAGTGTCTTTACCTCTAATCGGACAGAAAGCTGCATATTTCATAAGTAACATAACAATGTATAGTACTTTTGACAAGTCTGGCAGGTGAAGATCACCATCGGCTCTTCACCCCTGAATACCTTCACTCCCATGAAAGATCTGTGTCTGCTCAAGCTGTTAATTGTAGCCACGGTAAGAACACAACAGTGGTTTTCCTGAAACTCTTCAGATGTTCTTCTTCTTTATATTCTTGAAATGCTAGGTATGTTCCAGTTCCAGTTGGACGCACACAAAACATCCCCCTGAAGTCAACACTTTGTGATGCCCAGAGTTCACAGAAACTTGGATTCACAAATGTTTTTTTCAAATTGACTGAAATGTACTATTTCAGTCAATTAAACGCCTTGACAGTTATGAAAGTAACTGTGTTTTGAAGGCCTTTTTAAGCTTTTTAGTGCACAAAGCCCGTTCTCGCAGGGATTAGGATGGGAGCAAAGCTAAACAGTATCCTCTTGTTCTCAACGCTGTGTTTGGCCCTCAAACTCAGCCCCCTCACCTCCCGATTCTGCCCCTTGACAGGTGTACTAAAGGGGCCCATCTCTGCGCTTGTTGGACGGGTCTCCCAACTCCCTGGCCTGCTGATTTTCTTTTTGCCTACATTACACAGTCTCTTCAGCCTAGTGCCTGAGCAGTTTGGCTGCCAGCTAGAGGTTGCACGGTGGGGGGATTTGGAGTTTCTCTTTAAAGAAAGCATCGTTGGAATGCCAACCTTCAGAGCTTTGCATCAACAGTGGGCGGCGGCGGCGGCGGTGATGTGGGGGGGATATGTAGAGAAAGGTTGCCTGTCTTTCCTCACTGTGACAGACAGCTCCAAAGAGAAATGAAAGAGGGGGAAAAACTAATTCTTCACTCCACCCTGGGTATCTCATTTATATGCGAAGGACTACAGAGAGAAATATTTGAGGATAAATATGTCTGTTGATTAGAAAGAGATCTTGGAACATTTCACCCTCATCAGTTGTTATTGGATTTTTACTCGTGAAGTTTTCAGTGTGTGGTTTAATCTTGTGCACCTCTTTGTTTCCTTAATGGCAGGCAATTTTGCCATAATTATTCATAATTTTTCATTTGCTTTGCCTTAGCTGACCGCTAACAAGCCTGACAGTAGCCAGCAGAACGGGAACAAAAAAAAGCCCCCCACTTAGGTGGAAGGTGCTGTGTGTCTACCCGAGGGGTCTTTTTCTTAAACGCCAGCTCTTTGTGCATGCAGTCATGGGAAAAATGGCTTCAAAGGTAAAGCAACAGGGAATGCCTCGGTATGAGTATAGAAGTCTGTGAAGGCAAAGTTCCCCTGCCTTTTACCAGCTGCTTGTAATCTGCTAATCCGCAGAGTGGACCGCCGGTGGTCCGTCGACGGAGGTGGAACAGGGCCGCTGACCGTAGGAAGTATGTCAGGGAGGGGGATATCAAGGGATGTACGGGCCACCCATTGCAGTGACCCTGCAAAGTGCTAAAGGTTAAGTGGACCTATTTCGCGAGGCTGCCTTTCAGTTGTGCAAATAGTTCAAATTTGGCTTGAAACCATTGGGGTCATTTTTAGCGGTGAGGTGTCATGCTGGTGAGAAGGAAATGTTAAAAGAATGTGGCATTTCACCCTGACCAATTAAAGAAGAATCCATTTGAACAAAACAAAGGTTATTGAGTCACACAGTGATTGATTATTAGACCCACATTTGTTTTTTTGTCTTTTAAAGAAGGGCCCAAGTCTCAGAGGAGCCTCTTGAAACCTAACCTTACCATAGCTTCCGATGAATGCACAACTTTCTTTGAAACAGCAGCCAATGCAGGGTAGTACTTGGTTATTTAGGGGGTGAGTGGAAGGAATGTCCAGCCGTGGTCTGTCTCAATAGGACACATGGAGAGGTTTTGATTGACATTAGTCATGGCTTGCCTGTCCAACATACTATTTAGTCCCCTCTGCCATGAGCTGTCCCCATCTGATCGGACCTCTGCAGACCCGGTTGTGACATGTTTAGTGATTTCACACTTGTTTTGTGGCGATAAGCGACCCTCCGTTCTCTCAAATGTTTTGAAGCATAAATAATACATTGCTCCCATGATTTGCAATGCATGACTGAGCATAGCTAGGGTCGCAACGAAAGGAATGTTGCAAAGTCATATTGTGTCAGGCCTAAGTGGAAGTTTTGTGTTTCAAAGAGTCAAGCCATTGATGCGAGGATCCAGAAGTGAGAGTTACCATATGATGCACATGCAGGGAAAAGCATCAGCATGTTTTACAACATTGATGGTGTTGCACAACAAAAATAATCCCTTTTACCATACGGTAGTCCATTCATTGTGGGGAAATGTTAAGTATGGACAACTCTTTCAGTTGAAATGAGTCTAGGACAGTCGGACTCTCCTCTAATCTCTGGATTTACATTCTTTCCTTATATCTCCGTTTTCTTTGAGAATCTAACTGTTAAACTAACCCGTGGTATAACAACTTGCTGTGCACATTTAAAGATGAAACACAGACAAGTGTAGCTTCACTTTGTTATGGAAAGTCTTGGTCTAACCAAGCAGATGTTGAATGTTGGTATAAACCTGCCGTTGTTCCTTTTCCACTGTCTGTTAACTGTTGTTAACTGGTGCAGCCGGACCATTCTCCAGCACTGGGACGACACGGTGGCAGACACCGTGATAGATCTGGCTGTGCAAGACTAAGAGCGTGCATTCCAGATGTGGCTCTCCATGACACCACCAGATTTGTCCTGCATAACGTTTACGTTTTGCATATTACAAGTCAGAAATCGGAACAAGCTCTTGCCAAAGGATGTGCCAAGAACATGCTTTGGATGACACTCGTACCAACTTTATTCTACTGTCTTCAAACAGGATGATAAAGAAATAACCAAGCTTGACCATTGCATCAGTCCAGCAGGTTAACCGTAGACCTGTGTAGTGCCTTGTACTTTGATAAGGTAAAAATAAAATCATTCCTCATCAACGTGGGAGAACCTCACAAGATAATAATGAATTCCCAAATATTCCAGATAGATCATGTTGCTGTAGCGGGGTTTCATGCTCGCCGATATTGCCTTCTTGTGTACTGTGTAGATTAAATCAGTGCTTCTTTCTGTACCAGATTCTCAGGACTAAATGTTATCAACTGGGGGTCTATGGCCTTCATTTTTATTTGTCAGTCCACGACATGAAGATTTCAAAAGAGTATGTTCTCCAGAGGAACATCACAATGTTTTGGTGTTGAGGTGTCATCTCAGTGGTGAATGATCCGACAATGTTTTCATTATGGATCCCCCTCCACCCCTCGCTCCTGCGACTCCCGTCCCCGCTCCCAAACAAGAGGCTGGAATGTTGGGTTTCCATGACGCTAATGAAGTAAAAACCTGGCAATGTGTTGCTGGCAGCCTCTGAGCAGCTCCTGATCCGCGGCCTCCTTCTCATCAGGATCAGACTCTGATCCCCCTGTAGCCTTCATTCACCAGGGCTTATTATGCCCAGGAATGTCTCTCACTCTCTCCTTCTCTCATAACCCCCACTGAAGCGGGGATGTGGGGTGCAGGGGTAAATTTGGGACAAATCCCAAGTGAGAGTACTACCTCCAATAACACGCAACCCCCTTCCTCTTTTTTTCTGACTCCCACACCCACCAGAACTCCTCCCCTGTTACTCCCTACAATCCTTCCGCAGCTAACCATCACACTCGGACAAAGACACGCACACACCAACTCCAATCCTTCTTTCCCGTGAAAAGTGAAAAGCCGTCGTTGTGATTTATTGTTCCATAAATGCTTCATGTGGCAGGCCCATGAGGCGACCAGTCCCACTGTTTGCTATTGGCCCCAGGGACAATAGTGAGTTTTCGGCACTCAAACAAGTCCTCGCTCAAAACTCTGCAGACTTCCCTGGGGAAAAACAGAGAGATCTTCCCAGCAGCTTGTTTGTTTTTTTAGTCCGTTTTCAGATGGCCTTGAACTAACATTTGCAAATTGAAACATCTTCTGTCTCTGAAACTTTCTCCGCAGAAGTTTCCCCTCCAAACATTTCCCGTCTTAAAAATGACAATACCTTTGCTAAAACAAAAGCCACTGGTCAGATGCTCCTTTAACAGGCCCTCCCTGGTGGGAACGAGTCTGCCTCTCTTTGTGTCTCGCCCAGAGTGGCAGTTGAGGGGTTAAATAATCAGTCTCTGTACATTATCCCGTGTCCTGCTGGGCTGGTGGATGCAACCATAATGTCTTGCTAATTAGCCTCCATTTAGGATTTTCCAATAGGCCACACAACCGCCATTGACGACTGAAGCCCATGGAGCTTTGCAAAGGAAGACCCTCTGTCTCGTGGGCATTCATAGTTTAGGCTTGTCCTTAATAAACCCCGAGCTTGCCCAAGCTTGATGCCTCTAGGACTTGGGATTCAGTTACTCGGCTGATGAATAGGGTACATTGCCTGTGTGGGGATGATTTAGGCCATTGTGTGTATGTTGTCATTCAAAGGATAATGTCCATAAATGGGATCTAAACTGACCAGGGCCAATTAAGGGCTTAAGGGTGGAAGCGGCTCATTGTAAACTTTGACCCTTATCAAATCATTGTTGGTTGGGGTCCCCATATAAGGCTGGGAGAGATAATGTCTCTGGGAGGATGGGGGTCTGTAAACAAGAAAGGGCCAAAATAAAAACACATCCTTCAGGAAAACCATTTTACATTTTACTAGTTGGTAGTTTATCTAATATTGTTTTATTTTATTTTTTGATAAATATGTACATAAATTATGTATTTCTATTATTTTACATTAGTTAATGTGGTGCCAGTGGAAATGTGTACCATTCAATGGTCTGAGATCGGGACTGAATACAAGAGTACATGTCGTACCACTACAAAATAACGTTTTTACTGTTTTGTCACTTTTCAAATGACAAAACAGTCCAGTCTACCAACAGTGGAGATGACCCTGTCTGTACACCCGTGTGCTTTGATTGTACAGAAGCACTGAGTCTCAGTTTGATGTGCAGTCGTGCCAGGAGCACACCGCTGGCTCTTTTCCTGCCTCGTGGGGAGTTTGGGCAGCTGTAACAAAAAGACAAGAGGCTTACGTCATCAGAAAAAAAGCACCAGGTCCTCGGCACTTGAAGGAACCCTGCATGGCATCTGATGAAGATGGATGAAGATGGTTGTTATGGGGAAAGATAGGACTCTCCAGGTCCTGTGGAGAGGCTTTTTGGCAACCTGGAAGCAGCAGGGCATGTTGGCATGGAGCAGCTCATTTGGACCAGTCTGGGATTGCTGCTTGTCTTATGTACTTATGTAATTATTGTCTCACTGCTCTTAGCCACCACTACGTTTCAATGAATACTTTACATTTAACATCACTCTCTTCAGTGTCTTCAATGGGACATACTCAATAAAGCCATTCTCAGATATACATAATATATTCCTTTTTCAATTTATTTTATTTTATTATTGTGATGGCTTTTAATTGATTTTAATCCAAATGGATGTCTATGGGCGGATTTTAACGTGCTTCCGTGATAACCACATGTCACTTGTTAAGCTGAGTTGACAGTTTAGATGGTTTGGGATGCCACAAGGCACGTGAGTGAGTGTATGAATGACAATGTATGCAAATGAGGCTGCATTAGGATAATATAAAAAAAAAAAAGTCGGATGCATGCATTAAATTCCCTGTATGTGAATCAAAATATATATAATACAATACAATATATATATAAAAAAAACCTAAAGCAAAAACTTACTGATGTACAATTTAACTTGAAACGGTTGATAAACAATTTTTTCTCAGCTTCTCAAGACACACACACCTGTCTGTCACAGTTGATAATGATAAGTGACGCACGGTGATTGCGTCATTTAACTCGAGCTGCTTTTTTTTAAAAGTCGAAACGGAAAAGAATGCAGAATAAGAAAGTCGTTCAGTGGACCAGTTTACTCTGCATGTTACGACAAAACCTCAATATTGAATCTTGAATCTTTTCGCAACAGGTTGCACAATTTACTATGGATTTTAAGCTGTGTGTGTGTGTGTGTGTGTGTGTGTGTGTGTGTGTGTGTGTGTGTGTGTGTGTGTGTGTGTGTGGCCTCTTGACCACTTTACAATGTTATTTCAAAGCGTTACTGTGCCCTACACAGTCAACCACGGTTTATGTGTATGCTCAGTGGTCCATTGTTCTGATTGGCTGCAATAAACTTGTCAATAAATCAGCGGTATATATTTACATTTTTGCACCTTGTGACTGCTGTGTCTCACTGCCAGAGTTTTATCGGGGATATGAACTGTGTCTTTCTTGAATCATAAATGGAGAACACAACAGTGAGTTTTGCGCATCATATTTTACCTGACCTGTTGGTCGGTGTGAACTCGTCACATACTGGTCACTTGGCTGGATTTCCGGGTCAGGCCTCAGCTAGCATTGTCACGGTGGCCACACAAAGAGCCCACATTATTAGCCCCACTGGCGGCACTATTTGTCCCACACCGAAAAAGAGGGCTAACGAATAAAAGAAAAAATGGGAGACAGCTAAAGTCTTTCTGATCCCCCTTTCCATGAAGGGTAATCCGGGGGTGATCGTCAGCACAAAATGTGGCTTTGACCGCATGTGTCCATTCTGTATGTGTTTGTGTGTGTGTGTGTGTGTGTGTGTGTGTGTGTGTGTGTGTCTGTGTGCTTTTAAATTGATCTTTATTTGGAGACACAAATTGTAAGGAGAACTGACCAAAAAACAGCTTTTGGAAAAAAGTAATTTCAGCCTGTAAGATCATTACGTCGAAAACATGAAATGAAAACAACCTGCCCAGCGGCCCTACTGTGTAGTTAGTGTGATTACAGCCTTGGACCGGAACATATCTGAGTCACAATGGCAATTATGTGTATTTGTGTGAGAGAGGAGAGGAGAGGAGAGATATGTCTCCCCTTTCATCTCCATTTCCCTCTTGTACCATTCATCCCTGGGAAAAATACCCACGCTAGCTGTGTCACAACTTAGTGACACAACCTTGTACATTTCCAATAAGTAGTAAAAAAAAGAGGCATTTACATTTTCCCATTCATGACCTCATTCCTCAAGTATGCCAAGAGTACATTTTCAAGGTTGCTTGATAACAAAGTGCATTTTGTCCCTTTGTAAGTGGGGATGACTCACTGTTGGTAAAGTCACAGCTCTTACACAAAACTGCATACCTGAGATGCCACGCTCTCTTTGATTACCTGACTAGATAGCCGCTAATTGCAGAAAGACCACTGTAGGTCATGTTTATTTACGCACTTAGAAGTCAGGTTAGTGTACAAAACCTCTGCCATCCTTGCTTTATGGTCTAGCAGCCTGGACAGGCCATTGACAGCTGCTGGGTTGACCAGAACTGCTCACAGTGAATGGCTGTAGTCATTCATGTGGCCCCGATGTCCGCAGTTTAAAGCTACAAAGGTGGAATGTCATGTAGTAATCCTTGTGACGATGTGTGTTTATTTTGATAGCTGTCTGCTCAGGATTTTTACCATTTTTGGGATGTCAGACTGCTGACACAATTCATACTACATACTACTAAATAGGCCCTTGACAACCTGTCATTTTCTAGCCTCTGAAATAGCATGTCATCTCATAACAGAGGAACATGGAACAATACTGAGCTCCTATCTTACTGGTCAAAGGTTAAGTAATGGGTAGTAATGTAGTAGCTGTATAATACGACATCTTTTACAGTGCTATTACGTTAAATGGTAGATTGAGGGTTGATCGCGAAAAGCGTTTCCAAAATCTCAACAGCATGTGATGGTTCATACCAAAACATTCTTAAAGAAACTGGCCTTTCTAAAACCTTTTCCATATGTTGCTCTAAATATAGATGCAGTCCTTTTTATTATTATGTTGGGTTATGGTGGCTGAAGTATAAGTCTTGCCTCCATGATTTCTAGAATTGTATAATTTGCAGTGGTATCTACTATAAGGGCTTGTCTTAAAAAATATATAATATCCAAAGTCAAAACCATGAAGCATCCCTCAATAAGTGTCATCCAGTCTTTAGTCCATCGATGATATTGTGATATTATGTCCGTGTCATGTTTTTGTCTCGCCTGGGCACAAAAAGTAATGTGCCTTAGCTTAGCCACCCATATGGTTAGGTTTAGGAAAACACTACCTGGTTAGGGTTGGGTAAATATTTCTTAAAATAAATCAACATCACTTTCTCTTAGAGATGAACCCTGATCTTCTAAAAGTCCTGGTTTGATCCATTCAATCACTCTACCCGGACTTAGTCACTCTTGAACTTTGTCAAATGTCCGTCAAGAGAACTTTGTCCCTTTTTTTGACCTTGGTCAAACATGCATGTATTTTACACACCTACTCGAGGTAAAAAGTCACACTGACATGGTGTCCTCTAGTAAATTCACTGATTATATGGTTCTGGGTGCTGCATAGGGAGTTGTTTGCAGTTATTGAGTCCCACTGGGTGTAGACCTCAGCTTCATTTTGAAACAATTGGAGGAGCTTTAGCCAATCGGGATACGTCGAGCGTGCTGCAACTACATTTAGAAAAGAAATGCTCAACATATGTCAATGCAAGTCGTGTTTCCTGAAGTCTGGCTAATCATTTAGTGGGCTGACGGCAGGATTACTGGCTTTGGTGCGATACTGGGCTGCTTCTCTACATAAAACTACATATTAAAACTACATATTATGAAACCAGCAGTACAATGAATGTAGTTTAGTTACAAAACTAAGAGAGTACTCTGCTTCACAATTCTGACTGCATGTAATATAACAATGATAATGATTTTACATCAGAGGAAAGTTGAGTACACAATATTCGCTACAATAAAACTGTCTCCGTCATGTTCCAGAGCACCAGGACTGCCTCCATCACGCGGTCCACGAGCGCCTCGGTGAGCTGCTGCGAGTCCTGAAAGCCATTATCAGCAAACACCAGAGCCTCAACTCGGTGGACATCCTCAGTACGGCTGGAACCGTCATCGCCACGGTCAAAGGTGAGCCGAGATGACCAGCTCTCTCTCCAACACACACTGTGTACACACACACACACACACACACACACACACACACACACACACACACACGCACACATAACTTTCCCGTACAACACACCAGCTACTCCTCCGCTCTTCCTTTGGTCTGTTTTCTGTCTCTGCTTATCTAATCCTCCCCTCTCCTCTGACAGTCCTCTCTCCTGGACGTTCAGTGTTACTACGTCCTGTCTCACACTGTCTTATAAACCAGTCTGAAGAGCTTCGCAGGGAGCGTTTCTGACCAGTGGTCTTTTAGCTTCAAAGCTCTTCAGAAGTCACTCGAGTGCTTAGAATGCAGCAGCGTCTGTTTCGAACCCCGTACGGGGAGCGTAAGAGAATAATATTTGGGAGTCAGATACTCGATACTTGAAGATGCAGGGAGAAGCGGGTGTCCTTTGTGCTTTGTCTGCCCGTCCAGAGGGAACTACACCGAGGAATCCTTTTCAACCTCTCATTCTTTGAGATTATGATCTGGCATGCAGGTCAATTCTTAACTTGGCCGCCACACAAGAATCCCCCCCCACCCACCCCGGAGTATACCTTGTCTCAATTTGCATTGCAAAGAGGGGCATAGCTTTTTTTGAAAAGCGTTCACTTCATATGGAATTACGACATGACAGGTCGAACAAAGCCTATGAATGCAGCTTACCTTCGCTGATATATTTGGAAGGAGTACGCACACTTTTGTGCGTGTGTGTGTGTGTGTGTGTGTGTGTGTGTGTGTGTGTGTGTGTGTGCGTGCGTGCGTGCGTGTGTGTGTGTGTGTGTGCCATAAACAATCATTAGATGCACACAAGTCCTGTCTTTCACACAGTAACTTGACCAGTTAAGTGCCAGTGAAACATGTTGATGCACAAGAGACTAAAAGAGTTTGAGCTTTTTCAATAAGGGTGGCTTAGATTTGTCAACTGAAGAGTATAGAGGCTTTATTATTTAGGCTTTTAATGACATAGCATTAATAAATGGAAGGATTGTTAGGAATGTAAATAGAAATTTTCAGCTGTTTCTCAAACCTGTTTAATTATTAGCAACTGATTAATGGGTACTGATGTTATATCTCTGAACAGGTTCCTTTACTGAATAGTAAATAATGTAGCAGCTTTAGCATTGACAGTAACTGTAATTATTATTAACTGTGTGGTGCTATAACATCCCTTCTGCCACTAGGTGGCCAGAACTGCTCAGTTGTCGACCCTCCACCAATGGCAGTGTGTGATCAGCTGTCCACTTGTGCCATTACGTTTCACGACCAAGTCTCAAAGCTGTTGATGCCACACAAAAGTTTACATGTTATATTTAGCAGGCTTGTATTTATGTCATGTGACCTGGCGGTTGTGTTGTGTCCTAACTTTAATTTTAGATAGTGAAAAGATTTAACTTGTACTGTTTTATTGTACATAGCATTTTGTTTTGCATTCCTACGTCATCGCACCATTAAGTAGACCCTTACTCGAGTTCTTCGTACAAAACTGAACCTCTGTCCTGTGATACCTAACATTGACTCGCATGTGTCGCTACACCCTCATGTTACCCGTCTATTGGACATTCGGCTCCTTTATGCCCCGAACGCTGTGCAGGACTTTGCTGCCGATGAGTGTTTCGAGAGTGTTGTGCTTTTCCAGTGAAACAATACCATTTTTTCCTGATGATGTAACTTCCACATTTGGACCACTGGGTTGGGGCCTGAGCGAGTTGTGGCATTGTATTCCAGCAAGCCTCAGGATGTCCTGTTGGGGGGAGGTAGGGGGTAGGGGTTGGACACAAGAAGAGGAGATGTAACAGCACAAGAGTTGTGTGTGCTTTGAATGGTGGTGGCTACAGTAGCTGCTCTGGGGCTGACAAGAGGCTTCCAGGACCCCATGGACATGGGATCCTGTTAAAATCTGTTTTTTCCCACTCTTCTGTCAGAACCTCAACACTTCCTGTGCTTCAAAGAGAAGAACTGTTGTACCGGATTTATTTCTCAGTCAATTTTTCCTTTTTGCTGGGCAGAGGAAGCTACTATTGGATCCCCTAAAGACATGTAGCTTCGTCGATGCCATGTTTAAGGTGTTGGGACAGAAAACTGGCACTTCACAAGTATTCACAAGTAGATGTTTAGTCGTCATGATCAATGAGGCTTATTTCTGTGTAAAAGGAGAAGAAAAGCTCATTTGGAGGTAGGTGTTTGGTAGTTTTGCCATTTGTACTTCTTTGACAACCAAAAAAACCTTGAGTCAGTAAGTAGTAGCTACCGAGGAAGTGCATTCGTGTTTGGTAGGCGATGGGAGGAGGACGCTCACAGATACGGAAGGCCTAACTGAAGATATAAAACTAAAACTGTGGGGACAGTTAGAACTGGTCTTCCTTTACATTTAAGAAACTATTTAAGATAAGTTCAACAAAATTTTGACTTTTCCCAACCTGAGATTAATCTTAATATAATTTTCTGCTTCTGTTACAAAAACGAAATTCGAAAACAAAACCGCTGTTTGAGCTCGGCTAAAATAAATCAAATGAAGACGGTTTTCCATTAAAATGTCTCCTCTGAGTCTTTGAACTCCAGAAATCTCCATTGTTCGAATAGAAAGGAAAGACTGAGGAAATCGTGGAGGCAGCAGAGTGCTCCGTGACATCACTGATTTATTACCGGCAGTTTGGTCTCGTTTTTTGAGCATCTCTCTCCAGGTTTATTTTCTCTCTGCTCGGTCAGGACAGGAAGTTTATTGTGAGGACTGATTACAGGCGTATTTACACTGCTGTTGTTTTTTTCCCCCCCTCCGTTCTGTCCTCAGTCATCGCTGTGTTTAGACTTGCAGCAGGAAACTACTGCCCGACCAGATTACAGCCAAATATACACACTTTGCAGTCTTTGCTTATCTTCTCTGATTTAACATAACAGTTGTTTTTGGATTCCTCCGATGGGACTTCTCAAATATATAACGTCTGCACGTTTAAGATACGAAGTGAACAGCTCTCTGGCATTTTGAGGAGTACAGCATGACTCGGAAAGGGATTTTCACTGACTCCAGGCTCGACATCATACACAGGATGATGAATCATGCAATGGGATTGATGCCTGAAACACAGGATATCTTCAGTCTGCGGGGGGTTAGATTTACTACCAACACTTGACTCCACCCTTCTTCATCCTGATTTGACAGGAGTGAACTTTAAGGAGGTGAACGACGAGAACAAGCAGAAGCTTTTCGGAGAGATCTACACTGCTATCGACACATTGGCATTCACCTTTGGCAATGTGTGAGTATGATGCGATGACTCATTTCACTTTGAGATCTTTATTACTGCATGAAATTGCAGATAAGTTGATATTGTGATTTTTAATCAGATTTAATTTGTGTGTGTGTGTTTGCTCTGTCAGTTTTTTGAGTAAATTATTAATGTAGGTTTGTTAATATGTAAACAGCATATTTTTAATGATCCACAGCAAAAAGAGCTATATATATCCTATATAAATAATAGGGACTAAAAAGGAGAATAGATTCAGAACTAGATAGTAACCTGAGAAAGACAGATATTTCTGTGACCTACTGTCACAGTGTGCTGTTCCAGGTACTTTCTGTTCATGTTCTCCCCGTGTTTATGTTGGTTTCCTCCCACCATCAAAAACATGTATGTTTATACTCCTCTCAGTACCCTGACCAAAAGGCTCTGGCAAAAAGAGGATCACCATCTCCATGGGGACTGAACAGATTCAGAAAGTCAGAAAATCAGAAAGTCAGTTTTTTTTTGGAGTGTCCCGGCTTCATGGAAATGCAGCCCTAAAGCACTTTAGTAGGGTACTCAAACAGCAAAGATAATTTGAGTAGTTTAAACAGATTTCTGCATGTTTTCTATGACAACTTTCATCCTTTGCTCAATCCATATTGTGTATTTTTTTCCAGAGTGTCTGACTTCCTTATGGGAGATGTAGAGAATGGATCAGTGTTGGGGCTCCCCCTGACTAAGAGAAGCAGGGTAAGAAAAGTACAGTTTTTATGTTCTGTCACCATCTGATAGGTCTTTTAATTAATTTAGCACAAGAGATGTATCACCTTCCAGAAGTGTACTCGGTACCATCAATGAAAGGCTGATATTATTGTTTTCATATGGACCACTATTCTTCTACTTGCATTAATCAATAGTTCATTCATCATCCTCCTGGCAGGATGCAGCCTACTGCCCCTGAATTGTCAAGTAAAAGAAATGAAGCAGAGTGCAGAGTTCAGTGCATGTTCCTGACATGGCCTCCTCACATGATGAGTTGATTATATGTATTGTTGTTTTCCCGCTGCAGGTTGTGTAACTGCTATATGGAGGAAGTCAGGGTTCTGATAAGCCTCGTTTTAAGCATGTTAGCCGAGCTTGCGGTGCTTCGGGTAGGAAGTTCACCCTCCCTTGTAGGTGATTTTTTTTAAATTTTTTATACATTTGTCTGTTTTTCAGTCTTTTGAGAACCTTTCTGTGGAATCTGGAGGATCCGGTCCTGAGAAAGATGATCCGCCAGGTAAGACAGATCTCTAACACACTGATACTGTCCTCTATTCTGCTGTTTTCTGTGCTGTGTCTGTGTGAGTTATCCGGGGTGATGACCAGTCACATTAACCACGTATTAATGCATGTAGTCAGTCTGCTGTCAGCACTACTCGCCTTCAAATGGTATTAGCCTATATCTCGATCACCCGAGGTCAGCGTGGGCTTTTCCTGCTGACTGACAGTCACGGATGTTGCCAGATAAGCACACATGTAGGGCGTGCAGCGGTAGTGAGATGTGTGCGGCTGGTTGCCGGCCGTCATGCTTAAGGCCACCGTTAACAAGCTTCCTCGTGGGGTTCCCGTGGTCGTCACAGGACCATCTCCGCCGGCTCGGGCCGAGGAGGTGGACAGGACGCTGCAGCGGCAGGACAGCGGAGTGGAGTCGGCGCTGCTCTACGCCAAGGCCTGGTCCAAGTACACCAAAGAGCTGCTGGCGTGGGTGGAAAAGCGTCTCAGTGTGGGTGAGTAAGGACACTGGTGGATTGATGAAGAGGCAGCAGCTAAACGGCACCTGTCGGTCCAAAGCTCTACCATGTGTTGAACTACATACTCTTTCTTCGTCTGACTAGTCATGTTAGGCTGTTTTCACGAGATATTTTCATGGATATGTCATGCACTTTTGTCATACATTCCTTCCAGACAGTTTTAAAGCAATGAAAAATATTTTCCTTTGAACAATAATTTATACCGGACGCTGTCTGTTGCTTTTTCTTCCTAAAATTACATCTAATCTTCTCCGTCATTGAATCATTTCTGAACATAGATATACTGTTCATCAACAGGTTAATTGCTTGATACAAGATGACTCTTGTTTCACTGAGAAGTTAATTCACTGTACATGTACAACTCGGGTTATATTTTGCTCCATGTTTGTTTCCAAGCTAGTTATGATGTCACAATTGTAATTGTAATTTGCAGTGCTCGTCCCTCGATGGGCCTTTAATACAACAAATGCAACACTTCACAACACATGAGAAAGTTCAAATCACAAACTCATCAATAAGTGTGAACATTTGTAACACGGAACTGGACAAGAAAAGCATTTATAAATGAATTGAACATTAGAAAATGTTATAAATTTATCAAGACTTAACACATTTAATTTCTTGTGGCAGTGATGTGATCTTATTAACTTCTTGTCCAAAACTTTGACTCGAAGTCGGACATTTTTCCTGCTTTTTATTAGTTAATATGTACTATTTTCATCCTCAGCCAGAGCTCAAATGTTGGGATTAATTTTGGCCCAATTATCCTGAGAAATGTAGTTGATTGTTTGAGCTGGACTAGAGACAATGAAGTCTTATTCAGGCTCAAGGTTGAGTTTGGAGTGAGAGAGCTTTTGTTTGGTAGCTTGGTTAATGAATGCTTTTACTGGCCAATGACACAGAGCACTCAGTCAAGCTGTACAGTACATTTATTATCAGCTCGTTTGTTTTAACACATCGAGTTTGGTTTATTTACTGATATCTTTTTACCGATGAGTCTTATTACACAATGACAGGGTGTGATTTATTCAGAAAATACTTAAGATCCAATTACTGAAGTGAATACTAAATGAAAGGTACTTTAAATTATTTGTATGAGCTGCACTAACTGTGTATGTTGGTGCATTTCTTTTCTTATGTTCAAACTTTGTGGTCGTCCATTTGCAGATATGGAGTGTGCAAAGAGTTACGCCAAAATGGCCGAGACCGCCAAGACGCTTGCAAGTCAACAGGTGAGGAAATGCTGCAGCTGCTAGACGTATTAAAATCATGTTGTTGTTCTGATTTTTGCTGCCAACTCAGAGCTGTTAAAGGTGTGACTTTAAAACTTTGTCCTCCTTGTTCCAGGAGTTCATGCCTTTCCGTGAGCTCTACATGACGGCTTTCAAAAATGACACTGAATACAGCCAGCTGGTACTTCAGACCGCAGCCGTCCTCCAAAGCAACAAATTCATGCAGGTATTTCATCAAAGCAACATTTCTGAAGGTGATTTGAGTTACATTTGAATATAATGGAAACAACCAGTCTTACTCTCTCTCTGTGTGTGTGTGTGTGTGTGTGTGTGTGTGTGTGTGTGTGTGTGTGTGTGTGTGTGTGTGTGTGTGCGCGTGTGCGGTGTGTATCCATCCAGCCTCTCCTGGCCAGAAAGAACGAGCTGGACAAATTGCGAAAAGAGGTCAAGGAGCAGTGGCAGAGAGAGCAAAAGAAAATGGTGGGTTGACAGTTGTGGAGGCTGCACTTTGAAGAGGGCCACACACACACACACACACACACACACACACACACACACACACACACACACACACACACACACACACACACACACACACATACACATGAAAAGCGAATGAAAAGATTCACTGACCTGCGGCCTCGGTCCAAGAATGCTCTTGAAGTGCTTAAGTCTAATATACACACACAGACGAATGCTTTGTTTTGTCATGCAGCTTGACAGGACAATCTTTCCGGTCCACCTGTGAAAGAAGTAGTATCATTTATTAGGCTAATAATGCTAACAATGAACATAGTTATTAGTCATTTGTAAATTAATTGCTATTCAACATAAATCTAAGTAAGTAAAGTTGATTTGTACAGATATAAAATCACAAAGTCTAAATCAATAAAACACCAAATGCCAACAAACAGCACAAGGCTGAACAGTTAAGATCACAGCAACACCAAACAAGCTCCGAACACAGGAGGAGAAATAATCCAATAGAAAGGTAATAAATAAAATAGAGCAGTTCTATAACCAAAAGCTTGTCTGAATAGAAACGTTTTCAACCGTCTCTTAGAAATGTGGCAGGAGTTGAGAGGTTGCTATCGCAGTTCGAAAAGCTCGGTCATGTTGGGTTTTAAAGGAGGTTCGAAAGATAAGACAGTCATTTCTGATCAGCAGATTTTAGAGCCTGATTGGGTGCATAAGGAAGGAGGAGATTGGTTATGTAATGGGGTGTTTGACCACTACAGAGCCCTAAACGTTGTTAAAATTAATGCAGAACTTAATTGGCATGGTATGTAATCTCTTGTTACGTCCAGTTAAAAGTCGAGTCGCTGCAATTTGGAATATTTTTGAGATAATTCAAAGACTTGACTCTGACTTAAACAGTTAAAAAGAGAAATTATAATAATCTAAACAAAAATAAATAAAAGCATGACCAATCATCGCCTCAATCATGGTCACCACAGATCTTATTTGAGCACTTTTACAGATCCAGTGTCACTATATAATATATATATTCATACGTGTTCATCTCCAGCATGAAGCCGACAGCGCTCTGAGGAAGGCTCGGCTGCTGCAGACCCAGCGGCAGGAGGAGTATGAGAAGGCCAAAGTATCGACCAGCCGCCTTGAGGAAGAGCAGACTGGAGGTGGAGGAGGAGCAGCAGCTGCCAAACAGCTGGAGAAGAGGCGCAGGCTGGAGGAGGAGGCCCTCCAGAAGGTACAGCACCTCCTCCTCTTAGATTCCTACGGACTCCTTTCTGATGGTTATGAATGTTTTTCGGTTTTAATCTTTTGATTTATCCGGCTTTGTTTTTTTTTTACAAGGTTTTGTTTTGCAGTAACATCTTTTCTGCAAACAAATAAGAATATGGGACAGATTTGTATTTTTAATTTGTTAAAAGTTGTTGTATTTCTTGTGATCAGCTCTTGTTTTCCACTGGAGGATGACAAATAACATCATTTTTTTGAAAAATAGAAAATGCCACCGTCATCTCAAAGATCATCAGTCTCTGGTTGTTTTAGCTCCTGTTTCTGAACATCTTTGGTTCATCAGATAATGTTGAAACTAAACCTGCTCAATCCAGAGTCAAATCCATCACATGAATGTGATCCACCAGAGATTTTAGAGTTTTAAATAGTTTGTCTTCCTCCTGTTGGCAGGCGGAGGAGGCCAGGGAGCACTGCAAAGCATGCCAGGTGGATGTCGGCGTGAAGAGAGTCGATCTGGCCAACACCAAGAGTGAGATTATCACTCAGATCCGAGAGTTGGTCTCCCAGTCCGACCTCACGCTCAAGGCTGTACGTTTTCATCAAACATGTTTATTTAAAGAGTAGAAAAATGCACAGTACTACACTGGACTGATAAGGAGGCATTAAATGATTACTAGCGCTTACGAGAGTGCACAGGATGATGCTGATTGGTTCTTATTTCAGGTGAGCGTCAACTGGTTCCAGCTCCAGCAGGCCCAGGTCGTGTCTCTCCCCGTCAACCACCAAACTCTGTGTGAGAACGCCAAGCTGTACGAGCCCGGCCAGCGCTACATCGACTTCGTCAGGAGTCTGCCCTGCGACGGCCCTCGGCTGGAGTCTCACTCGTTTGATTCGGCTGTCATGCAGAACACAGGGTAAGACACGCCAAGACACTGATACGGGGCAATCTCTAAAGCCTCCCGTGATTCCTGGTGTGGTTTTCCTAATCTGATCACAGCCTTTCTTTTCCAGCAACAGATCTATAGGTCATCCACTTTTCTTTGCTCTCGTTCTTTTTAAGGTAGTGAGCCTGAACTGAACTCGATCAGCCCTCTCAGTGACCACTGTTTGTGTTTACTGTGACAGATGCTATCAGGGGAACTGAGTTATTTTTCAAAGTTGTGGCTTTCCGTAAAAAATTTCAGTCGGTGCATACAGTCCAAAGCTTTCAAAACCAAGTACATCGATATTGCAGAGATATTCTAGGGATGTCTATTGATGCTTTCACAAAATATGTACATAATGAGATGTGATTAATGGGAATAATGTGCATATAATGACTAAGTGTGTAAGACACAGTAGAACAGTTACAACAGTCTGTTAAATGGCATCACTTTACAGGAAAAGAAAACACTTATGCCATATCATGGTGTTACAATATCTAAACTCCAAGACGATATCCAGTCTCAGACCAGCGGTAACCAACACGTTGCCCATTATTTCATGAACTGCTGTTCTGAAGCCTCATGTTCAAATTCTGATTGTCGTCAATTTGTTATTTTGGAGTCAGAAGTGACCATATTTGGATGAGCTGGGAAGCAATGATGGTCACTACACCTGCCCACCTATAGTGGAAACCTGACTGCACCACAGGCCTGTCAATCAAACTACCCCCCCTCCCCCCCCAAAAAAAACAACTTTTTTTTTTTTTTTTTTTTTTGCAGCCAGCCCCTAGTGGCCCTTGGTGGTATTGCAATTTAAGGCACTTTCACGCTGTCCTCACTTGTCAGACCCAGAAGCTTCGTCCACTTTTATACACAATCTGTGGTCTCGTATCACGATATGAAATAATATCGATATATCTTCCGGCTCTACTGTGGGAACACAAATGTTTATTTGTGGTGAGCATGTGGTTTTAAATGACGTGTCATGGAGTAACTGTTGTACACTCTGAGAATGTGGACCTCACTGGTGAGAGAGGTGCAGTGACGGAGTGAGCGGGCTTGTTTTGGGAAAAAATTCAAACAATCGGGTGGGTCTGGGCTTCCTGCGGAAACCACTGCGGTCACGGGAGAGAGGAGCTCGGGCGGTGGGCTCTACCATCAGTTTGAACTCTTTGAACATTTTCGGTAGCCTTTAAACACACACGCACACACATACGTCTGACGAAGGTGAAAAACACAGTGGTTATTCTGCATTCAGCTCCAATTTTAGTGCCCAGTTCAAGTGAAGGCTTTGGAATAAAAATAGTTAGTTTCCTCTTTTGAGAGAGTCTTGTTGACGCAGGTTTGTGGTCGCGCACACGCACACGCGCACACACACACCAGACAGATGGAAATAAGAGAGTGCTTTGTTCTCACTTAGTCCCGACCCCACCCCCCCCTCCAACCCCTCCTCCCCCTACACACACACACACACACACACACACACACACACACACACACACACACCCTTGACTCTGATCTCGCTGATCAAAAGAGTTCAGCTTGGGAGAGGAAATGAAACTTCAACACACACACACATATTCTCTCTCACACACACACACACACACACACACACACACACACACACACACACACACACACACACACACACACGCTCACATGCAGCTACAGCGATGGTCCTCAAAAGGTTAACTATAGACCACTGACCTACTTGTATGTTGTGAGATATAGTAGGGCACTTCGGGGAACAATGGATGACATCGTTTGTAGATGTACAGCAGCCGTCAGTTCTTTATGCTCTAATTAACAGCTGTCGTTGAAGGTCTGATCTCATGATCTCACCGTTATTCAGAGGTCTTGTCAGCACTGATAGAATTTGCAAACATAATTGTGTGTTTGGTGCTGCAACAGAGGAGAAATTTGAGACACTGATCACATTTAAAATTGTCTGACGAGAAAGGTGTTACTGTTGCGAAACGGGTCCTAGCCTGTCTTACTGCTGGCCTTCAATGTCTATAACGTGTGTGCAACTTCTAGCAGTTTTTAAAGTAGCCAGAAAACAATGGAGAAAGGAGAACATGTCGTGTTGTACTCTTTTTGAGCTGCTTACAGCTTTTCAGCTTAAACCTTTTTTTGGATGGATTTTTTTTCTGAGCTGAATTTAGGTTTTAAGGATAAAGGCTGCAGTGTATTGGACAGGTTGTAAAGCCCAATGAGAAAAATATGTAACTTTTTGGTCTATATTAATAAAAAGGACTTAAATAAATTGTTGTGATAAGTAATATTTCGCTTAAACGTAAAAAATATTTTATTGTTCATGGCCGTCTTCTAAGGTTTCATCAATATACCCAACAATGTGCTTTTAATCAAAGTATATAATTGGATACAAAAGGTTATAATTTTACTCAGCAGTGTCAGTGATGTCAGCCTGAAAAACCTGCAGTAAAGCCTCTTTTATCCTTGAATTTTAAGAAGAATAATATATAAATATGTGGACTGTATCCAACCCAGTTGTGTCTTGTGTTTTATCCTTCAATAATACATGTTGCTCCTTATCTTCTGCTGCACTCCGAGTTAAGTATCAACAAGTGTCCTCATTTTCCCTTTTTCATTATCTGTCCCAGGATGCCTTTCAACAAGCGCTCACTAAGTGGCAGCCACTCCTCCCACAGCAACCTCTCTCAGGCGTCTGTGACCTCTGACCTCCTGGGTGGCGATGACGTGGACAGTCCCATCAGTGCCCAACACGCCAAGGTTGCAGAAAGACGCTCCAATGGTAGCACTGATATCCAAGGTACATGGGGTGACGGTTAGCAGGGACGCTTTTTAAGTGTGTACTGACCGACGGCAGTCTACAGTCTCGTTTCATGAGCTATAATTTACCCAGTTTACCGATCTGGCCGGGTGAATGTCTGTAGAAAAGAGATCTCACCCTTTGCATTGCCAGTTTCCCATGTTGATCAAACTGTAGGAAAGCAGCTCTGGACTTTTTGGTGCATTAGTGTTTAATAAGCTCACAATGTTTCAGCCCATGCAGGTGAATAGATTGCAGTTGTATGCACCATATTTATTATTTTATGATTATATAAATACCCATTATTAATTATGAAAAAGGAAGGCTATTTTAAGACTAAAATAAATATACTTTTTTTTTTTTTTTTTTAGTATCAGAGACATGAATTAGAAACAAGGATTCAAGTAACATTGATACTTTACGTATATTTTGTAATGAACTTTTTGCCACGTGTTACTGATGTGTGTTTTCCTCTCTTTCACTGTTGTACTTTGTTTCTATCCAGCACTTCGGATTCAGGGCCCGTTTCGTCCCTGGGCCTCGGCCAATCAGAGCGGAGGGATGTGCAGCGACTCAGAAAGCGCTGGAGGGAGCAGCGAGTCCCGGTCCTTGGACTCACCCACCGCCAGCCCAGGTAGGACCACGTAGACCCTCCTCAACTGATCGCCGTCTTATTTCTAACAGCACACCTAATGTCTGTTCAACAGCAAGATATTTGATGCACTATTTCAGTCTTCTGGTTATATCTTTGTATTTTCTTACACCGTCAAAGAAACTGTAACACATTAACTTCATGCGAGGCTTTTATGTTTCCGACCTCGCCAAGGCAGCCGACCCACGTTTCCCCCTCTAGTTAAACAACATCTCATGTACTCGTGTGAAGTCATTGATGAAGTGAACTTAATCGGTAAATGACAGACAGCAGAGACATTCCTCAGCACTGACTGTGGCCTCGGGGGCAGGACAAATATTTTTTCACAGTGAACTTGATGTTCACCCAACTTTGTTGCCATGTTATCTTAGAATCTATGGGCTTAGCAACTAGAGACAGTGGTGCCTCTTTGTTGAGCATTATGCAACTCTATTACTCTCCAACGTACACAAACACACTCGAGTTGTTGCTTCGTTTGCTATGCAACAGCACATATGTGTCACCGTGGAATTTTCTTGCACCATGTTTCAGTTTTTTTAAATATTGTCTGCTTGTTTTTGCACTTGCAGTGCCTTTTGTTTTTTTTAGTTGTGTTTTCCACCTCTTTTCTGTATTGGGCTCTGCTTTCTCACGAATAACAGGTTTTTCTAAATGCTAAGATTTTTTTCTATTTGCATGTGTTTTCTTAAAATGCGATGTACTGAGCTCTCAGGGCCACCATGTCATAGAAAACTGCGAATGGGTCAGGCCTTCTCCAAATGTTTGCAAAGGAGAATTTAAGTAAAATTGCGGCCATTTCCTGTGGCTGGAGAACACGTTTTCCTTTCATTGCATTGACTTCTAAAGCTGAGTCTTTAATCACAATGTCATTTACACAGTTGCAACACATCTTTGTTAATCATTGGGAGTATTACACATTTTACTATTGAATATTTTCTTGAGAAATGGATTTGCATTGTAGATTTTTACACAGTGCTGCATCTTTTTTTCTGTATACACCTCTGGTAATTACGTTTACTAGTAGAGATCAGATCAGCAATGCCCTTGGCTTGGAGAGGATGCTAGGTTAGTAGCATTGTATCAAATAGTGTGAAGTCATCTCCGATGGTCCCCCCACCCACCGAGTATGAACGACGTTTACAGCAGTTTAGCCATGATTAGCCTCCTTAAAGGGCTCATCTGAAAATCACCTCTATCAAAATGGGCCTATTGGCACTGATTGATCAGTCATGTGGTTGTTAGCTATAAACAACAGGAAGTTGACCACGCCCGCCCTCACTTGCTGCATTAAGTTCTGAAAATTCAGACCACTGTGATGTGGAGCACAGGAGGCAGAAAGGTGAAGTGAGCTGATGTGACTGTGGAGATGTGGACTTACTGGTGTGTGCTGCCTTACTGTGCAGGGGATTTCAAGAGGAGATTACCTAGAACCCCATCCACCGGGACCATGTCGTCCGCCGATGACCTGGATGATAGAGAGTTTCCGTCGCCCTCCGATAACGGTAACTCACTTCTACTCTATAATACCATTTGAATAATCTTCTATTTCTTTATATATGCAACATATATTCAATTTGTTGCTGTATTGTTATCACAGGAAATGTTATACTTGAAATGTCTGTCACATTTCGTGTTGATATGCATTTTTATTTAGTTTTTTATAAGCGAATGTGCCCGTTTCTTTTGTAGGATTTTTGACAAGGCGCGAAAAGGGCTTCTATTAATCCTCTTTTGCTCCTTCCTCGCTGCAGGTTTAAGTGAGATGATCATCGAGACAGCCAGCTCCCCGGGACCCTTCAGGAACACCCAGATGTCCAAGGCAGCTCAGACCCACAAGCTGAGGAAGCTGCGAGCGCCGTCCAAGTGTCGTGAGTGCGACAGCCTGGTGGTGTTTCATGGGGCAGAGTGTGAGGAGGTAACCTTGGATTCCTTCTTATTTTTATATATATATATATATATATATATATATATATATATTTTTTTTTTTTTTTTTTTTTTTTTTTTTAACTAATAGAACAAAAACACACAATCCAACCCCATCCTCTATTTGGACCTTTAGTAAATGTAGTCGACAGCATCCAGAGTGATACAAGTTCAAGATGAAGACGGCCAAAAAAGTCTCACAACGGCTTCTTTTATCACTTGTGGCGAACAAAAATCAAACAAAAAAAAAGAGAGAAAAGGCCACCTCTCTCCTGATCAAAATGTTTGAATAAGGGAATAAAGGGGGAAAACACTCATCAGAGACCAAATCCACCAACTGGTCTCGGTCGGGGGAACGGGCAGTGGAAACTGAAGACCTTTTGTTCGTCTTCCGAGGAGTCCCTTCCACCGTCCCTGTGCACCCCTCCTCCCCCACCACTGTTGACTTAAGATCAAGTTTCTGTCCATATTTATTAGATACACTTGAACAAGACAATAACAAAGTTGGAATAAAAAGCTCTTTAAGATGTTACGTAACGCTGGTAGACGTATTGATGAGAGACTAACAGAAGAATGTGACTCGCTGCAGGGTGTTGGAATCATTCACTGCTGCTGGTTGAAGGGGTTACGTGATGTGAAGCCTTCCTTGTTGGTTTTTTTTGGAGGTTTAATTCAAGGGGCAAAAGTAGCTGCACAAAAGTATGAGGACATATTTTTGGGCCTAAACTGTAAAACCGGAACCAGCTGGGTTTGATGGTTTTAATGGCTTCAATAGGAGACATGGTGTCCATAGATCCTTAAAACATGCAGCTTAATCTAAAGATTCTGTGCATTTTCTCCAGATTTTTTTTTTTTTTTTTTTACATTAGATGCATTTGCAGTATAAATAATCAGTGTTTTTGTAGTATTATAATAATAATAATCTTTATATATATGTATATATACACAGTGTTTCACAAAAAAAAACCACAAACAACCTATAAAGCCGAACCAGCTATAAAATCCAGCAACACAGTGATAATATAAAGTAAAGCAATGACTGTATGGTAAACCATAAAACAAATAAAACAGTAACTGTATAAAAATAAACAAAAGTGGTTCACTAAGATCGACTAAAATCAGGAAAGGCTCTCTGATAAAAAGATGTTTTTAAGAAGGGATTTAAAAGATATCACTGACTCTGCAGACCTGATTTCCATACCTTAGGTATCCAACAATGAGGTCAGATAAATGGGATGGAGAGACCCTTAAGGCTCTTACTAGAGCTTAAAATCAACTTTAAAACATACTGAGCTGAAACAGGTGTGATGTGGTCCCTTCTTTTGGTTCTTGTTAAAAGTCTGACATCTGAGTTCTGTACAATCTGAAGGTGTATAACATTTCATAACTGAGACATGTTGTCTGTGTGTTTGCAGTGTTCGTTGGCCTGTCATAAGAAGTGTCTGGAAACTCTGGCCATCCAGTGTGGCCACAAGAAGCTCCAGGGGAAGCTTCACCTGTTCGGGATTGACTTCACACAGGCGGCTAAAAACAGTCAGGACGGCATCCCCTTCATCATACGCAAGTGCACATCGGAAATTGAGAACAGAGCGCTTAACATCAAGGTATTTTTACTCAAATAGTAACGACACTTAGCATTTCAACCATAGAATTATTACTGACAGATCAATAGAGGTTTTTATTAATTTAATTACTTGATTTTGAAGAGTCATTACTTTTACTGTAATGTGCAGTATAATGTGTGACTAAGCTGGTACAGTGTTTCCAGGGATAGTCCGGACACATTTAATGTATCAAAATGTGTGATAATGATGCACTTGTTACCTTTGCAGACACAATCCTGATGTTTGCACCAAGTGAATACTCATAAGCTACTTAAAAAACAGAAATGAGGTGTTATTGTCTAAATAAAATTCATTCTCAGTTCAACAATAAAAACAGTGTTCACTTTTTATGCAGTTTCTTTGGTGGGTCGGGTTAATATTCTGCAGCTGCGTTTTCCCAGTGTTTCCATGGTGATGCAGAAAAATTGCATCTAATTTTCCCACGTTGAATGCATTTTGTTTTTGTGCTCTGAAGGGTATCTACCGCGTGAACGGTGCCAAGTCTCGGGTGGAGAAGTTGTGCCAGGCGTTTGAGAATGGCAAGGACCTGGTGGAGCTCTCGGACCTCTATCCCCACGACATCAGCAATGTGCTCAAACTCTACCTGAGACAAGTAGGTGGCCTCTCAAACCACATCCTTTTAACATAAGATAGTCACCAAAATGTGATTCAAAATTCTGCACAGCAAAATCCCTGCAGTGCCGTTTGTTTGTCTTTGTTTATTTTTGGCACATTTTTAGCCTCTCGTCCCACCAGATCTTATCTCATTTCTAATTCCGTACCTCTTGTGTATTTACTTACATATTTCAGTAGTCTGTTTATTATTAACTTCCTTGTTTTGCTTATTTTTTCCAATTCTTTTTTCCCTCTGTACGTTCCAGCTTCCAGAGCCGCTCATCCTGTTCCGCTACTACAACGACTTCATCGGTTTGGCCAAAGAAAGCCAGAGTATCATCGTGGAGGAGCTCGAAGCGCTGCGGCTTAGTCCCGCCCTCGCGAGCCCGGCCCAGGTCAGCGTGGACCTCAACCGAGTCCTGTTCAAGATCAAGGATCTGCTGAGGCAGCTGCCACCAGCTCATTACAAGACACTGCAGTTCATCGTGGAGCATCTTCACCGGTAGGGAGTCGAGCACCGGCTCTGGGCTTCCATCAAATAAGCCGTAAAACATGTTCCTGGACTCAGTTTCGTTGATAATTCATCATTCCCTCCTTCTTCCTTCCTCTTTCCAGGGTGACAGAGCAATCAGATGAGAACAAGATGACGGCCAGCAATCTGGGAATCATCTTTGGCCCGACGCTGATCAAACCGAGGCAGGCCGATGCTGAAGTTTCCCTTTCCTCCCTGGTGGATTACCCCTATCAGGCGCTCATCGTGGAGCTCCTGATCAAACACTACCAGATGGTCTTCGACACGCCCCTCAGTCCTCTAAGCCGCACCTCGCCTACTGAGGTCGACGCCCACCACTGCCACGATACCCGCCTTACCCAACAGGAGAAGGAGCAGCGGCTGAGCAGGCACTCCAAGTCGCTGGGAGACATTAAGGAGGTAACAGTTTGACAGTTGCTTATATTAATGGTACTGCTTGAGTATACATAATGTATACAACATCATTTTCCAGTTCTCATTCAGCGTTACTGTCTGTCTTACCCTCACAGCAGAGCTCTAAGGTCTACAAGAGACATTCCTCCATTATTCCTTCTTCGCATCTGTTGGCTGAGGTTGAGGAGACCATGCCAAGCCTCGACGGAAGTGACTTTGAACCTGGTTAGTTTCCAAAGCCAGATAATAACAGAAGGCAGTGTTAGTAGGCCCATGAATGCCCTAGTCTGCTTTATTTTACTTTGTGTGTTTAACCTCTTTTAAATCTGTGTTTGCAGCTGATGAAATGGATTCAGAGACCCTCGATGCGGTTTCGTCATCAAGTGTCCCTGAGGTCCCAAAACCTGGCGAGAAAGGCCTCTGTGGTTCTCCACATATCACAGTGGCCAGGGTCCAGCTTCGACAACCTCGCAACAAACTCTCCTCTCGGCCAATTAGCATGCCGGCAGAGCGAATACTCAACCGAGGCCAAATAAACGAGAACAACACCCGGAACAGCGCCGAGCAAGATGACCGGAAAGGAGGCAGCTGTGACCAGTCCATCGAAGAGGTGGACGAGACTGAAAACACGAAATTGCGAGCGGGCATGCATTACCGGAGTACGTTCATCGACACCCAGACATTACGCAGAACTTGGGACAAACAGTACAAGCATGATGCTTCCAGAGCTGTAAGACTCGTGGCCAGTTTGCCTTCGGACAGTGCAGCGGGGGATGCCAACAACTTATCAGCTTCTGTACCGTCAACCTTCTCCCTTGGAACTACAGGGGGCACGATCAGCACCATTTACCCCAACAGACCTTACGCAGTCGCAGTGCGACCCAGCAGGACTTTGAGAAGGGAGGACAATGTTTCCAGGTATAACCCCGTTGCGACGGTTTTCAGACCTCCCAGGACTCTCCAGCCTCCCCCAGGAACATTCTACAAGCCGCCATCGAGGAGCAAAGCCAAAGCGCTGCAGAACTGTGCCTTAGCTAACAGCGCAGAGGAAGAAGATGATGACGATGACGAAGATGAGGATGAGGAAGAGGAGCTGGGGATTGAGATAGAGGTGTCTGTAGATGAGCCTCTTGAAGAGGACAATGAGGTCGAGCAGGCGGCCATGTCTCAGTCTCCCATGTCTCAGTCTCCCAGTTCTAGCCCAGAGGAACTGGGCTCAAACCAGGCCAAACCAATGTACCAGAGACTACGGCCCAGGCGCCTCCAAGAGGTCGAACACAGAGAGGCTCATTTTGTTTGATCCACTAAAAGACACTAAGAAACAGGGGTCGATTGTGTGCCATACTATTTTAGAAAAAGACGAAGAAACATCGGCGATTCGTCTGCAAAGAAAATGAACAGATGTATGATTGCGGGCACTGCGTGTAAAATCATTGTACCAATTATTGTCCCGTTGGTCCTCAAAAGACAAACAGGATGCACTTAAAATTCTGTATATCATTAACCTGATTCCTCAAATCCTTCATTTACCAATCGGTTGCTCCGTACACTCTGACGTCTAGTCAGAATATTTATGTTTTTTTTTTAAACTGTGCAATTTGTTTGAATATTTTGTATAAATTTCTTACTGGCTCACTATCTATGTATGTTTATATACCAAAAAAAAAAAAAAATGTTACAATAGTGCATATAGCCACAATGCTGAAAACCTTTTGGTGCACTTACCTGACGTCAATACTGTTCCACAAATCCTGTCAAAGTCATGTCTCCCCTACTGTGAGTAAGAGTGTTTTAAACTGTTACATGTAGGTTTTAATTAATCATTTTTGCTAATAACTTCTGTATAAAGCAATACAATGTCGTACTGAGTATCGTTATGAAGCACCAGTTGCAAAGGGTATACATCCACTTGTTTTTATACTGTTCAACTTGGATGGTGTCAACTTTGTCTGAAAAGCTTTTAGAAATGCCACTGGATTCTATATAACATTTTAAATTTCTTAATAGCCAAAGTTTTTTATTTTTTATTTTTTTCACAATTTAAGTAGTCTGATCAATAACCTAAATCTTACAGGTTCTTTGTAAGTAATAGGAGGAGCATCATTTATTTAAATGGTATATGTTTTTCATGGTATTGTACAAGGTTGGCAGAATGTGGAAAAGTTCAGTGTAAGAAAGCAGGTACATGAAAACAAACACCCTTTTGTAACTTATTAAAATATACCTGACAACTATGATGGTCTGCTGTTTTTATTTTTCTTTAAATGTCCACAACAACTGTTCCAAGGTTATCTGAAATTCAGTCGTGACAGAAGTTTAGAAGAAGTTACTACATGATAAAAAAAATTATGTAGATAATAAGAATATAATAAGAATATAATGTTGACCTGATGCCATGAAAAGAATAACCTGCTCATTATGACATTTGCTACATTTGGTTGAACTGTAATTAAAATTCAAATATTCATTCTTTAATGGAGTTAGGATTATAACAGTGGTTGGATTATACGGTGTAAAGAAGGCCAGGTGGTTAGGGCATTTAGGTATCTACAAATGGGAGAGAGGCGTGAGCAGTCTCCCTGCACTGAGAAAGGAGATTAAATCAATCTGCTTAACTATTCACAAACAAGCTGTGTTAGCAACCACAAGGAACACTCAGGAGACTATGTGCTGGTATGCTTTATCTATTGGGTATCAATCTACTGCGCAGGTGTTTTTCTGAGGTAAGTGATACGTTATTCTGTTTTATATGCTTTATAGTTTAGTTACAGTGGATCCTATTGACGTGGTCGTCTTAAAATGCCGTGATATCTGTATATTACTTTGCTCAGACGTAGTGCTGTATACGTGCATCAGGGTTGTGACGCATTTTATGAGTTTTAGTCGTACCATTAACTGCAAACTACTTGACAGCATGTCTGTAGACTGGGGGAAATGTCTGTAACAGTTATGCTGATCATGTGAAGTGTTGAGCTCATTAACCTAATTACTGAGCTATTGCTGGTCCTCACCTGGAGCTGAGGAGGAATGGACGGCCGGGTTTGCGGTGAACATGGAAGCAAAGCCACAGAGTGTCGTCTTTTGAGTTAAACGTTTATATTAAAGTCGCAAATGTCTCGGTAAAACTAGATAAAGAGATGTTGTTGAAATGATTGTCTGGCTAAACACAGGTTCGTTGGCTGGAGCCAGCCCCTGCGGGGGTGAAAGGGAGGCTCCATGGGGGCAGGACGGCAGGTCAGACTCCTGCTGTGGAAGAACTGGACAATCCGCTGGAGGCAGAGGGTAAAATCCCATCATCCATTAATTACACCATACACTTATGCCAGAAAAGGTTACGGTTAACTAAATGGTATTTTTCTATGCACATGATACCAACTAATTTACCTTAAAGGTTATTTTGACCAAAACATGCATTTAAGAGTTCATTTGATTTGAATCCAAAAGAACACGTTTTCGCAGAACTGAAGAATCCTTCCGGATCTGAATGAGTTGGAAAACTAGACTGACCGTGACCTGAGATGACTGGGGAACTAACTCGCATTGATGCACACAGTTTAGACAGTTCAAGAGAAGAACTTATTCATTGCTGCTCTCTTTTGAGCATATAACTGTATGTTTGAATATTTTCAATATTTCTGCATGAATATAACTTAAAAACAACAACAATGACAAATTCTTACAGGAGTCCTATAAGTAGATAAGGAGAACACAATTAAACCAAAATAATACACAAATATTCCACCTGGTCATTTATTTATTGAGTATAATGAACCAATATTACATCTGTGAGTATTTATAAAAGTATAACCGCCAGGATTAGCAGTTAATTTGAGGTGAAATTAGAGTCAGTGTGTTGGAGGCGTGTTACAAAGAACAGATCTATTTAAAGTGTTGCTGCGTTCAAATAGAACTCGTGAGCTCGTGGTCACAACATGGGAAGTCGCGTGCACCATAGACATAATACACCGTCTGCTCTGTCGTGAACATATAGAAAATTTGGTGTTCTGACGATGTGAATACCACACAAATCACAACACAGGTTATTTCATGGCATTAAACACATTAAAGTACTTACAGCAGAACTTTACAACATTATGCAGAGTTCATATGGACTCTTCTCCTGTACACCATAAATACCGTAAATGTCTGCAGACCTCAGAAAAAAGAGTTGTTGATGTTCATCAGGTTAGAAAAAGTTGCAAAACCTGCTCTAAAGAGTTTGGACTGCACAGTTAAGACTGATGGTGTGCAAATGAAGGAAATTCAAGATCACTGTCACAAACAAACATCTGAGAGAAAAACTGATGTTGTTTCAGGTCATATTCATGTACAAATGTAGAAAATTCTAAAGAGTTCATAAACTTTAAAGCACCACTGTATAATATTGAAAGTTGTAGGCTTTTCTACTGTTACATATACACTAGTAACTCATTCTCACTCAGCATTCATGTCAATTAATCCAACTATTTTTCATCATTTCAAATACCAAACTTTCTATTGCAGCTGCTCAACTGAGAGTTTATTGTATTTTCTGAGTAGAATATTATACAGGCTGTTTGATATGTATAGTGGCATCACCTTGACTTACTGAAGACTGTCAGGACTACCACATCAAGCGAAGTGGTAACATACACCTCAAGTGTTAAAGGATTAATTGCCTACTGCACCAGTTTATCAAGTGTCAAACTAGAGAAATGTATGTTTATGTTTTTTAGTCCTTTTTGCATCTATTCAGAAACCAAACACTTTTGACATATTAAGTGAATGAGTCACGGACTGAAAACAACCTTCAGAGTGAAATGCAGATTACATATAACGTGTGTTGTGTATTTTAACCAGGTCCGGTTCTTCATGGAGATCATGTGGCCTGTTATGCTGTTCATGGTACTGGTGTGGCTGAGAAAAGTGAATCCTCTGTACCGTCAACATGAATGTGAGCAAAGAACTTTTTAAAACAGAAACTGTCTGCAACATTTCAGACCACAGAGACAGAAAGACAACAATCCTTCTCATAAATGTTCATAACAGCTAAACAGTATCTCATCTACCTCAGGCCACTTCCCCAATAAGGCCATGCCCTCGGCTGGAGTCCTGCCGTGGATCCAGGGAATCTTCTGTAATGCCAACAACCCCTGTTTTCAATATCCAACCCGCGGTGAATCTCCTGGGCTGGTGTCCAACTACAACAACTCCATGTAAGCATCACTCTGAGGGTGATTGTTTTAATCCAGAAGTGTTGAATTCCTATGAAATATATTTATCCAAGATGAAGAGGCAGAATTATGTAATGGAGTCAAACAGAATACATTTAGTTTAACTTGTTTAGAAGACTTAAATGTGGTGTTAATCTGTTGACACGTGTGTTCTGTGATTGATTTTGCTCCTCAGATTGGCTCGGTTGTATTTGGATGCACAAGAGCTTCTTTTAAGTGACCCGGAGTTTTTGCAGCTTGGTCGCCTCTGGAGGGAAGTGAATGCCATGAGTAACTTCATGGACACTCTGCGCACCCATCCTGAATGGGTCTCAGGTCAGTGCTGCAGGCTTTCATCAACATCCTACAAAAACAATATCTATAGAAGCAAAAAAAAAGGTCAGGGAGTTTATTCTGGGTAGTTGGCGCAATAAAATATACTTTATAGGCTTCCCGCTAAAAGCTTTAAGTTGGAAGTTTATATATTGTTTGTGCTCCTGGAAGCACATTCAAGTACCGTTTAAGTGTATTTTGTAAAGGTATTATAAACATCTATGGTTTTGATTTGCTAATCTTTGAGGATAAATGTCAAGCTTTAAAACTGGAAACCATCATCTGGTAATAAACTGCACTACAGTCTACATGACACCTCACATATTTCCCCACAGTCTGTACAGTGTAACCCAGTTAAATCACATGGGTTTAAGACAGGCCTGTAATGTAAACTGCTTACTTTTTCTGCCAGCATGTTGTTTATTTGTTGGGAAAACGGTTAATGTGCCACCCGTCCACACTCCTCTCCCCACTAGTGAACGTAGAAACACTAATCTGCTCATCTATACATGTACATGGACGGTATGTTGTGCTGTACTGGACCGTGTTTCCCTACTAAAATAAGCTTTTTTATGATGGGAGTGGAGTGAGCGTGAGTGCATTCCAGCCTGTGAGTGATTATGTCTGGCTGCTCTCTGTGCTGCCACTCTCATGGAGAAATATGTAGATGGACTAACAGAGCTAACAGAGATATGGATCCACATTCCGGCCAAGTTCCCAGGAACCCCGGGAAAGAAAACCGAATCATGTTGAGAACCAACTTATGTAAGGGATGAACAAAAAACAAAAAAATGGTTGGAACAGACGTTCACATTCAGGAGTGCAAGGCCTTTGATGATGAGCGAAAGTGTATATATGTGTGTGTCCAGCTGTATGTGCTCCATAATAATGTATCCCAACAGAAAGGCCTTCTGTATGATGGCACCTTGGATATGGTTTGACATTTTTTAGATGTACATTTGTTTGATTTGTGGCATACAGTGGGAAGAGAAATGATCAGCCAGTGCCCACCAGCACCTCTAACACTCACTAATTAACACATCAATCCAGATTTTTTTTCTATCATCTATACCAGAGCTGCTCAAATTATGGCCCAAAGACCAAGTTTGGTCCATACTTTATTTGTTTTTTGGCATTTAACAAGTTCTTGCTTTGCCCCCCCTCCTCCCCCCTCCACACACACACACACACACACACACACACACACACACACACACACACACACACACACACACACACACACACACACACACACACAACATATGGAAGCGTTTTGCGTTTGACAATAATTTGTGCAAATAATAAAAAAATCTAGTTACATTTTTGATCTTTCATGGGAAAGAATTTGGGCACCTTTGATCTACACAAACCTAACATGCAAAAATGAAATATAAAATGCTGTTTTATGGGAATTTGTATGGACTTTGTTTTGGACAGGGCCAGTTACAAAGCAACTAGTAAAGACTGAAAGTTAGGCTGCCTGTTTCTTTATGCTAAGCTAAGCTAACTGGCTGCTGACTATAGTATTATATTTACGTGTTATCTTTACTGTTACGTAACTCTGGCAGGATGTGAATAAGCAATTATTAACAAAATGTAATCGTTTCTTAATTACCACATTACAAGCTTAAATGCCCAAGGTGCACAATGATGTAGATGTTGTACAACATACATGTGATGAAATATCATTTTTTAACGACTCTGTCGTGACTTGCCTCCTAATACTCTGTGTCCTCAACGTCACCACGAAAACATGTATTACGTCAACAGATATATCCCCTTTTTCTCATCATGTGGCACAGTAAAGCTTTTACATTTTTCTGTGAGTTTATAAAGCACAAACGTATTTTTATTATAAAATAGGTGTAGAAATCAAATAATCTCAAGAGCTTTTTTGGAATTGATTTGCCCTCTTGGCAGAAACATGCTCTCAGGACTTCCATTCAATGAAAAAGTGTAATGAACGTGTAATGAACTTTTCCCGCCTCTCCACGCCCTTTCCTTCTTTCACCCTCTGTGTTGTTTTCAACGGGTGCACTACGAGGCAGGTTCTCCGACAGAACCGGGAGAGAGGCCAAAACAGCACTTTGCCGAGCAAAGCAAACTATATTCATGCACAGACAGGCCGCTGGCAATAATGTGACAGTTCAGAGGTGGAGTGTCTTCATCCGATGTTTCTATCCTGTTAATGAAGCAGATTTGTTCAGACATGCCTGAAAATATGTGTCACTAAGGATCCACATTTTTCCAACCTTCCCACATCTCGGCTCAAAGGGAAGTTTCATAATAACAGCACGTAGTTATTAAAGCCAAACAGCACATGAATGTACAAGTGAGGACACTAAAGGAATCCATTCACATTACCTCATTAATTTCATGTCACGTGAGCGGCCTCTGTCTCTCTCTGCAGGTCGAGGAGTGAAGGTGGAGATGATCCTGAAGGACGATGAGACTCTGACGTCATTCCTGCTGAGAGACATTCCTCTGACAGAGTCTGTGGTCAATCATCTGGTTAATGCCCAAATCAGGCCTGAACAGGTACTTAGACACTCACACACATATAAACACACACACATAAATCAGAACCACTGGGTTAGTGCGAGCAGCAGCCGGCGCACAGACCAGTCAGACTCTGCTGGAGCACTTAAGAGTGTAAAACATGAAGGGGGACCTCAGCTTATTTTGAGGACCTGAAAGTTTCCCCCCGGTAATCACTTCTTCCCTCCGCTGTCCCTCTTGGAAAAGCTATTTGGGCTTCGAGGAGTTCAACATAAACTGTACAGACCACAGGCACAAAATGTATTGATGACACTGTAAAGTGAATATACACACAGTAACACGGTTATTTGACTCAGGAAATGGAGGAAAAACGACTCATCTGTCAGCCTGGACTGAAGACATGACGAGGATCTAAATCTCTGTTTGACATAACTCGAACCTTCGCTCATGTCCTGTCCGCTGTCTTTCAGTTTGCCTTTGGGGTCCCAGACTTCCATTTAAAAGACATCGCCTGCAGCCTGAACCTGCTGGAGCGATTCCTCATCTTCCCCAACCACCGAGGACTCTACGCCGTCCGCAACGCCATGTGCATCCTCACGCCACAGCGGCTGCAGATCATTGAGGACAGATTCTACGCCAACGTCGACTTTTTCAAACTCTTCCGGCTGGTCAGTGCTGGTTCACTCTTGGATTTAGAGGCCTGATGTGTGTAACAGTATGAACACATTGAAACAAATTCAAGTGTGTAATCACAACACACACCAGAGATTAACAAAAAAATGTGTGGCAAAAATACAGTAAGCTAAATTCTCATTACTAAAGCAGCCTCAAAACTTAATTGTGCCATAATTAACTGGGACTGCCTTTGTTCACATTTACACACTGCTCATAGCTTTGCCAGTGAAATTATTAAGCCATCCTTTGTGGTCTGACTGTATACAGTCCATGGAAATATCATTACATCACAATTTGGCAGAGTTATCCAATTAGTTAATGAATAGGAACAAGGGCAGTATAGCGCTGTATTTGGATGTGTCCCATTTGGGATTTTGCCATCTTTATTAACTTACTTGCAGAGATCTATGTGGGATAAATCAGAGAGGACAGAGCCAAGTGCTGGCTGACCTAAAGTTTAGCTGGCAGAAGGCATGATTTGGCAGGAAATGGCATTTGTAAGATAGTTATCAAGTAGTGTCAGAAAGTGTTAACTTTTAGCCACACTTTGTCCCTTACAGAAAAAAAACAAAGAGTTTTCCACATGGCACACATGTGATCCTTTGTATGACACATGTTTACCACATGTTGACACATGATAACATGGGGAAAATATGTGGAAAGGTTTTCCCATGGGAATCATACATGGGTCTTTTACACATTACACCATGAAAATGTTCCAAAACGACATGTTTCCATTGGCAAAACTCATGTTTACCGTGTGCATGTGATCACATGGGTTTTTGCACGTGAGACTCATGTTTGTTCTGTAAGGGGTGTCTAATAAATGCATTCATATGGATAGTGTATGTTGCAACCAACACATGTAATCCAGAGAAAATTGAAATTGCCACACAATTCATATTATTTATGATGTTAATGACATTTTTACTTACTTTACTTGAACAGAAGTGTTTATTATAATACTATTACGTTACTATTCAAATACTATATTATACAACTAAAAAAACCCTACCACTTTCACTGATCGGCTACAGGTAAAAGTTATCATGTCTCAGTTATTTATCTCATTGCATCATCATCACACCCTCAGCTCAACATGAAGTCCACTCACACTTGTGTACATTTTGCGTTTTAGCTGGTTGCAGCTCACGTCCGACTTCACGTCAGCGGTTTCTTCTCATATCACATCCAGATCAAATTCTAACCAGCTCACACAAGCCCATCGTCTCACATACATTTTGAGTCAGGAGACACAACAGATAAACAGCTGTCAGTATTTTTACAAGGGTTGTGACTCATTGGGTGGCACACATGTTTCTCAGAGGAAATGCAGAGCAAAGTAAACATGTTTTCCTCCTGCATGCATTAAAAACAAAAACCTCAAAGATACAAAACGCCACTTTGTGTACGAGATATGATTTCAAGATAACTTTCATGTCACTATCTGATTTTATTTGATCTTATTATAGTGCATTAATTTGGCTGGAATATACGATCTGAGTATTTTAATATTAGACAAAGACAATAAATTAAAACTAAAAAAAAACATTAATTAGCTGCCAAAGACTAAATTAAGACTGTGCTTGCATGCTTCAACTAGACAGGGATAATGCAGACAAGTAGTACAACGGTAAGCATGAGCTGACCAGCCAGACTTGGCTCTTGTCTCTTCCTGTAGTTGGCTGGTGTGGAGTCACTGCTCTCTTAAGTAATCAGTGCAAGTAAACATGGGCCAAAACAACATCAATGGCTTCCCTCGGCATTCGTCTTCATCCAATCATGTCAGACTGGGTCAAGTGTGCTTAGTCGTATGTGCCAGCATGTCTGTCTCTGTCTGTGTTATTATTCCCACTGCGTTCAGTCTTAAACATCAGTATTTGTTTTGCAATATTGGCCACTGGGAGCTGTCCAGTATCACTACAGACACTGGCATTGCTTGTAATTTTACAGACTTAATTAATTTTACTCAAATCACGCACGCACACACACACACACACACACACACACACACACACACACACACACACACACACACACACACACACACGCGCGTACACACACACACACACACACACACACACACACACACACACACACACACACACACACACACACTCTCTTTTACCCTCATGCATTGAGATAGGAAGAAATGTCCAAGAGGAAGGATGTTTCCGTTGGCAACTCTGTGTCTTGGCCTCGCGCTGCTTCCTGAACCTTTAGTCTATTGTGTTGAGAGCTTTCTGGAAGCTTTCTGCAAAAACCAGAAGATCCTCAATAGCAACTAGTCTCAGGTAAAGAGAAGGGAAAGCTATAACTAACTACAGTTGTATGAGATAAAGTTGATTTAAAACCTTACTTAAGTAAAAGTATGTAAGCATCAGTGAAATACACTTAAAGACTGCATTAATGTGCGTTTTACTGATATAAGTATCTATAGGTATTTATACACTATTGGTTTGTTTAATCGACAGTTAGACATCCTATTCCATAAGATCGTCATGTGTTTGTAGCGTCGCTGTCCTGTGAGAACCACGTGTCGCTAAAAAAGTCAACAGGCTCATACAAATAGTCCTTTTTTTCAACTTTCTGACGATGCATTTTCAAAGCGGCTTTTTAAATACTTTATTTAGTTTAAGAAGTCGAAGAATGTTCTGGACCCATAAAGGAACATTTATTTGTTCAGTGTATCAGAAAAATTGAAATTCAAAATCACTCAAATTTGGAAGACACATGGTTTTCTCTGGACAGAGAGGTATTGAAAATTGTAATCTGAAAAGTAACTGAAGCTGTCAGACAAATATAGTGGAGTAAAAAGTACAAGATTTTCCTCCAAGATGTAGCAAAGTAGATGTATAGTCACATAAAATGAAAATACTCAAGTAAAGTGGAAGTACCTTAAATTTGTACTGAAGTAAATGTACTTATTTACATTCCACCACTGGCTTTAACATACAGTATTAGTGATAAAGGCAGTTTTCCAGGTATTATTAACTACAACATGTTTATATCTCTACAGATTTTATCATCTAATTTTCCCATATGTCCATAAAATCTATTAGTAACAGCCACTGTGTTCGGAGGAACTTGGGTTTATGGGAAATGCATTTATTATGAAGCTTTTATTACGATAATTGATCTATTATGTGAAGTTGAAAAAGACATTCAAGTATTTTTTCCTTCTGTATTTGTGTTTGCCACCAGCTCCCTCGTGTTCTGGACAGTCACTCTAAGGGCATCGATATTCACTTCTGGGTACGGATCGTTTCTGCTGCTTCGGACAAACTGAACGAGGTAAGACCCCCACAGCCCCCCTGCAGCCCCCCGCAGCCTCCACGTAGTAGCTCCATTCAAAGGTTCACCGCTTGCTATTTTTAGACATCAGGAAACAGTTGCTTCCTCTCGCCTCAGTTTTTACGTAAACACAGACAGTAGGTGGATATCATTTAGTGCGTATAAGGAAGGCTAAATCCAGAACAGGCCCGTTTAGCCTTAAAAACAGATACATCATCATTATGGTGCCATCCCACTGGAAAAACACACACACGCACGCACGCACGCACGCACGCACGCACACACACACACACACACACACACACACACACACACACACACACACACACACACACACACCGAAAGTGCGGGTGAAGCCTCCTGCCATGGAAAAGGTTAAACAACAGTGATGATTAAATGATCTGTTTGTGTGTTTCTTTCTTTCACTGACATGAGGTTTATATTTAATCATATTCCTTTGCTTAGATTACCCTCGTCAGCATATTTTAACGTCTTCAGTGTCACCCTGAGCTCAGTCACTACTACATATGAGCTGCATGCAGTGGATAAAGATCAGTGTCTTTAACAAGTCGGACTTGGACTTGGATCTGACAACTTGTGTTGTGCCTGTATTTAAAGCATTCAGTTTACGGGTGTAGATACATACTGTGATGTTTGTTGTGGATGTTTCCATGGGATGTTCGTCGCAGCGGACAGTCTGACGTCCTGTTGGCGAGACATTCATCTCCGTCAGGACCGAAGCAGTCGTTGGTCAAAGCGGAAGATGGAAAACAATCTGCTCATTCCTCTTATTTTAAATCAGAGACGGAAGATCCCCAAAACTCTTCCAAAGATCAGGTGGTCATGAAAATATGCATGTAGCTACATGTTATTTAGAAATGTAAACTGAACTAAATGTGACATGTGCGATGGTCATGTGTACAGGATAGCATTTTTCATGGTCCTGTGTTGAGTTTATGTGGAAACAATGACATCACAGATCCTGTAAATTAATATTTAAATCACAGGTTCTGGAGGTGTTTTTCCAACTGTAAGTTAACTTCATGTTTTATTACAACAGTACAATTAATATTCCTCAACATACAACTACTCCAGAGTCTTTGATGATTTACTGGATATATAAAAGGGTCATGTTGAGGCATTCAGTTATAAATAGTTCACTTTTTAAGACATTACAATTTCCCATGCAGCTCCTTGAAAGATGTAGCTGATTAAAGTTTAGATGTAGTGGAGGAAAGTAAATAATTACATGAATTTAAGTCCTGTAATTATAGTATAATTTAGAGGTACTTCACTTGAGTATTTCCTGTATTATGAGTATTTTCTGCAACGTTATACTTCCACACCACAAAATCTAAGAGGGAAATATTGAACTCTCTACTCCACAACATTTCACTGACAGCTTCACTTACTTTTCAGACCAATATTTTATACCTACTGTAAAGTGTACGATCAGTTGGTCATATATGCATTAATATACTCAGATTTAGATGCTTCATCATGTGTTGGCATTAGCTCTACCATGACAACATTAAATGCTGCTCGCATATACATGTCTATGGAGCAATAATCCAGCAATTTCACTATATACTGGCACATTTTGCGTTATTAGTACTTTTACTTTTGATACTATAAGTACATTTTACTGACATGTACTTTGATTTCAGTAATATTTTGAATACAGGACTTCTACTTGTAATTGAGTGTTTTTTCATTGTGATATTGCTGCTTTTACTGAAATAAATGCTCTGAATTCTCCTTCCACCACCGTTTGGATGTACTTTTGTGTGTTTTTAAATCAATGAGCTAGATGTCTTTAATGCTGTCTCTTATTCATTTTACTAATATAACAAATGAATTTACACATTTCCACTGATCCTTTTTAACGAACGCTCTGTTGTCTCTTGTTTTTCTCCAGTTCTCCCAGAGGAGTAGCTTCAGGGAGTTCATCCAGGTCACGACTCCTCTCTTCCAGAACAACCTGTCTTTCAGGGAGGTGATGGCTGCTGCCTCCAGCCTGGTGTGTGGCTACACTGAGGGGGCTTTCTCCCGAGTCACCTCCTTTAACTGGTACGAGGACAATAACTACAAAGCTTTCCTGGGCATCGTCAGAGGCTGGTCTGAGGCCCACTACACGTATGACAACAGCACCAGTGAGTAAACACCATATCATAGTGTAACAGATATTAGACTATACCAAACCAAAGGAATTGTTCATGAGACTGGAACAATGTTTCTGTCCATTTTTTGGAGTACACTTTCTTTCAATTGTGCTTAATATGTAGAATGTGCTTAATAGATGTCCCTGATTTGACAGACCCACTGTTTTTATACTGTGTCACTTTATGCTTTTAGTTCACTTTGATGGTTAGTTTGAAAGATATCACAAAGCCCACAGATGTGTGACTCTATGTTTGTTTGGGATTGTTTTCATGCTGCAAAATGAATTTGGGGACAAACCAGATGCCTCCCTCATGTTATTGCATGATGGATAAGAGTCTAAGAGAATAAACAGGACTGTGTACTCTGGCCCACTTTAGAAATGTGTCATGCAAGAGAAAAACTTTTTCCTTTTTTTCTGAATTCCTTTGTTCAGGATGAATTGCTCTTTGTATTTTTGCAAAGCAGGTTTTTCTCCATTTCACCTGCAAATTTAATCCAGTCTTCACCTGCCAAATGAAAACAAACCACCCTTTGTGTTTTGATGAGCCGTACAGTTTTCTCATAATTGCTAAATTTGTTGGTGGCATGGACCTAATATTGTACTATAGGCCTCTAATTGCCCTACCTAACTTAAACCTGTTGTGCAGAATTTTTGTCTGCCCCTCTTGCCAGAGTATTACAAAAACTGCGTCAGCAAGTGCTTCCATCATAGACTCTGTCAAAGCCCTCGGTACTGTTGCAGCTGCAAAACGGTGGATAAATTCGGTAAAAGGCCTCACAAATCCTATAAAACAACTTATTCATTGTCAGAATTTGATCCATTTGGTCTAATAACATTTGGAAAGTCTACAGCTGCATGATGGGACTTTAAGGGCTAATCTGAAAGTTAGCCAGCACGGGCGTGTCCCACCAGACACCAGATTTATAACTCTGTACTTTGCTAAAATACAGATTTATCAGGCAGCAGTAGGTTTAATCAGTGTCATGTGAACTCATTTAGCAAGAGCTTGAATATAAAGGACATTCATTTATATGTAAATAGGTTTAAAATTGCAACAGCAGTATCATATAACACACAATCTTTCTCCCCAGCTCCTTTCTGCAATGATCTGATGAAAGAGCTGGAGTCCAACCCTGTCACCAGTGTTGTGTGGAACTCTGTGAAGCCCATGCTGATGGGACGGATCCTGTACGCCCCCGACTCGCCAGCTGTCAGGCAGATCATACGAAATGTAAGCAGCATTATAAAACATGGTTTACTAATCCTGTCACATACACTTAACAGCTTTGAAATATGCCAGTTACGTTCAATTGTTGATCGATATAACCAGTCAACTGAAGCTTGACTTGATGTACTTGATGCCTGGTAGGAGCCTTTGGGAAAAGTCTTAGAACAGACAAGAAGTGATGGATTTATTTTTTGTATTCTGGGCTTAATTTGAATATACAGTGGAATAGGTAACTGGGCAGTTAGCACGGTCACAAGTAAAGACAAGCAATGGCCCGAAAGAAACACAAATGGGAGGAGACACTAAAAATATCCATCCATCCTTTATTTATACCCGCTTTATCCTGTACAGGATCACGGGGGAGCTGGAGCCTATCCCAGCTCACTTTTGGGCGAAGGCAGGATACACCCTGGACAGGTCACCAGACCATCACAGGGCCAACACACAGAGACAGAAACAAAGACCATCCACACCGAAGGGCATTTTTGTAGAATCACCAATTAACCTGAGATGTATGTTTTTTGTATGGTGGGAGGAAGAAGAGAGAACCCACGCAGGCACAGCGAGAACATGCAAACTCCACACAGAAAGGCCCGCCACTAAAAATATCTCAAAATAAAATCAACTAAAGGTGAAATCACAGATGACGACCTTTCTAATTTTTGTTGTTAGTCCATGACATCCATATCTTTGTTTTTCTTCGGAGCGGACAGGTCTACTGCAGTGAACAATGCACTTTACCCCAAAAGGGGATCAGCTTTCCTCATGTCATGTCCAGCCCTTTGTATCTAGATGTAGATACGTGTTGGTCAAAGCCCTGTTGAGGGGGAGCAGCAGTCATGGATGGCTTAGTCGCAATTGACGAACACAAGCCTGATCGGATGTGGTGACTACTGGCGCCATGGCTTTTCACACTGTTATGCAAGCGCCAAAGTCTTCCCTTAAAGACATGCGATCACACACACACAGAGACACACACTTGTGTTTCCTCCTTCCTGACCTTTAATGACCTCTTTGTTTTCCTCTTTCCTCAGATTGGGATCTTAATTGCACTAAGAAAGTTCTAACCAGGGGGTTAATCCATTACTTTCCAGGACTAAAAACATAGCTTCTGTAAAGCTCTTTGTTGTCATGCTGTCAACCCTTCATGCATCAGTGTATTTCAGGAGAAACTCAAAGTGCGTTTAAACGTATGTTTTCACGCTTCATGTGACTGCTCTTGCGTAATGTTGAGCTATGGAGGTCTTTCCTGTGTCCTGCCATCACTTGGCTTTTACTTTGTTCTGCAGAAGTTCTTTAATATAACTTGAATTCAAATTGGGATGTTTTGATTTTGAAGCACAACCACCAAAACAAATCACAAGTATGAAGATCACAAATAACTGTACAGCATAAATGTTCTTGTAACCTCAAACCAAGTCTACATACATCGACTCCATGCTGAGTGATGATAGGACTATCAACAGGACTGAGTACCCCTTACATAAAGGGTAAGATGCATCGTGGTTATGTTTCAGGGCTTCACAGGGGTTTCTTCAATACTTGTGGAGCAGAGTATCACTACGTTGCAGCATTATTCGTATTTATCCGCCTGCATACGTACAGAACACCGTCGCTCTAAGATCCTTCAACTCCTCCCTTTGACGAACTCACCTTCAGGAATCCCCCGGTTCTCCTCTCCTCTCCCTTCGCCTGCTGCTTTAAATTGCCTCATGGAATGAGGAAGCGCTCACTTGTGGGAACCTGACTGGGATTCACTGGGCAGGCTGAATGCATTCAGCCAGTTGTCACCAACGGCCTCCATTGTCACCCCGGCTCCATTGTCCCCATTGTCACCCAAAATCAGACACACACAAGAGGAAGGCGTTTAATTGGGTGTACTCTTGAGTGCTTTCATCCCCCACTGCACATGACTGATTGCTGAAATGGCCAGCCTTGGGTGTGTGCCACACAAAACACTGTACCCACACACACACATCGAGGGATTTTAACGATAAGCGTGCAGTAAATATTTGTCGATTTGGCCCCCGAGTGCGTTTGTTGCACAGTTGCTGGTTATCTGTACGAGCCCGCGGGAATTCTTTGTGTGAGAATGTGTGTGTTGTCTTAGCAAAGCCTGTTTTCACAGAGAGTTTAATGTGGGAATGGTATGTAGCAGGAGATTAGGGAGATCTGTGACAGTGTGTGTATTTGAGAGCCTGAATGTTGTGTACACACGTGTGGATTCGGTGTTTTCCCCAACATGTTCGTGTCCAAAATCACTACGTTTGCCTGTTTTCCACCCAAATATTACATTACATTACATTTCATTTTGCTGACGCTTTTATCCGAAGCGACTTACAATATGTGCAATATGTGCATCATTGAGAGTAGTTGTGTTTGTGTTTTTAAGAATAATGTCCAGCATTTCCAATTTTGAAGCACCAACCACTGACACACACATTTCCATCTCCCCTGCAGGCAAACACAACATTTGAGGAGCTGGAGAGGCTGAGGACGATGGGGAAGGCCTGGGAGGAAGTGGCTCCTCAGATCTGGACTTTTTTCCAAGAAGGAGTCCAAGTCAAGATGATCCGGGTAGGACAAAAATATTGTGTGACTGAATGCATCCATGTCAGGGGTTTGGATTCTTTTAACATGATAGAACTACAAAATAAATGAACAAAAGACTCAATTCCATGGACAACCTCCTTAATAAGACGACTGAATGTAAATTACTTAAACTAAGCGGACTTAACTTGAACTTTTTGGGGGAAATTACATTCACAAATAGAAAAAATAGAGTCTGTGACACATGAGATTTGTATGATAAAGATCTACCTCATTGTTGCCATTCAGCTGACATCCAATGCCCAACAATTGTCTGTTTGAATGAGATGATTAATGATGTTGTTGTTATTTTATCCTGGTCTTTTTCTGCACTAATTTTTCTGAGCTCTCAGGAATTTCCTGCTTGAATATAGATGCTTATCTTTCCACAATATGCCATCTCTTTCCCTTTTCTATTTATCCCTCTCTCTAACTGTCCTTTTTTCTCACGTATTATTCTCTTCCTCTTCCTTGATAGAAGCATTGTTTGTTAGTTTTTTTGTCCCTTTCAAATTGTCCTCATCATGTTACACTACATTTTCTTCACTATAGTATTTCATTCATTGTCTTTTCTTTTTTTTTTGTCTTACTTGTTGTGTCATGTTTATTGTGTTCCTCCCGGTGTCTCTGCACTTAATGAAAAAACAACAACTGGATAAATAAGCATCATTACCCGACTTCCTTTTGTTTCAGGACACCATCTGCAATCCGTCGGTGATGGATTTCATTGACAGGAGTCTCGAGATGGCGCCGTTCTCCTCCGAACACATCCTCAACTTCCTGTACAACGGCCCACCGGAGGAGCGTCCAGACGACTTGCCCAATTTCGACTGGCGAGACATCTTCAACCTTACTGACAGCGTCATTCGGATGCTCAACCAGTATGGAGATGTGAGTGTGACATCTGTTCTTTTAGCTCTTCTTTCCTTTTGTAGGAAGCTAAACTACCTCCCAAATACCACTGACTACATTTTGAGAGATGTTTATCAGTGTGTGGAATCATACTGACTAGTCAAAAGGGGGCTCCACATTTCCAGATGAATATAAAGTGTCAGGATCATCTTTGCAAACTTTTTACCTTTTACTCCCTTTTGGACTCTGACAGTAAGAATGTGGACTGTCTTGCCGTTTCATGTGACCTGAACTGTTAAGTTCGAGGACAGGCCTATTCAGGAAATAATCCAGTTAAGCACAGGTCCTGTCACTGGTTGATTTCCATCCCTGGTTACCCAAACAGTCTGTGCTCAGTGCCGCTCTTGACGTGACGTGAGCATTTAGATAAACCGTCTTTTGGGCTCTGTAATTTGTCCCCCTGTCCAGAGACATGGAAATCCACCCAGGTGGGCATGAGACAGAGCAACACACTAGCTGTCGAAGCTCTTTTGTTTACTGCTGATTTAGGGGAGGGTTAAGGAAAAAAAACAAAACAAAACATCACATACCATCTCTTGTGAGGGCCCTCCACATTTGAGTGGGGGCAAGTGTGTTTGAAACAAAGTTCAAATTGCCCCTTTCCCTGCGGAGGCTAATCGGGATGAGAGGCCAGTCGCGCCAGGGGGTGACACGGGGGGTACCTGGGGGGCACAGCCGGGTGGATGGTTGCTGCTCTTTGTTTTTGTCCGAGTTGAAGCTTACAGCACTTGAGTGTGACAGGGAGAGTGGGAACGATTGAGGCCGATTAGATACAGCTGTCACTCTGCCCACCGTCTTTTATAGAGAGACAACAATGACCGTGGGCTTGATGGCTGCCTGGCTCACGTTGGTGGCATGCAAGCGTATCCCACCACCCAGCGGGGCCGCAGTGTTAGAAGGTGAATGCTCGCGCGAATTAAGGAATGGCCTTTTAGATGTGAATCATTTGTTGGACATGTTTAGTGTGCATTGTGTTAATGCACGCATGCATGTATTTTGGATGCATATCTGTGTTTGAATGGCTAATGGTGTGTATTTGTGTTTTGTGTTTTGGAGGGTGTGTGTGTACTGTCAGGGGTAAATAGCTGTTTTGGAGTGACTGGATCAAGGCACTCCCTATTTGCATTAGCCTACAGTGAATGGCTGCATCAGACAGGCTTTTCAAATGGCCCCTGAAAATGTGTGAGGATCACCATGACTCGGGTCAACACTGGTATCGCTGGGCTTTTCACCTTTTAAACTATATGCTAGCTCAAAGGATGGCAGTGTTGGTCTGTCATTCAGAAATCTTTGTTCAGACTGAAGTATGAAACTGTTTGATGTGAAACTTTGATATATGTGCTTCTTAAAGGATAAATCCAAAATGACTTTTGTAAATGTCAGATTTTTTGCTAGAGCCAGCAGATCAGCATCTTTCATCCACTGAATGGATGCGCACACGATTTTGTAAAGAGATTCATGGTTTCCATTGATTTATCCTTTTGACTTCTCATGACTTTTTTAAATTTTTTTTTATTTCAGCAGCACCTTGAAGTTTACTTTTTTGGCCTTTGCGAAATGTTTTGTTGGATGTGTTACTAGGAAATGCTGTACAGACATTTATATTCACCTCAGGATGAAGTGCAATCACTTGGTGATCCACTGACATTTCACCCGGTGCAGTCCATCATCTGTACCCACAATATTCTGAACGGGGTCACGGGTTGGCTGGAACCTATTCCAGCTGCCTTTTGGGCGAAGGCAGGGTACACTCGGGACAGACAGAAACAGACTTGCATGCTCTCATTCAAACCTACGGGCAATTTTTAGAATCACCAGTTAACCTAACATCATGTTTTTGGATGGTGGGAGGAAGAAGAGAGAACCCACGCAAGCACAGGGAGAACATAAACTCCACACAGAGAGGCCTCCGCCCCAGCTAAGGTTCAAACCCACAACCTTCTTGCTGTGAGATGACATAACCACTGCACCACCACCCGGTGCAATCGTCATGTCCAAACTTGAACGTACTCTTGAGTTTATGATCATATATATGTCATACAAATGACATTAACAACAGCCTCAGCTTTACTTTGCTTTTAGATCTACTTAGCAGAGGTTAGCATGCTAATGTGTTAAACTAAGACGCAGAATCTGGGAACCACTACATCTGCTTAACATCAGTATGCTAGCATTGTCGTTATTTTTATGTTAACAGGGAAATGTTTGCGTTCAAGGTGATCTTGACTTCCAGACTACCTGTATGGATACAGTAATGGAAAAGTAAAACTGAAAGTAAATAATCCTCAGCGGTAAACTCCTGTAATGCAGGAATAATGAAACTCATTTTGTAAACTTTTAAACAGACAGCACCTGAAATGCAGTTTGGTGAGCCTCCTACAGGTCTGTCTAACCACATGTCTGTCTGTCTCTCGGTCATCTTTCCTTTTCTCAGTGTGTGATCCTGGATAAATTTGTTCCTCTGCCTGACGAGGATGCTGTCACTTATCGGGCCTTGGACCTGATGGAGGACAGCAAGTTCTGGGCCGGCCTCGTCTTTGTAAATATGTACTCTTGGTCCACCAATGTTCCGCCTCATGTAATGTTCAAGATACGTATGGATATTGATGCAGTGGAGCGCACCAACAAGGTCAAAGACAGGTCAGAATCAAACCCTGGTGGAAATGATGTCTTTAGTATAATGATGTCAGACTTAGAGACTGAATATGTGTGTATTGCTCAGGTATTGGGACCCGGGCCCCCGAGCTGATCCGATGGATGACCTCCGCTATGTTTGGGGTGGCTTTGCTTACCTTCAGGACTTAATCGAGCACGGCATCATCAAGGCTCAGACAGGGAAGGAGTGGCCGCTGGGTGTTTACCTACAGCAGATGCCGTACCCCTGTTATGTGGATGATCTGTGAGTGGAAACACAAGTTTAAACACATTTAACAGCCATGTAGCAGAGCTCATGGTTTGCTTTCTTTTAGCTTTTGATTTTCAAGGTAAAGTCATGAATTTGTGTTACACTTCTTGTTTTGTTAATGAACCTTAAAATATGTGAGAATCACACAATTCTGGTTCCATTCATTAATCAGGACTGCTTCTCTTTCATCCTGCGTGTCCTCTGTCTCTCTCGTCCGTCCAGCTTCATGCTGACGCTGAGCCGCTGTTTCCCCATCTTCATGGTACTGGCCTGGGTCTACTCCGTCTCCATGATAGTAAAGAGTATCGTCCTGGAGAAGGAGCTCCGCTTGAAGGAGACCCTGAAAGCTACGGGGGTCACCAACGGCGTCATTTGGTCCACTTGGTTTATTGACAATTTCATCATGATGGGCATAAGCACAGCTCTCCTCACCATCATCATCATGGTGAGGAAAAACTCACTGAAATTATTTTCTTTGTCTCATCCTTGTTCTTTATATTTAGGCACATAAAGAATGGATAATTCAATCTATAAATAGTACATAAATGTTGGAGCTCCTACATATTATATATAGACTTTTCTTCACCACATAACAGGACATTTCTGATTTCCACCACCATTCAATTTATTGACAGTTAGAGTAATATATAATCTGCCTTTATTATAGTGTAAATCATTACACTCTTTTGCCTTGAAATAATTAATCAGTAACAGTATTTCACCGAGTGCAAACCAACACTATTAATAATTAATGAAAGACCTGTGAATACCATGACATCATGGGAATTATGTCAATGGCTTTGCAGGACTGGGCTGGTCAATGATTAATGCTCCTACCTCAGTCACTAGTTCCTTCATGTTGTCAGCAAGTCTTGTTGTCCAGCTGACACGTTAGTATTGTAAAATGGGCTGTTGTGACCTCTGGAGGAAGCTTTATGTAAAACATTAAACATGAAAACATCCTAATTTATTGTAAAAATTCCGCTTTTGTTTTATTTTTATTTTTTTTTTTACTTTGGACAGCTGGCTACAATTTCTTTAGAGTTATTTACAACATCCAAAAATTTCACAAAAGTTCAAATAATAGGCAAATGCATGTGGATACTGTACATTTTGACCTGCTTGTTTATACTGGACGAGCATAGTTCTGTCAATTTAAGTGTTATAAAAGATGCAGATACAAAATATAACATGTCTTATGTTGTCTACATGTAAATATAACCAAACACATTTTCAGTAAAACTCTGTCCAGGTCACTTTTAAACATTTGAACCAAAATCATTTAAATATTTATATACAGACATCTGTTTGGTATTTTAATGCAGATGTGTACTGCACATGAAAACATCACCGTGTGTGTTTCTTTCCTGTCTGCAGGAAGGGGGAGTGTTGAACTACAGCAACCCCCTCATCCTCTTCCTCTTTCTGCTTACCTTTACTACGGCTACCATCATGCAATGCTTCCTCTTCAGCGTCTTCTTCAACCAGGCTAACCTGGCAGCAGCCTGCTGTGGTATCGTTTACTTCACCCTTTACCTTCCGCACATCTTCTGCTTCGCCTGGCAAGACCGCATCACCAAAGATATGAAGATCCTGGTGGTGGGTGTCTCCGACTGAGAGCATGCTACGCAGGACTAAGTTATTCAGTTTTAGTAAAAGAGCAGGATTTATCGGAAAACTTGGAAACTAGATTTACTGAAGGGGAAAACAATCTCAGCTATTTGAGGTACAAGACTCTGTCAAAACCCACGATATGGCTGGAGCTTTTAATTTGAAACAACAGCTTTTAATTTGAAACAGCTATGAACTGCCTAAATAGCTTAATATAGAAAGAGCCGAAAAGAATACGTGCACATAAAGTGCTGGTGTGCATCAAAAAAGTAACGGTACACCAAAGAGTAAAATGTAGAAGTCATGGTACTGTGGACTGGTAAGTACCGGCCCAATTGAAGCACAGGATATGAAACAGATTTTCAGATTATACCAATCATTGCTTAATTAACAGACAGTACATTTGTAGTGCAGTGAACTCAGTAATATTGATGGAACTTGAAGAATCAAACCCGTAGATGATTTTCCCTTTGCCTCCTCACCCAGAGTCTGCTGTCCCAAGTGGCGTTTGGCTTCGGGACCGAGTATCTGTCCCGGTACGAGGAGCAGGGTCTGGGTCTGCAGTGGGACAACATCCAGACCAGCCCACTGGAGGGCGACGAGTTCTCCTTCCTCACCTCCATCTGCATGATGGGCCTGGACACTGTGCTCTACGCTGTCGTGGCCTGGTACTTGGACAATGTCTTCCCCGGTCAGTGTGTCAGAGAGAAATGAAAGGTATGTTTTCAACTATTGCACTTAAAACAAATGTGCTCATATTTTTTATTTCTTCTCGTTACAGGGCAGTATGGAATTGGTCGTCCATTTTACTTCCCTTTCCTGCCCTGTTATTGGCTCAACAGTGTGGCTCCAGCTTCAGGTACACTGGTAGTTTCCCTATTTGCTCATTTGTTAGAATTTCTTTTGGCATTTTTGCATGACATTGAGGGTGATTTTGGGGGCAAAGGTCTCCAGCCTGAAATGAATTAAACAAGTCAACTACCCGAACACTCGTTCCCTATTCATTAACTTTGCATTAGGAAAGATTAATTTTAAACTGATATGTCTAAAATAACACTGGATTGGACTGGATTGGATTGGATTGGGAATTTTCTATCTACATATACTAATATAAGCCCCCATTTTCTGTAGGGTTGGATAAAAAAGGCTTTGACAACCTGGCAAACAACGGGCAGGGAGAGGAGCCGAAAAAAGAGGAGGAGGACGACCAAAATCTGGAGAAACCCACAACTGTGGAGAACACACCGTCATGTGAGCACCAGGATCAGCGTGAGAGGAAGGAGAACCAGGCTGAGACAGAGAAGAACCAGGAGAAGGACGGTATAATGGATGCTCATTTTGATTTTCATTAGGATTTCTGTACAAAGCTGCTTGTCTTACAAAGAGAGATGCAGTTTGCTAAACTCATAACCGACGTGCTTTCAATACATTATAACTTCCTGGAGTAGATGCACTTCAATATATTTAACAGTTTTACATCTATCATTATCTCTGCTACTTTCTATTACCAAAGAACTACAGTATTACAGCATACGTTGACACACAATTAATTATGTAATCATGTCATATTTCTCCAAGCAAACAGCTGATCTCAGTAAGGGATTAGTGTTCACTTCCCTCATTTACTCCCTATCTCCCAGTCAATATTCATTGTGTGGGAACTCAATGGCCTTGTGTGTATGTTTGCAATTGCTGTCATATATGAACGGACACAGTAAGCCTCTCAGTTTCATGCTTAGCTTAATAAGTGATGGAAACGTTGTTTTTTACACTTTATGGCATTCCGATCGCTTGATCTCATGTTTGTTTGGCATCTTTTACAGACATTTAGGGACTGAAATAAAATAGTTGTTTCCTGGTTAAAGGAGATATGATTATATCCTCTGATTCCTGACAAATTAGTAACAGAAATGTGTTTGTCTTTGCGGCATACAGAGCAGTCATTCTTCGAGGCTGAGCCGGCTGATCTCATGAAGGGTGTCTGTATCCAGGACCTTGTCAAGGTGTTCGGCAGCAGCGCCACACCGGCCGTCGACGGCCTCAGCATCAACTTCTACGAGAGTCAGATTACTGCCTTTCTGGGCCAGAACGGGGCTGGAAAGACCACCACCATGTACGACACACAGATTCTGTACATACACATGTTCATACACTGAATGCTGAATGTGTAGGAAATCATTTACAGGGTTCCCACAGGTCAGGGAATTTCATGGAATTTCAGGGTATTTCAAGGAATTTTTAAAAACTCTTTTCCAGACAGAGAAACTCAAATTTGAGAATGTTTTGGGCCAAGTCATGGAATATCAGGGAAATTTGTTTGCATGTTTAGATTTTAGTTTCCATTTATTTATCAAAATGTAATATTTCCATGTATGCAGCTGTAGAGTTAGTTAACTAGTGTGTATGTTTGGTAGCATTAGTGGTCACTGACAGAAATTGAAAATGTAGTTTATTAGGTTGTGAGCTAATTACTGTTATTGTTAGGTAACTTCTTTGTCTCTGAAACCAGTATTAACACATTTATTTAATTTCTTTCAATATCAGTGCGCACTGGAGGGTCAGCCCGTTTTTAACAGAAATGTCACTGTTTCTTGTCTGCTCAGCACAACTGCAGCACGTTTTTCTGGTTATTATTAATCCTTGAATTTCAACTTTCTAGTTTGTGGAAGTCAGGAAAAAGTCAGTGAATTCGACATTTGACTTGGTGGGAACCCTGAGTCTAAAACATCTGTCTTCTTCTCTCTGCACATCTGTATTTCTGTCTCTGTCTCTCCCAGGTCCATCTTGACCGGCATGTTTCCGCCCACCTCGGGGACAGCAACCATTTATGGCAAAGACATCCGCACAGACATGGACACCATCCGTCAGTCTCTGGGGATGTGCCCTCAGCACAACATCCTTTTTCACCAGTATGTAACCCCCTACACTATAGATCAAAACTATTAAAAAAGATTAATTAGATGATGTAATGTATTAAAAATACTCAAAAATAACTCAAATAAGTATATTTTTAACACTATATATTACCTCATAACTGAGAATATTAAAACAATATAATGAATAAACAGAAATAAATAGCTGTAACTGCATTATTGTTTCTTCGTCTTTCTCCTGTCCCTGCTCAGTATGACCGTAGCAGAGCACATCCTCTTCTACTCGCTGCTGAAAGGCCGTCCGATAGCCGAGGCTGAGGAAGAGGTGGAGAACATGCTGCAGGATCTGGGTCTTCCTCACAAGAGAGACGAGCTGACCCAGAACCTCTCAGGTCTGTTGGGAAAAGAGTCGTACGCACAAACTCATTAATGCTCACTGTTACACACACTGATATGTGCACCATCAGTACATAATGGTGTTGTAATGCAGGGGGCATGCAGAGGAAGTTGTCAGTCGCTTTGGCTTTTGTTGGTGGAGCCAAAGTGGTGATCCTGGATGAGCCCACTTCTGGGGTGGACCCCTACTCCAGACGCTCTATTTGGGACCTGCTGCTCAAATACCGTCCAGGTAACACTTTCCCTCGCTTTTTAAACTTTTACAGTGATAGCAATACTGCATTAATATTAAGATATACAAAACAACAAAACAATTCCTACAATGTAAATATACAGTACAAATCCCAGTTTTATATTTCTGTAGTTGACTTACATTAAGTTTCACTGTCATCGTCATGTAGTTGCAGTATTTGTATTTATGATACCTTGAATTTTGTTATGAGCACCTCATTAATAACCAACCATTAATATGGTATTATATGCGAGGTAGCTTAGTGGCAAGTAAGGTTCATGACATCATAGCATTATCAGTACAAAAGCCTTCATATAATGGATTATGTTGAATATTACCTGATCTGAGCCAATCAGAGATCCTGTGACAGCGTAGTTTGTAATGCTGGATTAAATGACATGCAGAGGCCAGAGTATAAACAATTCTGACAGGTTTGTCTGGTCACGTCACACATAATTCAGGGAAGAGCCGAGCACAAATCACTGCAGCATTTATGTCACTACTGACGGCGAGTGTGTCAGTTCTTTCAGTAAACCCAGGCGGCGGTTTGAGAGGGGATGAAGGGGGACGCCATCCTCCTTGTTTAGCAAAATGACCAAAGTGCATCCCCCTCGTTAACCTGCCATCAGGGGACCAAGACCAAATTTCAAAAGCCTCTGAGAGAGTCAGGTCCAGTGGGACTTCTGGAGCAGACACACCACCTTTCAAAAATTAAAATCTCTCTTCTACCTCTCAACAGTTTCTGTATTTTTCGCTGCCCTGAGGATACTAAACTATAGCACAGAGTCTGCATACAGGACAGCCTCATGGCAGATGATACCAACCTCTATTAGTTACATTTTCAGCGGCTGCTGCCACCTTTCCACAATCATAATGTGGACAAGTTGCACAGTAATAGTATTATTGAGTATAGTTATGTAGACTAAAGGGAAAGTCGATCAGCACCATACAAAGTCAGGTATACACATAAGTATATGGAATATATTTGTATATTCACAATTAATCTGCCTATCTGCCTTATCATTTCACAGCAGAACAGTAACGCTTTGATCTTTATAAAGCTACGTTGTAATAGAGAAAAGTTTGTCCTGAATCAGAAACATCAAACATCTTTTTCTTTCTCTCTGCGTCCCTTCATCATCCCTCGCTGTGCAGGTCGCACGGTGATCATGTCCACCCACCACATGGACGAGGCCGACCTGCTGAGTGACCGGGTGGCCATCATCTCGCAGGGCCGCCTCTACTGCTGCGGGTCCCCCATCTTCCTCAAGAACTGTTTCGGTGCTGGCTTCTACCTCACTCTCGTCCGCAGGATTAAACACGATACGCCCAAGGTGGGAACTAATAAAAATGGAACCGTGTGTGTTTGTATATATCCGTGTTTAAATGGTACAGAGTTGTAGCTTTGAAAGGGAAATGGTAAAGACTAGATTACACTTTTAACATCAGACTAATACTGTGGTTTCACCTTTCTCCTTGTTTTTTGTGCGCAAGTCTCCTGTGAGACTGAGGGGGAAGAAAATCGATGTAACTATTAGCTATATTGTTAAAGTAAAAATGTCCTTCTGGTATCGTGTTGTCCTGCAGGCGAGCTGTGACTGCACAGAAGATTGCTCCTGTAAATGCTCAAAGTGTTCAAAGTTTAAAGAGAACCAGGAGGAGAGCCAGGCACCGGACAGACAGATGGAGGGTAAGGTCACCATCAGTTCAAACACTGTACGAGTGTTAACCTCAGAGATCAGTTTGTTGAACCTGCTTTTAGTCTTTCCATCTTTAAAAAGATTAACACAATAGGACATAATCTCTTTGTCATCTTTGTCTCTTTGTTCCTTAGCACTGGATTGTAGTTTTTCTACTTACTGTACAGTACCTGCTGTCAACACACCTAGAAACACCCTGTATTCACTGTACCCACAGCCACTGTATGCTCATTATTAAAAGTCAATAGGACATGGAGATGTCCTCAATAAATATGACGATTAAATTTACAATCAGTTCATTCACTGCCCCTCCTGGGCTTTCGGTGTAACTGGAGTTCTTAAGGTTATGTGAGAATAAGCTTTAATAGATGAGTTGCAGCACCAACATTAATAGTAACACGATGCAGCAAAGAAAATAGGATATCTGCCAACTGAGTGCATGTTGCATGTGGAAATGTATGGAGTGTGCAAACTCAATAGGAGAAAAAGTAAAACGACAAATAACACAAGTCGCAGGGATTAAAGTTGAAGATAAGATTAAATTAATTTCTTCCCCTCATCTCCAGGTAACATCGAGACGATCACAGCCTTGGTTCATCATCACGTGCCGGAGGCTCGTCTCATCGAGGCTATCGGTCAGGAGCTCACCTTTCTGCTGCCCAGCCGCAACTTCGAGCCTAGAACGTATGCCAGCCTCTTCAGGGAGCTGGAGGAAACCCTGGTGGACATCGGCCTCAGCAGCTTCGGTGTGTCCGACACGTCACTGGAGGAGGTGTGTGGAAAAACAAAAGAAAGTTTCATGCAACTGTTTGGACTTTCTTTTCAGAAAGTAGCCTAATTAGCATTTCAAAATAACATTGTGGTCTCGGGACAAAAATAATTTAGACAGCAAAACAGCAATTTGTACAATCAGGATCTATTTCATGAGGTTTTGTTCATAAAGAGCTTCTTTTAGTCTTTGCTAACAATAAAATGATTTATTTTCTTTTAGATCTTCCTAAAGGTCACTGGAGATGGGAATGCAACCAACAGGAAATGTATTACAGGTAAAGTAAATAACAAAACAGCAGCAGTTTTAGTTGGATTTTCCTCCTTTTCTCGTCCTGTTGATTTATTTTGAGTCTTGGTGTGTCGTTCTGTTGTCGTGGTCGTTCTTGTTGTCCTCTTTTTCTCAGTCTACCCCTGATCATGTGTGTCATGTCATTCACGTTTGTTCTTGAACTCTCTCAGATAATAAATCATTCCAGCAGATTTCTCGTGCTAGTTTCTGTGGATTCAACAGGGTGGCTGTTGATATGGAACCACTAAAAGGTGACAGTGGCTTTCAGCTGACAGCTCTGGACAACTGCTGCTGTTGTAGGAAAACCATTTTCACTGCAGCCGCCAAACAAAATGCTAATAGAAGAAGAAGAAGAAGAAGCGCCATGCTTGCTGTTGGCCCCTGCTTTCAGTCTTTGTGCTAAGCTAACCAGCATCTGTTTGAAACTTGTATTTACTACATGGACAAGAGATTGCTACCAAATTTTTCTTATCTAACTTTGGGCAAGTATTTCTCAGGATATGAGACTACAAACTGTTATTTTAAAACATTTTTGATCTCTTCCTGAGAATACACTTTGGTTAAAGGTGTTTTTCCAGACAACAGTGTTATGCAGAGAGCTTGTGACCAACTTGTATGTTGATCATAAATATATATATATTTTTTTACATTGGTAAAAGTCCAAATGATGACTGTATCCCTGAAACACTTGAAGATTGCTGCTGGCTGATGCTTTTTGAACACTGCACACAGAAGACTAAACACGCTTGGGTAGCTGGCTTCCTTTTCCAATTAGACTTGGCCATTACTGGAGCAAGCTTTAGGCTGTGCCAACTTGACCTGAGCTCTTGTTGCAGAGTCCAATGGCCAGGGCCCATGTGATAGCTCAGACGGCAGTGCTGGCAGGGGATCGTACCAGGTTAGAGGCCTCTGTTTGACCATCAAACAGTTCTTTGCCTTGCTGATCAAGAGGCTGCATCATGCAACACGTTCCTACAAAGACTTCATTGCCCAGGTAACCTTCAAATAAACACTGGAGCATTTCGTATTTGAACTTCAGGTCATATTTTTTATAATAACATCTCCAGGTTTTTGCAAATGAAACAGCAAGTAATCTGCACATTTTTAGTCCCACCGAGGCAACGTCTCAAAGATTTAGCTTTTTTTTAATTGCAGTTCTGTGTCTGTCTCTGGTAGATTTTGCTGCCAGCCAGTTTTGTTTTCCTGGCGCTGACGTTCACTCTCATCGTTCCACCTTTTGGAGAGTATCCTAGTCTGACCCTCAGCCCCTGGATATACGGACGACAGTACACCTTCTTCAGGTGGGCAACAGCTTGTCTTTGAGGAGATTTACCTCTTCAATGAGATCAGTATGAGACCAAAAAAACGATTTTTGCTCAAATGACTAAAATGTTTCTTAATAAAATTTGGGCAAATTAACCAAATTTGTTTTTATTTTTGTGACTGTATTTGCTTAATTTGTCCACTGCAGTAATGAGCGTCCAACGGATGCTCCAATGAGATACTTTGCGGAGGTGTTGCTGGACCGGCCTGGCTTTGGGACTCGCTGCATGGTGGATGAACCTTTAGAGTAAGAAATCTTCTCAGTTATAGATCTATTTCTCTCTCCACACTGTCTGCTGCGCTGCTTGTCTGACATCTTGGGTTTATTTCTCCCACCGGCAGAGATTTCCCATGTAACAACATCACCACAGAGTGGGAGATGCCCTTGGTTAACCCTTCCCTGATCGACTCGCTGGCCGGCCCAGAGTGGAGCTCCCTCACACCATCTCCAGAGTGTCAGTGCAGCACCAACAGGAAGCTCACCATGCTCCCTGTGTGTCCTGCAGGAGCTGGAGGTCTGCCACCTCCACAGGTAGGTCGGGTAACTGATATTAAACATGACAAGACACAAACACAACATCATCCTCTTCAAGCACACAAATAAAGAAGAATCACTTCCACTTCTCCATCACAGCTAATAAGTGTCGAATTTAAAATATACACCTGTGCTGCTTTGTTCTTCAGAGGATCCAGTCAACAGGCGATGTTCTCATGGACCTGACAGGCAGGAACATCTCTGACTATCTGGTGAAGACCTACCCCACCCTCATCAGAACCAGGTACTGGAATCTTCTCAAAAGTTAATTGTTAAAAAACTGTATATATATGCAAACTGACATAAGATGCATTAGATTACTGTACTTAATATTATAGAACATAATAGCATCCATTTATTATAGATTCAGAGTTCTGCATTGATCTAAACATAAGATATCAAACAACAATATAGTACAGTACTGTTCATTTAAAACCATTTCAACATGTTGTGATCCTATTGGTGATGTTTAAAAACTTTTTAAATTGTAATGTGTTCCTGTATGAGAAATAATATATAATCTTTTGTGGGTTTGTGATTTCTTTCCAGCTTGAAAAGCAAATACTGGGTGAATGAACAAAGGTAATTGGCATCCAACTGATCCATTGAAAGGTTACATTTATGTTCAAGTAGTGATATTTTACAGGCATTTTGAAGTACATTATTTTTCCTGGAAGGATGTGTAGTGGTCCAGTTCTCCCTCTAGTGGTTATAATAGGTAGTACAGTTTTGATGTACAGCAGGTGGAGTTGCAGAAGAGTTTTATAGATATCAGAAGGTTTTTCTCTGGGGTGTCCAGGTATGGAGGGATATCAGTGGGAGGACAGCTCCCTGTTTTAGAGCTGGATCCAAAGACCATCCAGGATGTGGCAGTTCAGTTGGGACGCCTGCTCAATGTTACTGGGGTAAGGCTTTTAAGATGTGTGTGTGTGTGTGTGTGTGTGTGTGTGTGTGTGTGTGTGTGTGTGTGTGTGTGTGTGTGTGTGAGTGTGAGTGTCTGTTTGTTTACTATTATCTCTGTTCCTGCATTCACCACCTTACTCTTTTGTGGGGTTTTTTTTTTTTTTTTTTTTATTACCAGGGTAAATACTCCAAACAAACACTGAATGACATAGGGACGTTCCTCAGGTCCATGGAGACTCATAACAATGTCAAGGTCAGTCCAGTAACACTCATGGTTGGATCTCTGTGTGATCAGCTCGCCTTGTGTTATATGACCATGGATCAATAAGTTCAGAGACTACTTCTGTTGCACGTGAACGGAGCGTAGCATCGTGACGTGCACGGAGTACAGAGGAGCTGTACCCTTCGTGAGTAAGTACTCCAAGTTTCATTCCTTAATCAAAATCAGCACCTGAGTTACACATGCTTTTGTGAGCAGTGATCCGGGTGCGTCGGTGATGTTTTACGCACCTGAAACTTGAGCAATATGTACACATTAAAGTTTGTCATAAAGTATTGGGGAACGGAAAGAAGCAGCAGGGAGTTGAATCCAGTGAGTAGGGGTGGTGGTAAACAACGACTGTGTTGTTGTGGGCAATAAACTTGTGCGTTTCCAATGCGCTGAGTGGGCGTGTTGTCATGTTGGAGAACCCAACTGCTCTTGCGCCACAGTTCAGGTCACTTGCACTGAAGGTTTTTCCTCAGACACGTCAGAACATCACAGTTGAACTTGGTGTTGAAAGTCTGACCCCGGGGGACGAATTCACAGTTTACAGCCCTCATGAATGTAAAAAAAAAAAAAACACCTGGTTGAGCGCCTGACCTGACGCACCTTTTTTCAGTTTTGGACAGTGACGTTCTGCCTCAAAAATACGAATGTCCCTCAAAACACATCACCTGCTCATTGCTTCATTGCCGTAGACTTCCTGAAGCATTTTAAGGATCTCTGTTTGACACAAAATATGGTTCCTCTGGCCCAAGTCCACAGAGAAATCTCCATGTACACAAACCAGGACTCACAAAAACGTGTGTAACTCAGGAACTGATGATGATCCGGCGACAAAATGTGTAACGCTGACTCATTCGGGTTATACCTCCCTTCCTGCTCCGTGCACGTCACGGTGCTGCACATCGTTCGCACGCAACAGGAGCAGTCTCTTAACTTATTGATCCACAATACGTTTTTTTCTTTCACAAACCCAGTAAAGGCTGTAGTTCATAGATACAAGCCTGTTGTTGCCATCATAAATCAACACTTGTCAAAGTTCAGCATCCACTGCTTTTCCCAGGTGTGGTATAACAATAAGGGCTGGCATGCCATGGTATCCTTCATGAACGTGGCCAACAACGCCATCCTCCGTGCAAACCTGCCCAGAAGCGCGAACCTGGATGAATACGGCATCACTGCCATCAACCACCCTCTGAACCTCACCAAGGAGCAGCTCTCTGAGATCACTGTGTGAGTCACCACCAGCCAGATAGTCGTTATCCCCTTATATCTGAAGCTCTGAAACTTTTCCCAGGTGTGACCCATGTGGAGTAACCTTCTGTGACATTAGCTTGTAGCAGCTCATCCATCTCTCTGTCCTCCCCTCAGTCTGAACACATCAGTAGATGCTGTGGTGGCCATCTGTGTCATCTTCGCCATGTCCTTCGTCCCGGCCAGCTTCGTCCTCTATCTCATCCAGGAGAGGGTCACTCAGGCCAAACACCTGCAGTTTGTCAGTGGCGTCAGTCCGCTGGTGTACTGGATGGCCAACTTCCTGTGGGACATGGTACGGTAGCACCGTTACCTTCTGAGAGTGTGTCACTGCCAGTGCCAGTATGATGTAATAATAGCTCCTGCAGACACTGGTGTTTTCTGTGTTCTCCAGGTCAATTACTCCATCAGTGCAGCGATGGTGGTGCAGATTTTCATCTTCTTTGATAAGAAGTGCTACACCTCACCAGCCAACCTCGAACCACTGATTGCTCTGCTTATGCTTTATGGGTAGGCTTCAATCTTTTCTCAAGTTTATGAAACACAAAAAACCCGAAATCAACATATCACAGCCACAGCTGGACTTTGTGAAAATAGTTATAATGACTTTTAAATTGATCCAGTTTTCAGTACAAATGTGTTTCCTGCAGCTGAATTGATAACACACCTGGCAGATTAAAAAAATAAATATTGGATCAGTGTTGGTGAGGTTACTTTTGAAATGTAATAAATAATAAGATTACCAGTTACCCTGTTAAACATATAATAAGTAATGTAACTATTTCACTGACTTCATCAAAGTAATATAACTTACTACAATACTTATGATGTTGTAGCTCCTTTGTAATCACCAACATATTGAAGAACTAAGAAACTAGAAGCTAATTTCATTACACTTTTTTTTTTCTCAGTTACTTTAACAGATTAAAGTTACTTTTATTTTGTAATTTCATTACATAACTGTTTATTTTTCTTACTGATCCCACAATGATCAGTTCAGTAGCTGTATGGATTTCTGTACGGTTTTTGCTTTCATCCAAATCAACACACAGTATGGATAGATTTTTAAACGCCTCGCTCAGTGGATATTTTTCATCATCCTGCCTGAATGTGAGCTTCTGTCATCACCAGATCGTTGTTACTCTCATGTGGGTTAAGTTTACTGAGCTGGCTCAGCTGGCCAGAGACAAGCTGAGTCAGCTGTTTGTGCAGTCAAAGTATCAGCAAAGGAATATATTATTAAATACTATTAGATCTATAATTGTACACTTCATATGCAGTCATGCCTGTGTGACTGTGTTCCACACTGTACCGTGTTTTTTATTGCTTCATATCTTCATTAGCTTTGTCAACTTTATAGTGACTGACACATTTTGAATTCACATTTTGTATCAGCTTTTGTCAATCAGCTTTTTTTTTTATTAATGTTTTTTTTTTTGTATTTTCTTAATACTAAGTTACTGGTGAAAAACATCAAACTTTCCCTGTGCTTCACTGATTCTTTTGTTGCTCTCTTTCTCTCAGCTGGTCTGTGACACCCATGATGTACCCCATGTCCTACATCTTCAGTGTCCCCAGCACAGCCTACGTCTCTCTGTCGTGCATCAACCTCTTCATCGGCATCAACAGCAGCGCCATCACCTTCATCCTGGACCTTTTTGAGGGCACCACAGTAAGCTCAGGGTCCCTGTTTATCTAAATCCTTTCATCCATCCGTCTCTTCCATCTCGCACTCACTTTTGTGCGTGTTGTGTTTCTGCCCAGGGTCTGTACAGGATCAACCAGCTGTTAAAGACGGTGCTGCTCGTCTTCCCTCACTACTGCCTGGGCCGAGGTCTCATCGACATGGCCATGAACCAGGCTGTGACTGACATCTACGCTCGCTTTGGTAACTGCAACACACACAAAACATCCGTCACAGTCGAGCAAGCAAACGGTCGTACGAGATAAAGTATCCGACTGTCGGACACCATCTCAACACTTTGAATGAAGGTTGCGTCAGAAATCTGACAGCGTACATTTGCCATTAAGGCCTCAGCCAGCTGCAGAGCTGTAACACGCTCTACAAAACCGCCCGTGGACCAAATCCAACAACAGACTTTCCACTGTTGATGAACAACCCAGGAAAAGATTATGGTTTCGTTAAACTGATTTAAATTCAACGAGTTCCTTAAAGACTACGTAACCTTCATCGTCATGGCAACAGTAAACGTCTAATTAAAGAACTGTCCTGACTTGTGGTTGGAAACAGGAAGTGAACAGTGGTCTCGCGTACCAAAGTCTGCTGTTATATCGAACGATAAAAACTAATGCCATGTAATCTACGTCCCTTCTTTGAGACCCCAGATTGTTGTTATTTATACGACCACTAGAGGTCGCTTAACTTTAATACCTAACTGGGTCAGAATTAGCTGCGAAAGAACTGTGTGGTTGTTTCTTAAGGAGGACAGTCTTGAAATATTAATTATGTGTCTCTGATCTTTATGTATTTCAGTGTGTTAAATATTAAATAGACTGTAAAAACTCATTAAAGGTTGTCAATGAAAAACAAACAACACTAAATGTGGAAGCAGGATTCACAGATGTGTCATGCTGATATGTTTCCTCAGGTGAGGACTACAGTCCAGAACCATATAACTGGGACTTTATTGGGAAGAACCTGGTCTTCATGGCCATTGAAGGATTTGTGTATTTCATCCTGAACATTCTCTTCCAGTATCACTTCTTCCTGGATAAGTGGTGAGTGCATCATTGAATCAGATGCCAAGTTTGCCAGATGTACTTGAATAATTTACACACGTATTGAAATGCAGGGAAATTGTAATTTTTCTTTCCAGATAACACAATCTAAAATGTGATGTTACTGACACATAGATTGACCAGATGTTGGTTTGCTAACTTGTTATTTTTCCACTGGCAGGACACAAGACGGCCCAAAGCCTCCCATCTCAGACGAAGATGTAGATGTGGCCAAGGAAAGAGAACGAATCTACTGGGGTGGAAAAACAAATGACATTTTATGCATAAGAGACTTGTCCAAGGTCAGACCTTATTCTAATTATGATAAATTATCAAAAGTGTGAAGAATATAATGAGATTAATGTTTGAAAAATATTTTAAACCAACTATATTACTTGGATTTTGTTCTCCTCTTGCCTTGGCAGACGTACTCAGGAACAATAATCCCCGCAGTGGACCGAGTCTGTATCGGAGTATCACCCGGAGAGGTTTGTACAGTTTGAACTGATTTACTTTTCAGCGGAAACAAGCTGTTAACTTTACTGTTTGCTTTTTCTTCTCCTCATCATCGGCAGTGCTTCGGTCTTCTGGGCGTAAATGGAGCAGGGAAGACCACAACGTTTAAGATGTTGACTGGAAACATAGATGTCACCTCCGGGGAGGCCTCAGTCGCTGGTCACAGGTTGTTAATGAACCCATATTAATATTAAAACAAAGATTCTTCTCAATTATATCCTAGGTGAAAAACAATGCTTGATACCCATCTCATCTTTGTAATTTCAACATGTTAAGGCATAGAAATAATTTACTAAATCCAGATTATTGGCTTCCTGTAACTGTAATCTGGATCAGTTCTATAACAAATACTTATTTAAAGTCTTATGAGAGGTTGTTGGTTATTAGTCAGATATTAAGAAGCACATTACAGAGAACTCTTCCTCATGTCTTACTGTGTTTCCATTGCGTTATCTTTGCAGCATTTTGACCAATATCCTGGATGTCCACCAGAACATGGGTTACTGCCCGCAGTACGATGCCATAGATGAGCTGCTGACGGGCAGAGAACATCTTCATCTCTATGCCCGCCTCCGAGGAGTCCCAGAGTCTGAGATCAGCAGGGTGAGAGGCAGCTTCTGAAATAAATAATCCTGAGAGCTGTTTTTGATGATCATAAGCAGAAAGTCTAACTACAGTCTTGACCAGCATTTGTTTGGCTCAGTTCTGTTTCTACCTGCTGAACAACTGCTAAATGTATTACAGTGTGTCAGTAGCTGAGTTAGAAATGATTATACACCTGTTCATTTCCTCCCGGCTTAATTACTGTAATTCCCTTTCCTCCTGTCCTACAAGACATCCCTGATGCTCACACAGCTGGTGCAAAATGCTCCAGCTAAGTTCCTAACCAAATCCTATAAATGGACTAATGCAACTCCAATCCGGATTTCCTTACCGTGAACTCCCATCAAACTCAGAATCAGGTCAAGATTGTTACGTGTAGAGCCTTGCATGGACAGGCTGCAGAAATCTGATCCTCTGATCAAGGTTTATTTTCTGCTTCTCACTCCAGCCTCAAGACAAAAGGAGACTTGTACTCTTTTAGACTTACAATCTCTCCACTCTGCTGACTGCTTTTAGAATGCCTCCCAAGTTTATTGTGTTTTATCGTTAGGCACATTTTCTATTCTTGAAAGAAAATAAATCTACTTCCTACTTTCTTTTATTATAACACAAAGCCCTTTACCCTCCTCACACTCAGGTTGCAGACTGGGCCATCCAGAAGCTGGGTCTCTCAGAGTATGCAGGTCGAAGCGCCGGGACCTACAGTGGAGGGAACCGGAGGAAACTCTCCACAGCGATCGCCATGATCGGCTGTCCTGCTCTGGTGCTGCTGGTGAGGCCAACACTGGTGCTGGGTTGGATTACGGGAATTAGGACTGAAAAACTGCTTTTGCGTTTATCTTAAAGTGTTTATTGTAACTTTCCTTTAGGATGAGCCCACTACAGGTATGGACCCTCTCTCCAGACGCTTTCTGTGGAACTCCATCATGAGTGTTATCCAGGACAGACGAGCTGTGGTCCTCACGTCACACTGGTAAACTACATATATAACTATTTTTAGGGATGGGTCACGAATTATGAATATTCGATTAGTCGTTTTAACGACGAATCAATTAGTACATGCGACTTCCGTTCTTCCTTTTTTCCCCTGTTGTCCCCAGCGCCTGGTTGTAATGCGTTATTCCCGTCAGAAGATGGCGGAATATTCAAAGAAAAATTGAATCGTTCAGAGCAAATTTCAAATAGTAGTTTTGCTTGAAATACCCAACCCTACTGTATATGTGTGTGCGCACACATGCATGTGTCTTTGCGAGCGTAGAATTAACTGTTATGATTTGGTCTTCCCAGTATGGAGGAATGTGAGGCGCTGTGTACCCGCTTAGCCATTATGGTCAATGGATCCTTGAAGTGTTTGGGAACCATTCAGCATCTCAAATACAAGTTGGTCCATTTCCTTTATTTCATATTGTTGTTACAAAATACTCCAAAACGTAAGTACAAACTCAACCAACCATTGTTTGAAAATGCTGATCTAGATATGGCGACGGCTACGTGGTGACCATGAAGATCAGGGCAGCTAAACCCGGTTGTGTCCCAGACCTGAACCCTGCTGAAGCTTTCATGGACAGCACTTTCCCCGGCTGCATCCAGAGAGAGAAACACCACAACACTCTGCAGTACAAGATCCCCTCTTCCTCCCTGGCCAAGATCTTTCAAGTAGTCCTGTCTCACAAAAACCAGCTCAACATAGAGGACTACTCTGTGTCACAGACAACTCTGGACCAGGTAAAGGAGCATCGAGGAGGAAGGCTTACATCTGTCCTATCTGATTTTAACCATCTTTCATTTTGTTCTTTATTTACGGTCAAAATGACAGAAAAACACTGAGCTGCATGTCAATCTGCTTCTTTAAACAAGCCTTCATGTTCATGTTTCTATGTCCTCGCAGGTGTTTGTGAATTTTGCCAAGCAGCAGTCAAGAGAGGACGACAACATTGTACTGCATCCTAAAGCTGCAGGAGCACAGCGACCTGTGGAAGACGCACCCTGGAAGTCTTTGAGGAAGTGAACTTCCCCTCTCTGAGCTCAGCTGGAACAGAGCTGTCCGTTTACATGACGAAGGCCGCCACATTCGAAGGCCTAAGGATGCGTGCACGTCGGAGGACTGAAAGCTAGTCGGCAGAAACGGAGCCTCCGTTTCCTTGTTTGAGACAGTGTACAGAAGAATAGTGTCGTCACCGGTAGCCTGATAGAGACCGGCGACAGGTGCGTCAAGTTTGGGATACTAAAAACCACAGAGGATGGATGGGTTGTGTCCTCCAGCAAAAAGAAGTCTGCGTATTTAATCCACGATGGAAGGAGCCTTTAGAACGGGGAAGTTGATTGTTTGTATGCAATAGACTTTACAATTAAGGCTGAAGGTGGTGGCCCCTTTGATTGATTTGACATGCGGCAATACTGCACATGCCCTACTTTGCTTTTGCAGTAAACAGGGTTAGCGGGCTTTGAATTTGGAAAGTGTGGAGCATTTGTGTGCCTGCTGTATGTTCCACGTTCTGCTCACCTCGTAGGCCTTGCAAACTAAATGAAACAGATTTAGAAACAAGACAAAGTCCGTGACTTTGATTCATCACATGTTAACTTGTAAAAGAAAATAAGCATAGATCCTTTTTGCTTCAGTTGCCAAGCAAGATTATCTTTTTATTGCCTTCTTGAAATAAAAATGAAGCACTCGTAGAAGCGTAGCGGCAGCACTTTATTGATGCAGCATTAATCGAAGCATCGCAAAGATTCAATGCAATCCAGCTGATAGTTGTTAGAAAAATCCTTCTGCTGCAGTTAAATTCATTTCGACACCATGTCATATTTTAATGCCATAAACCTTTTGTTCTATCCTTTGCGCTTTATCATATACAGTACTTGTATTTGGATGACACAATGTCATAAAAGTGATGTTTCTATAAGGAGCATTTGTCAAATAAACTCTCATTTTTCTTTAAGACATTGACCTTTATTCAAACATACCTCATATTTGACCTTATATTCACTTTTATGAACAAAAACAGTTCAATAAAACCTGAGATTAGACAGTATGGACTAGAGAACCACAGCAGGTGGCACTGACGACCCTATGAGGCCTTTACACATCAATGTTGTGGGTTACATTTTAACAGTGAAGTTTCCATTCCTCTGAAGGAAACTGTCTTTGAGTCTGAAAAGCTTAATATTAATGTAATTGAACATCTGCTTTATCAGCATTCCTCCTGAGAGCTTACAAGTGATGTTGCACTCTTAAATAGATGCCATGACATTTTAAATGCATTAGTTTGCTTCTACAGGCACTTTATTATGACGAAGTGTATGTTCACTTGAACCATGAGAATTTTTGTAACTGAAAAACAAAACCTGTTGGATATTAATCCAGCATTTGAATATAAGCTTTAAAATGCAACATCGTCCAGCCTTTATTCAATATATGAGGAGCCAAAAAGAGAAAATCTAATGTTGTGACAAATGTTATCAAAGCATAGAGAATATGACAGCAATGAAGATCGATCTAATCTAATTTCCAACTTCTATCACAATGCCAAATCAAACGTTCAGGCAGCTGGGAATTGGGAAAATGTTCCCTCGGGAACGTCCCGCTTCCGAGTTGAGCGCGTTCACAAACAGGCAACATAGCTGCCTCTAGAAAATGTGATCAATTTTGCTGTCAAGAGTACAGAAAAGTGAAAAAACAACCTTGTTATTGTTCAAATAAACCAACACAGAGAGGAAGTAAAGCTCAGGAGGTCAACACTTAATTTCTATGTTGTGATGTATTTCTGTTTTTAACATTTATCACAGCTGGCAAACAAAGCTAAGCTAACCACATCTGGCTGGTTCCTCTTACTTTTTAAGTTTTTTCCACAAACGCCGCCTTGTCATGTGACATAAAATCTTCTTTGTGGAGGTCTTAAAAACCTCCCACTTTCCTAGTGTGATATTTTCAGTTTGGCAGGCGTTGAGGTGTATTTTCCAAGTCGGAGGTTTGAACTTTCCTACTTCCCAGTTGCTCATGAAGGCAGCATAAACGCAGCGTTAAAACCGTAGACGGGTTAAAACCAAATAATGCCAACATCGCTTATTCCTACATTTCTCAGCTCATTCATTCGTTAAAAAAAAATAAATGCATAGTTGGATTCAGCAGCAGCAAACTTCTTTGTTTACACCCCTCTATAGGTTTCAACCACTGTCAGAGAATCAGGGGGATGATGGCGACCCGGAGGCTGGGATAGTCCTTGAACTCCCTGCTGTACGCTCTGTGCTTCCCTTTGGCCCAGATGGTCATCTGAATGAAGCCCAGTAATGTGTAAAACGCCACTGGAAGACAAAAAAAAGAATCACACATGCAACCCTGCAGTCCACACTCAACTGTAAGTGGTGTCATTACAGATTCATGTCAGCTATGTTAATACACAACAGAGCGTACCTGGCAGACACTGGGTCATGATGGTGAAGCTCACCCAAGCTCCAACCTACAGTACATGGCAAGTGTGCAGAGACAGAGGGGGTGAATACACAAGCGGGTGAGATATTCACAACCATGATGAATTGCTGTACATCGTTTGTGTTACCTCATATGTGTAATTTGGACAGGATACAAAGAAAAACAGCCATGTGAAGGGGTTCTTCGTTGGCATAGGAAACTTTCTGACATTTGACCCTGCCAAGTTTGTGAAGAGAAAGAAAAGATTGTGTAATATTTATTTTGTGTAGCATTCCTCTCAGTGACAATCATGTACTGTAGACACTCATCATATTTCCATGGTGGATCAACAAAAATAGCACTACGTACTTATGAAATGATCATTCGGGGACAAGTGAATGGTATAATTTCATATCAGAATCTGTAAAATACTCCTTTTTCAAAGACTTTGCAAGTGAACAGATCAACGCTCAGCAACTCACCCTCTGCTTTGAGATTATTCAGAGTCAAATGAATGGAGAAGTTGCCCAGTTCACATATCTACAGCAGAAATGAACAAGTCAGGGGGCTGAATTATTGTTGATCCACCGTGAATATCAGCATACGTACCACAAACATAACTAGTGCATAGTTGACTTGTAGTTCTCCATATGCTGTGAAGAGAGAGAGTCTGGTATTGATATGCTGCTTAAAACACCCCCCCGGCCCCCTGTGTGTGTGTGTGCGTGCGTGCGTGTGTGTGTGTGTGTGTGTGTGTGTGCGTGCACCCATAGACCTACTTACACGGAGGTGTATAAAGAGGGTGGTTGATATGATAGGCCAACCAAGCTGAGAAACACCAGTAATAGGCACAATGCTGAAAAAAAAAAAAAAAAAAAAAAGAAACACAGAAATATTAAAATGTACAAATTATTGCTTGAACTACTTTAAATAAATCACTGGAATAACTCGGCATAAAGACATTGTACTGCGTAAAGATAAACAATATTCTGCATTAGTTTTCTGCTCTGGTTTTATGTTACTTTATGGTATTGTTGGGTTTTTGTTCATTAAAGGCCCATCTAAGGATGTGAATTGGCACGTGGCAATACGGTAATGATCCATGCAATATACTTGTCCCCATATATAAACATTAAAAACAGCTGGCAAATGAGGCCACACGTTGTGAAAGAACCGAGCTCAAAATCAGAGGCTCTTCTTTTCAAGGTGAGCCACGTCCTCACCTTGACTATGGTCCTGAGAGGCATGGTCCCGTGGGAGAAACGATGCACAAAGATAGTCTCTATCAACCTCTTCAAATAGTGCAGGGTATGACAGACACAGGCGAGTCTGAGCGACACAGAGGAGGGATGAGGTCAGAGGAACAGCTGCATACATGGAACTTAGTTTCTGATGCTGTTGTGCTTCTTTATTTTGGCGGATGTCAAATTTGAGATGAGAAAAGATGAAATGTAATTGATCCAAACTGGGTTGCTGCAGAAAAACAAGTTGTATGTGTGTAAGTATGTATGTACAGTGGTGTGAAAATGTGTTTGCCCCCTTCCTGATTTCCAATTTTTTTGCATGTCTGTCACACTTAAATGTTTCAGATCATCAAACAAATTTAAATATTAGTCAAAGATAACACAAGTAAACACAAAATGCAGTTTTTAAATGAAGGTTTTTATTATTAAGGGAGAAAAAAAAAAATCCAAACCCACATGGCCCTGTGTGAAAAGGTGTTTGCCCCCTCCTGTTAAAACATAACTTAACTGGGGTTTATCACACCTGAGTTCAATTTCTCTAGCCACACCCAGGCCTGATTACTACCACACCTGTTCTCAATCAAGAAATCACTTAAATAGGACCTGCCTGACAAAGTGAAGTAGACCAAAAGATCCTCAAAAGATAGACATCATGCCGAGATCCAAAGAAATTCAGGAACAAATGAGAAAGAAAGTAATTGAGATCTATCGGTCTGGAAAAGGTTCTAAAGCCATTTCTAAAGCTTTGGGACTCCAGCGGACCACAGTGAGAGCCATTATCCACAAATGGAGAAATTAACCTTCCCAGGAGTGGCCGGCCGACCAAAATTACCCCAAGAGAGCAGCGACGACTCATCCGAGAGGTCACAAGAGACCCCACAACAACATCCAAAGAACTGCAGGCCTCACTTGCCTCAGTTAAGGTCAGTGTTCATGACTCCACCATAAGAAAGAGACTGGGCTAAAATGGTCTGCATGGCAGAGTTCCAAGACCAAAACCACCGCTGAGCAAAAAGAACATGAAGGCTCGTCTCATTTTTGCCAGAAAACATCTTGATGATCCCCAAGACTTTTGGGAAAATACTCTGTGGACTGACAAGACAAAAGTTGAACTTTTTGGAAGGTGTGTGTCCCGTTACATCTGGCGTAAAAGTAACACCGCATTTCAGAAAAAGAACATCATACCAACAGTAAAATACGGTGGTGGTAGTGTGACGGTCTGGGGCTGTTCTGCTGCTTCAGGACCTGGAAGACTTGCTGTGATAAATGGAACCATGAATTCTACCGTCTACCAAAACATCCTGAAGGATAATGTCCGGCCATCTGTTCCGTGACCTCAAGCTGAAGCCAACTTGGGTTCTGCAGCAGGACAATGATCCAAAACACACCAGCAAGTCCACCTCTGAATGGCTGAAGAAAAACAAAATGAAGACTTTGGAGTGGCCTAGTCAAAGTCCTGACCTGAATCCTATTGAGATGCTGTGGCGTGACCTTAAAAAGGCGGTTGGTGCTCGAAAACCCTCCAATGTGGCTGAATTACAACAACTCTGTAAAAATGAGTCAGCCAACATTCCTCCACAGCTGTAAAAGACTCATTGCAAGTTATCGCAAACGCTTGATTGCAGTTGTTGCTGCTAAGGGTGGCCCAACCGGTTATTAGGTTTAGGGGGCAAACACTTTTTCACACAGGGCCATGCGGGTTTGGATCTTTGTTCTCCCTTAATAATAAAAACCTTCATTTAAAAACTGCATTTTGTGTTTACTTGTGTTATCTTTGATTAATATTTACATTTGTTTGATGACCTGAAACATTTAAGTGTGACAGACATGCAAAGAAATCAGGAAGAGGGCAAACACTTTTTCGCACCACTGTATGTATCCATATGTTTATATAATTAAATTAATATATCTAGGTATATAGATAGATATTAGGTATATAGATAATAAATACATTTGACTTTTATTTGATGATACTGATAATTCTGGAGAATAATTATATTAATACCTTTTAGCAAGTGCTACATAAAATCGTGGTGGTAAGTCTCGCGAGAGCTTACAAAGGGCCGTTGGTCAAGGGTCGCGTGTCGGTGGTGCACTTGGCCAATGTCGCTCGCTGGTGAACTCACGTGGAGCACAGATCTAAACCTGAAAAGTTTCTAGTGTGTCAGCGACTGTAACGGAGAAGGACGAGCCCGCTGTCTTCAACAACGGAGTGGACAACATGAAGGAGCAGAGCAACAGTGAGGATCACGAGCATGTCGGCTGTCATGACTGCGGTGAGGATCCAGGTGATTAAAAACAGGTGAATGCAACGTGTCCAGCAGCAGCACCTGCAACTGCACCTGCACCATCTCCCCTCCTCTGCACCTTTCTGACATCATCCAGTCAGCCAGCAATGGACCAAGAAGTACAGACTGCTAAAACGTTCATTTTGTCAGATCATGCATTTTGTTTTGATTGCGCACATCTTGATCAGCAGCTCCGCCTGGAGCCTGCACCTGGACGGACGTAAACACCGTGGACACGTGGTCTGAATTCAGCAGGACATCATGGATGCTTCAGCCATGACCCACAACAACAGATGTGCCATCCACCGGTGAGTGGGCTCCTCCGGTGCGTGTTTTTATATGCGAGTGTGTGTGTGCCGTTTGATGGAGAGGTTCAATGTAAAAGCAGACCCGGTTGAAGAAGTCAACAGTCGCCACTGTGTGTGTGTGTGTGTGTGTGTGTGTGTGTGTGTGTGTGTGTTGTCTTCGGCTACAGTAACACTGTATTTGTTGTGTGGATGATGACAATATAAACAGGCTACTGTTGCATGGTCCAATGGTATTGTAGTTTGATTATTTTAAAAACGGACTTTGAACTCTCTGCTGTTATGTTGCAACTACTGAACAACTGCAGGGACAAAATGACAAAAACTAGATATAAGGGAGGTTTGAATATGTTGTGTGGAGTCATGATAGTGTGCATATTAAAAGATTGCAGATGACATGAGTTGCAATCCCCCATTTCTAGGGTGTAAAAAGGTCTTTGTGGTTGCAACAGAAAATCGGATTATAGAAATAAATGAATGAATGAATAAAAGTAACTGTCTCAACCATCATAGCAGCCTATGATGTACATTTTATTAATAACAATGCCATTTTGGTAGAAGCACTGATGTGACATAATGCAGTTACTTATCCTGATTTCATTCAACTGAGACTAAGTCCTTACTAAATACATGTAAAGTCCATCTGTAATGAGGCATTACAGCGAATACAGAAGATAATAAATTAATCTCATGCTCAGTAGGCAGCATGTTTAGTAGATGCTTAGCGTCATAAGCTTGTACGTGTGTTATATTTGATTTCCCACTTACGTGACAACAGGATAGGGACTGGAGGTAAAGGCGTGTGTGTGTGAGTAAATGTACGGTAGTCTAAAATAGAAGAGGAGGTAGGTGAGGAGGGGTCCAATATACTCTGCAAGAAACACCTGAGAACAGAAGAACAGAAAAATACAACGAAGACAAAAACAACAAAGTAAAAGATTTAGATGCAAATTTAACGGCAACATTATGTAGCAGGTTTATCAGGAAAAATATGATTTCAGTTGACCCTGATTACAGACACTGATTTATTTTCCATCTAGAATTCATATATTATATTGGTAGTTTAGAAAGTTTTCTTACCATAGTCCAACCTAACTGTGGACCGAGATCTTTAAAGTACATGGTGGCAGTGGTCCCAACAGGTAGATTCTGTAAGATTTCATCATCTCTGAGCAATTTTCCCTCTGAAAAGAAGAAAAGAAAATGTCTATTCAGCAAAATCTATAGCGATACTGTCAGATATTTTGATTGCCCAGTGGATGAGGCTGCCTCTGCAGAGTTGAGGAGCGGCAGAAATATTCATAGTGTTGTGTGTTTAGTTGCATATAAACTTAATAGACAGTGAGTGTTGTGGTTTAAAGTGATGTTGCAGGTATTCAGTACGTGTTCTCTCTACCTGGAAGCTCATTGGGCCACAGCCACTGATCGGGCTTTAGTAATTGGATGGCGTTTTTAGAACATCCTCAGGGGGAACTGACCCAAATAGCTTTTAACTAAATTTCTCCTCCTGTAATTTTTAGCGGCTCTCAAAGCCTGTTCAAAACCAAAGACCTGCAAGGTCGTAAATCAATGAATGTATTTGGCTTTACTGTTTTAATTCAGGCTGAAAATGCAATCCAGCAAGTTTAAAATGACTAACGGCACCATCTGCTGTATTGGAGGGTGAATTACTCTTCAGAAAATCTTCACCAAATTGACACTGGAAAGTCACAAGGTATTTTTTTTGTCTTTGTGGGATAATGTTTTTTTGTAATTTGTAATACATGCTGTATTTGTCTCTGCTGGATGATTCCAAGTACGTAGTGTATTTGTTTGTAGGTGTGTTTTGTATTTGCAAGACAAAATGCTTCGGTTTGCTGATGGTGTGTTTGTATTTGCAAACCAAACTGTGTTTTATTTGTGAATTGAAGGGCATTTGTAAAATGTTTTTTTTTTTTCGAGACCTCATTTAGCGCAATGCTGCATCGTCAACTGATGTCTCGAATGAAAATGTTGTCATTTAGAAATAAGATCGCATAGAGGTACGAATCCAGATCGCGTTTTTAATACGATTAATCATGCATCCCTATCTTTTACAATAGTGGAGCCTTTGTAAACAACAGAAGCTAACTGGCCTCAGCCATTTGTATTCGAAAGAACTTTAAACAACCTCATGCCCATTTGGACTTCATTTTACTGCTCTAATAATGATCATATAGCAATATATGTCCACCTAGATGATAAGCATCACATATCCTGGATATGTAAGGTTCTCGCATAATGAGACTCATTACAAACTTAAAGCTGAAACATAAACTGACCTAAATACTAGCGCGGGAGCCCTCATCCCACACTTGAATGCCGCTCTTTTATATTTTTGTGTAGAGCGTCACAGACTGGATGGTTAACAATGCTGTCTGGTCTGGACCGACGTGTCCTCACACTGTTTGTGGGGTAATGAAGTCCAAATATTGTCACCAGTATCAAACAGTGAATAGTTACCACTCTGCAATTATGTAATTATAACTACTACTTACTGGGATCAAGTCTCAGGGCCTGTCGTGCTGGATACCAGTGAGGATCTGAGCAGATCAAACACACACACACACACACACACACACACACACACACACACACACACACACACACACACACACACACACACACATATATATATAAAGTTGGACAGAGCTGGCATCGCACTCAGTTTTTTTGGCCTCAGGCCCGATGATAATTGATCACAATGGAATAATGTTGGGCTCGGCTGCTCTGATGGCTGCTGATGGCCTCAGGCTTGGCAAACATTTGGTAACTTTTCTGACCAGACACACAATGCTGACAGAACAACTGTCGGCTTCGGAGGAGTAAATAAGAAATTGCTTTTTAGCGGCACATCTCTCCAGGGAGGAGATGTGATATGAAGTACGATGAGATGTTTCCCTCAACAGCATAGCAAGTGTGTTAATCACCATTTAACCAAATGACGTCCAGTTTTACCCTACAGGAACAGTAAATATGCAATGAAAGATGTAAAAAACTAAAACAACAGTATAACAGTAAATTGATAATTGAATAATAAACCGAGTGCACAGATCCTGCAGTTTTACACAAGTGAACCATTGTATGAAACAGGATTTTATTGTCAGGGATCAAGATGAAACATAAAGGCCAAAACTTCTGCTCAATATATTAAAACAAGACCAAACTGACTGATTTGATTTGAATTAAAACCACTCACATGATTTGTGGAAAAGGCTCTTTATGTCTCCTATTGTTGAGCGAGGCTCCACCTGGATACAATGCAAACACAGAGTATGTAACCTTGATGCAGAACCGCTTAAAGCTTACAGTCATCATACACTCAGAAACACAAAAAAATAAATAAAAATATTGTTCGAACCAACAGAGCTTTATGTTAAATTATTGTGGCAATCACAAAGAATCCAACAAAACCAAAACAGGAAACGGAAACACAACTGCATGCTCAGGGGTTTGAAATAGTTCTGTACTTATTTAATTCACAGATTTTTCATTCAAACCTAAAGCCAATGTGTCAGCATACCTTATCTAAAAAACTAAGCTGCTCCCTTGTCTTGGCATCGAGAACCTCCACCTAAAGAAAGAATAAGATGAACCACTGTTAAATGCAAGATTTCTTCTCTACTTTTCTTATACAGGTTTTGAATAGCCAGTAGCACTTATCTTTTTTGCTCTCTGTAATGACATTAATATGATTTAAATACAAAGGCCAATCAAATGGTTCCCAGACTGCTCCTGTTGTGTGTGAAAGGTGCCCAGTGCATGCAGCAGGAGGAAGCTGTAACCTTCTTGCGTAATTAATTGCTTGATCAATAACGGCACCTGAGTTGCACACGTTTTTGTTAACAGCATTATGGGTACATTTGCAATTTGATCGTGCACCTGAAACTGGAGCAGAAAGCGTACATCAATGTTTGTAACAGATTTTTGGGGAACAGAAAGAAGTTGCAGAGACAAATCGGGTGCATAGTTACGGTGGGGAGCTACAACTGTGTTGCTGTGGGTGAGGAACTCTTGTGTTTTCAGTGTATTGTGAGTTGTGCCTGCATAGATGCGTTAGCTGTAGTCATCGTACAGGCCGCCATGTTTAGACCATTCCTGATCCTTATGGTGCCTTTGTGAGCAACTGGGAAGTGGGGAAGTTCAACTTTCAAGTGGCAAAATACACCTGATTGCCTGACGAACTGGGAGCATCCCAAAAGAAAGTGGGAGGTTTTTGAGAGTAGATTTGACATCACTTGAAATGTCAGTGTTTGTGGTTGAAGGAAGAAATGTACGTGCTCTGAAAATGGGAGGAAGGCGCCAGACCTGGTTTGGCTAGCCTACCTAGTTTGCGAGCTGTTAGAGGTTTAAATGACAGTACTTCACAAGGTGTAGATATGTCGTGTATAAATGATATTGACCTCCTGAGCTTCATTGAGTCTCTGTGTTGGTTTATAGGGACGATGACGAGGTGGTTTGTCACTCTTCTGGCTGCCATGTTGCCTGTTTGTGAACACTTTCAACTGGGAAGTGGGACATTCCCAAATGGGAACTTTCCCACTTCCAGCTGCCTTAACACACAATGCATTTACTCACAAATGCAAAATAGGTACTGTTGGACATGTAGCCATTATTGTAAAAACATGAAATGAAATCAGAGCCCCTTTGAATAAAATATAAACATCTGGATAGAAAGTTTGATTGTACAAAACACACACAGCAACTCGATTAAATTTCTTGAGCAAACTACAATTAAAACAATGAAAATATAACCTCATTTGACGTTCTTCGACCTCCCTAAGCGTGTCCAGTTTGGTTTCCCTTATTAAGTACAGTGATCTCTGTCTGAGTAATGTGGATGCTTGAGGTTGTTAGACAAAAAAGAGAATTGTGTTGCTGTCTTGCACACATTTTTTTCCCCCATCTTAATTAGACCGTGTCAGTGGTGATGTACAGCATATGCAAGGAGGAAGCTGGGTGGGCTCACAATTTGCCCTGAAAGCACTCCATACTGTGCTGCTCAGCAGAGCTGTCTTGCTAAATTGGGTCCTTTCCTGGACGGTGTAATAACCCACTAATGGACATCTAAAGATTTGCTGAGTGCACAGTTGAGAGAAGAGAGCGAGGGAACGCTCCACATACTGTAGATACCTTCTGCTGTTTGCGTAGTTAAAAAAAAAAACCAAAACATAAGTCCGATCTAAACAGTCTGCCGGTGCAGCGAGGGTTTAAGTAAAACGTTTCACTGTTCTACGTATAAAACTGTGTTTCATCGTCACTCTCTGCAGTGTGAGTTCATGCTTTGCGGGATCGGAGCATGCTGACGTCTGAGTGGAGGGCGGCCTGGGAAATGGGTTTGTTTTGCTTTCCGTCCGCCAACCTCCCCGGCTGCATCCTCGTGGCACATGTTGCTGTGTCTGCGAGGACATCCAGGGGGGCCGCAAGGGCCGCGTGTTGTGAAACAGTCGTGCTGTGCCCTTGTAAATGTGATTATCGGATTCCCCGGTCCTCTCATGGGCATACGGGGCACTGTTGACAGCGCAGGTCATACGCAGCATGTACGTGCTTGTGAGGGCTTTGTGGATGTCAGGTGAATTTTCAAATGAACACTTATCTTTCTATGCTGGCTAGATTTGGACATATCTTGCTTTAATATTGAAACCAACTGGACTCGTCTCTTAACCATAATAGCTCCTCTTAATGTGAACGCAGGTGAATCATGGCTGATCATGAAGCACGGGGGTCATTACTGTAGACACCGAGCATGATACTGTTGAAGCTTATTAGCTGCAGATGGCTGCTCAGTATAACATCATTGTGCTTTTTACTTTCACTTACGAAACTGAATTTCTCTTTCAATTAAAAAAGTAATCAACGAACTAGTTATCAGTTTCCAAATTTTCCAAGGGCATCTGACCCGGTGCACATTTACAAAAAGTCCAGGATGTGAGAATAAAGAAACCTTAATGACAGTCGGCTAAGACGAGGCTGCTGGTGCTCAAAAGAAAGCCTCGGTTTCCTGGTGTTTCATTAATTGCTACAAGGAAGTACTAAAGACATCAAACCCGTTCTTATCCCGTGGGTTGTCAAATGCTGCTGGTGTGTCTCAGATGAACACAAAATGCTTTCGATTTAGCCACCAAAAACCACATGGTTACATTTAGGAAAAGATCATGGTTTGGCTTATATGTGACACAGTCATAATGAGGGTTATTAGCTTAGCTTAAAGAGAGGAAAAGAACCCGTCACTACCAGGTGTTGGTAAAACGTACGTGGTGCTGTGAGATTAGATGCAACGGTACAAAAAGCAGAAACGTGCAAAGACGACTACCGTTGCAGAAAAAATGTTCAGTGTGGAACTCCTTCACAACAGTAAAATGAGGTGCAGTGAAAACTTTGCTGTGGAAAGCCAGCGTATCGCAAGTCTACCAAGAATATACAGTCGTTTGAGAGGGAAGCACTGAGCAGATTGTCCATCCAAAGATTTCAGTCAGTGGCCAGCTGTCATTACGACAAGTGAGATTGATGTTAGATGTGCAGAGTAAAGATCATCTCAGAAAAGAAGCTAAAGACGAGCTTCTCATCAGCAGGGTTTTCAGAGTTTGTTATTATTAGTTCAGCCTGAGTTTACGACATGAGTGAGTCTCCTTCTCTTTATGCGTGTTTGTGGGCAGTGGTCTTCAAATAGTAGTCAAATAGAGTATTCGTGCTTGAAATGATCATCCTTAGTTTAATTACAAGCTTAGCTTTTGGAAACAAGTTCACTTACTTCATTGTAAAAAAAAAAATTAACAGCCGGCACTTTTTCCTGTGCTCAGACTTGAGAAAGCGTACATCATCCTCATGAGCCTTTTAAATATTTACTAATTTGGCTTACAGCCTTTCTGCAACAGCAACTGAGAGCATGGCACACATCCCAGAGCATGTTGTAATTAACTGGAGTTCATAGGCCCGCTGCACTTACAGCAAATTACTTGTCTACTTCTTCGTTAGTGCTCGTCAGGCCCGCGAGACGAGACTGAGTCACGAAAACGGCCCCCGCTTTGAGTTTATCTGGCACGGAAACCAGGACTTCAGAAACTTCCCTGATTCTTAAAAACAGCAAATGAAAAAGAAATTATTCATTCAGTCTCATTAAGGATTTCACAGATTCTGTCCAACCTCTTATTGCTCGAAGAAGTCTCTTGCTGTAATCTTTACAATCAGAGAATGTCAGTAAATCAAGTGTCAGTCGTACTGTACACTGACTTACCTCAAAGAAGGTGGTCCGGCTCATGGCGGTGGCTGGTTGTCGTTTTGTCCTCTGAGTACAGGGTGAAACAAAAATCCTAACCATAAGTACACAAGCAAACACAACACACACACTCATTCCTCTCTCTCTCTCTCTCACACACACACGCAGAAATAGCTCCTCTCCTTTCGAGGACAATCCCTGGACTGACCCCTTATTCTTCACAGTCTTCTTTTCTCCCTCTCACACACACACACACACACACACACACACACACACACACACACACACACACACACACACACACACACACACACACACTCACACTCACTCTCTCTCTCTCTCACACATTTACACTCCCACTCTCCCTCCTCCTCTGAGATAGTGCTGGGACACAGAATCACCAGAGGCACTCCAGACACATGGTCTCAGCCTGGCTTTTCCTTTCTGCTGCTGCTTCCTGTTTTCACCTCTGTAGCTCTGTTCGCAAGGAAGCTCTTCTTGACACAGTCCAACTCGGCTCAAGTAAGCAGATACCCACCGGAGACCACGACAGCTGAGGAGGAGGTACATGAATACCAATAGAGAATGAAAAACACGAGATGACACTCAACTTTTAAAATCTCCTGTGGTTACAGCGGAGGAGCTAACATCATAGAAACGGCAGAAGAAAATCATTCCAGAATACATCATTTCCTACTGAAAGTCTCAAATGAAATGTCCTAAAAATACTGAAACCTACAACAAAGTAGTCCTCTATTAATGCAATCCACCAAACGCCTGCAGAAGAGTTATGACTCGAACGAACCACCTTGGTTTTAAGCTGCAATTGTGTCAGGAGAAGATGAACCCACCAGGGGGGGATGGGGGGGGACTGAGCACCAAAATATCCCACACAAGCAGAGAGGTGTGGGGTCCAACTGTACTCCATGTATACAGTATGGAAGTCAAAGATGCAGTTCATTTGAGTTTACTCCAAATTGCAGTATGGAGTGAATGAATTCTGTTTTTAAAAACTTGTTTGAGTTGTTCAGTGTAAAGTCACCATCACAGTCTAGTGATCCTGTCAGAGTGGACGTGAGGAACCCAACCGTGTGTTTCACTGCATTGTTCAATCCAAACACATTTACGACAAACCCTCTGTAGCACCCAAATCGTTTGAGATTTTATAGTTTATGGCTTCCGATGCATTTCCTCATATTCTTCCTGGTTAAACCCTGTGTGTCGTTTTAATTTTCATCATGAATAAAATATGTTTTCCATTGAAAGTAAATGCAGTATAATAAATACTATAGCAGTAAAATGTTTGTATCCACGATGAGAGCAGCTCATTTACTGTATGTTTGCCGCTCGGTGCAATATTTATTTTTCAGTTTATCACTTGAATAGCAGCCTAGAAATGCACTTTGGGATGATCACATAACTGATGGGTGTTCAATACAAACAAAACACAGACACATCTTCAGTCCCTTCTTTTGGCATTCTGAGCTTTTAATAAAGAAGGGGACTTAAAGTTCATCTGATATCAGTTTATGTAAGTGTGATTTTTACAGTGAGTCATTTTAGTGTTTGTTCTAAACCTATTTTGTGTATATACAACTAGATAAGGTAGCCTGGTATCACCATGCTCCATTTAATATTGCTTCCAGTTGTTGGCGTACAATCTTTGGTTAATTTTATGATTATTGAAGCAGCCTTTAACCAATTGGCAATGACCACCATATGACATATGTTTTGAGCTGATACCCCCCCCCCCCCCCCCTCAATGTGAGCAGAGGGCCAAATAATGTGGATGAATGATCATTAAAGTACATTTTAAGACATGAGGAGAATTGTTCTTGCTTCGGCTTTCTTTAGTGGACATGTTTTTCAAGTACCGGCAAAGCAGTGTAACATAACTGATTCGCCCGGTGAAAATATTTTTCTTGGGCCTTTCCCCTCGCCCCACACACACAGCAGGGAGTACGGCCACTGGACAATCTAATTAGCATTTCCCCGCATGCTTTCTTCCTTTGTTACTTTTTTTTGAATAAAGCAACTACATTTATTAGGTTGAAGTGATGGTTTGAAATAATATTTGTTTTTAACATAGCATGCAGTTTTAGAACATTATATTTAAATCCGATAATGATACATAAAATAGGCTATGACTCCAAATCACAAGTTCATAAGATGACCTATAATAATTATTTCTAAAATAAACTTTCCCCGCATAAAATTTGACTGGCCTCCGGACCATCGCTTCTGTCAAACCCTGGTCTGTCCGAAACATTTTGCGTATACTTCGCAAGAGCAATTAATCCGAACCTGTTTTGACAGAGCATTCACAGCCAAGAAGTTTATATTAGATGCATTTATGAGTAAACACAAATATGAGGCTACATAATGATTGATTGAAGCTGTTTGTACTACAAGACCAAAGTTCAGTCTCCCTGTCATGCAGCCTTGGTGAAAAATGTCCACACTTTGTGTTTGTTTCGCCTGTTTAATGAGGTTTTCTTCCAGCCTGCTTTGCCTTGTAGTTTTTCCACATGTGCTTGCTCAGCTCTGTTTTTCTCCACTTGTCCCCTTCAAAAATGGTTCCAGACACTGAAAATCAAGTGGAGCATATATTCACGCTGTTGTTGTTGTGCTGCCTGAGGGGATTCAATTTGTGGAGAGAGGAGGCTCTTGGATACGGAGCTGGACGAGAACCTAAAGGCCTCAGGCGAATGTAAACTAGGTAGAACTCAGTGAAGGATGAGACGCAGCAAAACACTGTCTGTCTGTCGCAGTCGTTGTTGAACGTAAACCCTTTCACCAGTTCTTTGTGGAGTCTGTCATTCTCTTCGTGAGGATATCAAAATGAACAAGGTGTTGTATCCTTTTGGTAACACCGTGTGACATATTAATGAAAGAGATGGAGCAAAATATATCAAATTTAAAGCTTTTCTTTGTGTGATGAATGTTTTAATGTAAGTGTTCTTTTAGAAACTCTAGTCGCATTGTGAGTATGTTTGCAGTGAAGTTGCTCCTTTAGTCCTTCTTGATACGTTTTATGACACTGAAGCTCGTCTTTACAGGGAATAGCGAGCAAAATGCAGAAAACATATCACAGTTGCTGTTCTCCACTCAAGAGTGTTGTCACTTCCATGAAAGCACATCTTTCGTTCTGCAGCCTCATATGTTTTTTTTTTTGTGGATATATGTTTTTTATGGAAACTGGTGAGCTGATTGGCCCTGGTGGAAACAATTTTCCTTGGCCCCTCCTTTTACCCCAAACACCCCACACATGAGATATCACAAACTACTTAGCATTTCCCAGCATGCCCTCTTCCCTCATAACTTATGTAAATAAAGCAACAGAATTGAATAGGTCTAAGTGATGGATGATTTAAGTGATTTATTTGTAATATAACTAACATGTTTAGAACTTGGCTATGGCTGTAAACCACAAGTACACTAGGTGGAAAGGTGATATGTATAGCTATAACAATCATTGTAAATGTAAAGATTTGGAATAAAAATGGACTTTTCCACCATTAAATATTAGTCTTTGAGACAAAATTTATGAAGTCATTTAAATTGACTTTAGTGTGCTGCCTCTTCTCATCTGTGTCTTTGCAAGTAGTAGCAACCGATCATCAATTCCCTCACAATGTGGCACTCATCCTGATATCATTATTCTAATTATTTCGATCACATTTTCAATCAATATTGTGACAATATTGTTATGTGAATAATTTTGGTCACAATAATCAAGGAAAATCTGATATGGTGACTCCCCGACACCTAACGAGTTAAAATGTAACGGGGCAATGAGAGAGATATCAGTCAAACGTACATGGCAGACACACAGTGCTCAGAAGAGGTCTTCTCACCGTACCGCGGGTGTTTCAGGGCTTTGAAGCTGAATATGTTGATTCCATGATAAGACATACTCTCCCACCTTCATATGATTCTTCCTCTGTATGGCATGAGACTGTCCTCTGCTGGTGAGTGTGGCCGGTATTACCGTGACGCTAATGCTGATCATTATTTATAATTGTGTACTCTTTACTTCCAGTCACAGCTGTATGCGCCACCACACAGTCACTCATATGATGACCACGCGATAGGTTCATTAATTAGTAGGTTACTTTGAAGACAAATGCATCATTTATCATTGCAAAAAAGGTCCCTGGAATCATGTCTTTGCCTTTTGCAATTCACTGAGGAATTGTTATTTTTTTTAACCTCAATAGGTTTTTAATATTTTCTCTGTTTACAGTTTAGCGGAGACAAACTTTTGCTTACTTTTAAAAAATGAGTTGAATATTTCAGAGGAAAGTTTGTTGAACCCTGCAGTTTCTCAACAGTTTAAAGCTTAGTCATTGCAGTTGCCTTCTATGATCAAAAGTTTAGAGTCTACATCACAGCCGGGGCCTGTCGCCTGCTGCTCCCAACGGCCATTATTGACTTTTCCATCAGGCTGCATCACCCTCTAACCTCCGAGGATGCCAGTTCATTGTAGTTTGGGGCTTTTTTTTGTGTGTGCAGAGATGTGGAGTTTAGATGGAAAGGGGCTAGAGGCTATGGCTAAATGTAATTGGCTCACTGCAGGGTGAGGGGGAGTGATGGTGGCTGGCAGGATGTCTCCTTCCACTTCCCCTGCAGAGATATGAGGCTGCGACCCGGTGTAGGAAGACCGTGTGTGTCCATGCACTGCTCCGAGTCTCTGGAGTTTGATGTCGAAGCGGTGGAGGCACCGCTGGAGAAAACTGAAGAAATGTCCAAGACAGTCGTGTCGTCATGTTTACATCCATGAGTAGGACGGGGTGCCGAACTTCGATGCATTTATGGCACCGATTGAATGGCTTCAAATACGGTCTAATATCAAAAAATACCTTTAGTAACAAATTCCAATACCTAGGCTACATCCATACTTATACTTTGTTTTTTTTTTCCAATGAAAAACTTACTTTTTGGCCATGTATGTGTTGCATGTTGCGTGTGCTGCACTAACTTGAGACTTAGCTTCCATCTACCAAAAGCATGTGAAGCTTTAAGGCGACATCGTAGTTTGTTGTGTAGCAATAGTGGGAGACATTTAGGGGACATCTGTAATTAAAGTGTAGCCGGCATTTAAGTCGTCGAGGTGCCGTCTGTTAACTATAGACACCAATAGTTGTCTACTAATAGTCAGCACGTGTGGCGTTTAGGGAACATCTGTAACTTGTAGTATCTACCAATAGTAGGCATGTGAGGTATTCAGGGGACACTAAAAATTGTAGCTAAAGAAAATACCCTTTGTTTAAACCATACTCCTCTGAACTGCATGAAAACTAAAGATTTTTACTACAATGGGTGATGTCGTTTTCCTTTTCTTAAAATGAACTTAATACAATTTTTATCCAAAAAAGTGTCATCTAAGAACTAGTACCAAACTCAAGATCTCAGTACCAGTATTTAGCAGTTTTTATTGATACCCAGCTCTTATGATCAGACAGTGTTGGGTATTATTGTTTTCATTCAATGTTCTTTATCAGTTTAAAACAAAAAAACAAAACTATGACACATTCCCCAAATCAAGTCAGAATAATATTCCAGTGTTAAAGTTTAAATGTGTTAAATTAAACCCTTAATGTCTTAATGAAACTTCGGTACTGCATCAAATTATAGATTAATAAAGCTCTGACACAGAGACAAAACTGTCGTCATCCAGCAAAATGTATCTTTATGAACCAAAGTTGGCTTTTTGATAGAACTGTTTAATTTCTATGCAAAGGAAGGCTGAAGTATAGTACTGATTTAGGACAACACAAAAAATGAAAAGACCCCACCTTCAGCCAAATTAACTTTACATTAATTATTCTAAACAGCAGTCCACTCCTAAACTGAAATGCAGCCCACTGTTTTGTGGGATAGGACGGCTGGGGGCCCTGCAGAACTTCTCCCACTTGGTTCCCATGAGGACATGAGAGCCTCTCATGCCAGTGCTTGAATCCAAACATGCCCAGCAGTCTACATGCCTGGTATAGAACAGTTTGTTTTTCATTAAAACTGCTGCATGCTTAAAGTCATGTATTTATTAGTTTTATTGTCCAACAATTAAACCCCTGCAGCAACCCTTTCACACCGCAGTGTAATCTATAAACTAATCTGCCGCCTAGAAGACTATATATTAGTTTAATATGGTCGGGTGGCGCATTATTTGATTGTGGTCTCCAGCACAAATGGTGTTTCTCCAGTAGGGGGAGATAGTGACCCAGCACTCAGTGGTACAGGTGACCTGCAGAATCTGTTTTTTTTTTTTTTGGTAGATCCGGGATCTCTTAAATTCTTAAATCGCTGTCTTTCATGTATCTCTGTTTGATCGTCTTCCACAGATCCTGGTTTGGGTTGAGGTACCGAGCTCATGAGGGAGAATAGTCAACCCAACCTGTTGCTCCTCTTGATGTGTCGATACAGAGTGAAGCGAACTGAAAATTAACTGTCCAGGTCTGAAGTTTTGCTTCAAGTAAAACTAAATCTGGGAGGATTTAAAAATGTATTATACTGTTATACATAATTGAACTACACAAACTACAAGTGAATATTCTCAAAATAGTAAAACCAGGAGAAAATAATGCAAAATCAACTAATTTATTACCATAATCCCGTTTTTTTTGGGTCTATTTTTCTCTTCCATTTTACTTACTAATGCTTTTGTTAAAAGAAATGTGGTGTGACTGTTTGGATATGTAAATAACATAAAATATGAATTGAAAACATTGTAGGTTTGAATATTTAGTAACAACGTAGTATTACATAAATACTGAGATCAATGAAAAGAGGTGATCTGAAGTCATCAGTTATGTTGTGTGCTTTTGTCAAACGAGTTTGAATTATGAGCAGAGCCGACTGATGCTGGATTTTTGGGGCCCATACTGATAACAGGGTATAAAAAAGAAACTTGATAGATTGGCTGATAATCTTTATACCGGCCACTTTATCAGGTACACTTTGCTAGTATTGAGTTGGACCCCCTTTTGCCTTCAGAACTGCCTTAATTCTTCGTGGCATAGATTTAACAAGAAACTGGAAACATTCCTCAGAGATTTTTGTCCATTTTAACATGATAGCATCACGCAGTTGCTGCAGATTTGTCGGCTGCACATCCACGATGCGAATCTCCCGTTCCACCACATCCCAAAGGTTCTATTGGATTGAGATGTGGTGACTGTGAAGGCCGTCGGAGTCCAGTGAACTCATTGTCATGTTCAAGAAACCAGTTTGAGATGATTTGAGCTTTGTGATATGGAGCGTTTTCCTGCTGGAAGTAGCCATCAGAAGATGGTACACCGTGGTCATAAAGGGACGGACACGGTCAGCAACAATACTCAGGTAGGCTGTGGCGTTTAAACGATGCTCAATTGGTACTAAAGGGCCCAAAGTGTGCTGATATCGGCAGATAAAAGGGTCCTGTTGATATCTCTCTCGCTCTATTGTCAACACTGCTATCAGTGCACTGAAACAGTATTGTTCACTGAGAATTTCATAATTATAAATAACTGCACTGAAACATGAATGGAATTTTTTTTTTTTTTTTTTTTTTTATTTCCCCCAAGAATCTTTTTCTGCATTACGTTCAGTAAAATGTTTAACATTGGGGCATGTCGGCTAACATTGCATATGCTGATATCTGTGACAAGCCGATATCGCTGATATATCGGGATTGAATTATAAGTGAAGTTCTGAAGTCTGTTGTTTCCACAGTACAGCGAGACACTTTTGTCGAGAATTTTTCTTTCACACTTCATCAGTTCAGAACCAAATGAAGTGAGAGGATACTACAAGAGGTGGGAGCACTAATGTACCTTATGAGGCAAAAACAACCTTTTATTTTAATTTTGAGAAAAAACGAATGGGTTGCTAAAAAAGAAATAATGAGAATTCTGTGAAATGACTTTAATCAAAATTAATTTGCATGGAAAATGGCAGACTTTTGTCTGGCAGGTAAGTCATTCACCACAATACAATGTCAGAGTGATTGGTTTTTGCTCAGTCTGCAAAACATGTTGCTGATGAATATGATTAAAGTAACTGAATCTAATGGTGTACAATTTAAATGGTATAAATTCCATTTTATCTCAAAAGTGGCAAAAAAAACACGAATTCTGCATCTTAAAAAATATTAGCAGGTATAATCTGAGTTTATCTGACCTGATCTAATAATTACACTGACACAAGATGCAGAGGAAAAAGTTAAGTTGCTATAAAATGTGATATTATGTGGCTGTTACTGCTAATATTACTTGTTCTGATGATAATTATCAAACTTTTAATGCTGGGATTTTTGATACAGTTTTCCTCAAGTCTCTCATACTACCAATATACAATTTGATATACATAGTCTTCAGTCTGCAGACACAATAATGTGTGTTGTTAACAGCACTGAAGTCGACATCACAACAAAGATGAAGGAAATGTTTCACCACATTAACTGCAGATATGAGTCTCTCTCAAGGAGGGGTGTCATTGCTGCTTTTTGTTGCCTTGTCAGCGCTAAAGGGAAAATATATTATCACTGCTGCGGAAGAGATCCCAAGTAATCAGTCAAACCATTACCATGTGCTACTGCAAGCGCACACATCATTGTTTTCATTAGTTGTACTTGCGTAACGTCATCGTTATTGTCCAGACAGATGGTAGATCAGTCAGTTGCACTCGCAGTTGTTCTGAAAGTTTCGTTGGAGCCTTTAGACTTTGGAAGAGTCAAAGGGCCCATTTGCTTCTCCTTTTGGTTCACGGTTTTAAAGATCACATTTTTCTGATTGTGTTTGTAGCTTTGTGTTTTTGGCCTTTGAGTTGTTGCCCTTGTGTACACACAACCATAGCTGCCAACTCTTTCTCAATAGTGTACTTGTTAACCTAGATTTCTTGGCATTGCATTTTATTTGAATATTATTAACCAAAAGGTCTCAAGTCGTTACTGGACCCTTTAAATTTTTTCTTGGCTGTAAATCAGATTTTGTTTTTGAACATATTCTTTCCCTCTGTGTCAAACTACTGAAAGATATAACACAAGAAACAAATCATGAACAAGATAAATTGATGTCTTTGCTTTTCCATCTCTTCTCTTTCTTAACGGAGTCTTTACTGCATTTGGAATTAAATGTTTCTGTTTATATTCTTACCTTACCTGAACTTCATGTATACGTTGAAGAAATAGGTCGAGCATGACCTCTAGAGTAGCTACAAACAGGGCTTTAGCTGGGATTTCTTGATACAGAGATCATGTGTCAATCCCTGCACAATCATTTTTAAAGATTTTCTGCAAGGTTCATTTAGAATTTTTACAAATTTCTATGACAATTTTCAATCTTTAAGTAGAGCATATTACCATATCCTGAAATTCTGCTAGAAACAACCTCGTGCCTGAAGGTAGTCAAATTTAATCATGTAGGTTTCAAAGTAGAACGTAAACTATGCCGAGGTTGCTTTTAGAGGACACGACCTCCGTGTGACAGCTACACATGTCCTCAGTGTAAAACTTATTAGTTTCACAGAACGCCCGCAACGTTTTCAGACCGGGTTGTCGAAGGAGAAAGTCGTGTGATGAGGTCGGGAGAGTTAAAGTGTTCGTGTAGGGAGGAGGCTGGAGGAGGGTTGCTTGATCACGCACACGATTTTCAGCCGTGACACCAGTGTTCAAGTCCGTTTGAAAGAAAAATTCAGTGAATTTATTTAAAGTAACGTAAATAAGTAAAAAAAAAAAAAGATTTAACTGACGTAACAGATATAAGTACGTTTGTAATGGTATTTCATAAGTAATGCTAGAATATAAGGCACGTACTTATTTGAACCCAGACCCAGAACTGGAACCTAACCATGTGGTTTTGGTGCCATCAATGGGTTTTGTTGGAAAGTCTCATAACAAAGACGGGCCAATAATAAAAGAATTGACCAAGGGCAAAAACATTGGCATACCACAATTTTGAGAGCCGTTATTGTGAAACATGTTTGTGAATATGTTTTGTGCCGTGAAACCACATCGTTATCCAACATTTCATTGTGAGACTGTGTTGTTATGGTGCTGTGGTTCTAGCAGTTGAGTGACAAAAGAAAGAAGAGGACAGACACAACAGACAAAAAAAAAAAAAAAAAAAAAATAGACTAAGATTGGTGTTTTCGTTTTCTATATGTGAGCCAGTTGAGTGACTGGATCAGTGTAGCACTGTATATCAAACAGCAATTGCAGCAGCATTATCTGCACTCCTTCACAAATTTATCCTTCAAAGTTCCCTCAAATTTCTATTTCAGCAAATGTGCAGTAAACAAGAGTTTTAGTGGACAAAGGCACAAAGTGACCAAAGTATATGTGTGGGTGTGATTGAGCTGTCGATCAATAGCAATGACTCAATGATTACCTGGCAGAGTGCTGCGATTTCTGACTTTCAAAACTCACTTTCTGACCTGCCCTCTTTTCAGGATGAAAATAGCCTCTCTGCGCTGGAAATGTGACATTTTAATATGCATTTTCAACTACTCAACAATAGCCCAGTAATGCACTACAAGTGAGGCGTTGGTGTTGTAAACCATTTCACTACCAAAGCTAAAAAGCTCACTTTTCAAGCCAAAAAACGTAAATGGTAGAGTTGCACTCTCATGCCAGTATTTTGTGTGAAGTACTGCCACTACGACATTTATGGAGCTCTTGTGTAATCGTTACCTGCAAGATTGCCGGTTTTAAAAACTTTGACCTGTATCAGTTTTTGTCATTTTTTTTTTACAAAATGATCAAAACAATTAGGGTATCCAGCAACACAGGTATTAAAAAGGGCTATAAAAAAAAGGGGGGGGGGGGAATTATTCATCTGTACAATGCTTTCTGTCTAAAGCACTCCCTTTGAAACATTCACATACATGCCGATGACAAAAAGATGACGTTGCAAGGAGCCGGGTTGTTCATCAGGAGCAATTCGGGGTTCAGTGTTAGCATTTTACAGTCAATCTGATTCAGAAAATCCCATCATGCTTTGCTAGAATTTGTTATATATTGGTTCAGTTGATTGACGTTTTAGGTAATTTTTATATTATGGTCAGAAATTCCTACTATAATCAGGAATCTCTAAAGTACCAATGTGTTGAATTACCAAATAACAACATCATTTGTCTTTAGCGGTGGCGTCCCCAGCAGTAGGTGATGGTAGGCAATCAACAGTAGAGTGCCAAGAGTTAAAAGAATTATATCATTTTGTTTGTTGTTTTTCTTTAACAAATCAACATTTTATAAAAATTTAATCATTTAATGAAATAACAAAATAGTTTTACAGAAAATTAGAAACAAAATATACTGTATATTCCGATAAATCTGTCTCTAAATATATTGTGAAATAGCAAAACCATATGTTGGCTGAATCAAATCTAATATGTAAAACATCTGTATGAATAAATGTTAAAATACAAATATTGAGCAGCCCAGTTTTAACTTAATACAGAACGTGTTCAATCATGTCACGTAAAAGTTCTCACGGTTTTAAAATATTTGCTTTAGGGATCCTAAGCTCTGTCATAATTAGTCCATAATTGCCTGATTGCGATATTTTGAGCTGACCACAATCATTTTGCATAATCATAGAATCATTCCCGTTCATCTGTATAAACCAGATGGATGAAACTCACAAAAATGTCACATTTCCTTCATTATTTCCATGTCGGTTTGTACTGTTTGAGGTTCGACTCTTTTAATGCTGTCATCCCATTGCTCTCAATCTTCTGCTATAAATTCATGGTACATTAATGGAGAATTGGTGCCACAGCAGTACATTGTTTATTTTGATTATTGGTACCTGTCATTCTCAGTAATGTCTCTGTATGTATAGTATTAGGCTTATTTAAGTTATTTATGTCATATTTGTGTAATTGTTTCCTTACAAAGCCTAAAAGGCAAAGATTTGTATTTATCTTCCAGTGTTAAAAAACAATGAATGTTTCTTTTTCTTCTTCATAAGGTTTATTACTAAACTATGATTAGGCTTATGCTATAATAGTGGAATAAAATATACAGGAAAAGACAATTTAACTGTTAATTGCAATTATTTTCGACAATTAATTTTCTACTAACATTTTCTGATTGTGACAGCTGTAGGGATCCCTGCCGCGTACATCAATGTTAGCTGAACAACAGTTGCAGCTTGACGTCTGCCAGTTCAAACAGCAGGATATTCCTGATTCTTTTCGAACAAGGCACAGATGTGTGGCTTCCAGCGCTCACTGTCGTTTGTCAGTAAACTGTAGAATATCAAAGAATGCCATGTTTAGAAAATGCACGCACACTAACCTGGTAACTAACTAATGCTGGAGATTTAAACAACAGTTATTATTTCAGATTGATGGGAATCACATCAGTTTTAACAGCTGAAGTGCAAATGAAAGAAAACCTGCAGCCAAATTTTAAAAGTCACGACATTTATTTTCAATTTTCTGTTAATATAAGCATCTAAATGCCTCACGGTGCTCGGTGGGGCATTGGGATAAAATCAAATTCAAGACCTTCAGCCAGGAGGGTCTCACTGTGCATGTTAGCAGGCAATGAGATGTTGCGCTCCTTGTTAACTAAGAGCCACCTGGGAGAAAATCTAGGCATTAAACTGCAAGAAAAGAGCCTCAAGTCAAAATGAGAAAATGGAAATGACCTTCTGGGCAGAACCAGTAGTGTGTGGTAAAGGTCAGAGCCAGAGGAGCAGGAAAGTGGAACAGCTATGACAGACGTGGGAAAGCGAAAGCCACTGGCACGGAATATTCAGACCCACAGAGGAGGCAGACACATGGACTACGTCGAGCACAGAGAGAGGCTAATGGAGAGGAAACGGCGAACCACCCATGGAAGCAGATTTGGAGAAAGAGTGAAGCACATGTGAAGGCAGAGAGGCAGCTAAAGACATCAGATAAGAACCGGAAAAACCAGAGCACCTTAATGGGTAACTTCAGAATTCTATTAGTGGAGGAAACACAATGATGCTGAAGGGATAAGAACAGGACAAGGACAAAGTATTCGGAGAAAAAGACAAATTGCAGATACAAATTGATAATTGTGCGCCAAGCAGAGTGAAGTGGTCAGTGAAAAACAGCTAAGTGACAAGCAGAGGAAATCTGTAATGAGTTCAAATCAGAAAATATTGAAGCTGGTGAAAGTACGAAAATGTTGTTTCCACAATTTCTCACTGGAGATTTTCCAATTTGAGAATTTTGTATTTTTTTTTTGGTTGCAATTATAAAGTATCACATGGTGACACTTTGTAAAGAGCCTGCCACCTGCTTGTGTTGCAGCTGAAATGTTTGGGGGAAATTACCCATGCTGCGTGAACAGATGGCTCCCTCTGTGACCTCTCAATGGTTTTCTTTAGTCAGCCGTGACATGTCTGCTGCTGTGATAAACATGTCTTTTATGCGGCAGTTTTGATAAACTAAACACATTTTTTTTTTTCACAATTCTCTAGAGCTGCTGTTTTTGTTTTGTTTTTTTTTTCTTCTGTTGAGGGGGCAAAGTACATGAGAACGTAGTAGTGAGCCAAGTGCCACAAAAATCAGATACACTACAATTTTTCAAAATACAGATATTACTGGAATTACAGTTAGATTATTGTAATAATTGTCTGTAGTCAGAGAAACACTGTTTTTTAACAAAAGGTGCTTGGCTCCCTTCTAAATGATCACTTTCATCATTGTGTTGTGGTTCTTTAATACACTTCCTTGACAAACACAGACCAATAACATTTAATTACATTGACATGAGGCTTCTGCCGATTTGGTTAGTCAAGCACAACTAAAGCTACGCTAACGCATGATTTAACACATTATATCTCATTTATTTCATTAGTACACAAACTGAAGTGTAAAAAAAGTGACATGTTGTTCTTTTGTGGAGACTTATGCATCAGTCTAATTCCTGGGTACTTGTCACTCCTGGGAAGTGACTACAAGAGATAGTCCTTAGCATAACCACTCAAACACACACACACACACACACACACACACACACACACACACACACACACACACACCTATTCTTTTAAAGGAACATTGTTTTGGATTTAGTGGCATCTAGTGGTGGGGTTGCAAATTGCAACTGGATCGTTCCAACAAACACTCCTCGCCTCTCCCTCTCCCAAACGTATGGGCGAATCTACGGTGGATGAAAAACTCAGGAGAAACAAAAGCACTTCACCAGAGCCAGTGTTTGCTTTGTCCCTTCTGGGCTTTTGTAGAAACATGGTGGTGCAACATGGCGCAGGAGGACCCGCTCTCTATGTAGATAAGGGCACATTCTTCGCTGACAAAAACACAACAATTCTTAGTTTTCTGTGATTATACACGAATAAAAACCCAATGGACCTTTCAGTCACTGGTTTGACTGTTATCATCACAGATTTGTCCTAAAAGTACTTTGTACTACCGATTGTCACGTCACACATTTCTTCTTTTATATTGTCTTTGATTTTCAAAATTTTGCATTAATACCTCACAGTCATCTTACAGTACAGTACATGGGTTTAGAAAAAAACGTGTGTTCTTTATGAGCATGTGTCTATAAGCTTTATTGAGGATCTAATGTATTTTAATGTCTTTGTTTAAATCTGGAATGCATTTTAAAGGGCTGTTTGACAGTCTTCCCGGGTCACATATATACCCCCAAGGACACTTGAAATTGTACTTAAGAACATATGTAATCATCCTGAAGGGGATGAAAGCACCTGAAGCTATAGATTACCGTGAGTTCCAAGAGATGACCAAATTATCTGATTCTTTTACATATTTTAGTTAATTTCTAACTTTATTAATTAAAGTTTACTTTTGTTTTTAGGTTCATCTCATATTGGTTCCCACTCACTTCACTGTGTTTATTCAGTCCTTTAATTTATGATTGTTCTGTATAGGTTCAAAGTCATTCTTACCTCCGTTATGATAAAGGTGTCATCACCGTCCAGCCCCACATGTGGTCAGTTTTTTTTAATTTACTCAACCAGAATGTACATCATATCCCAAGGTAATAAATGTAAACTGCTGACCAAAGCACTGATGTCAACAAATCTTAATAATGGACTAGTTTAATTATTTCAACAAATAGTGGATCAGCCTGCTGGATTTAAAAGATTGCACCAGTGGTGTTGCATGCTTTGGTCCATTAACTACAATATTGCATATACTTTACATCGTCCTAATTTCGAGATTAATTTCCGACCTGTCAGGCTGCAAGTAGTTTCAGATAATTTCAACAGCCCACAGAACACCCCATCTTGTTATAGATAGATCATCCATCATAGTAAATAACTTGGCTGTCTTTTTCTGTGGTAAAGGTAAGTTATGGAAATGTGATAATGGGACTGCATTTATATAGTAAAAGCCTTTTTATACAAACTAGTTTACAATTCATCTCGCACACACACACACACACACACACACACACACACACACACACACACACACACACACACTGAGCATATTCTGTTATTCTATTATGCTGCGCCGCTTTTTATGAGGCCAACTCTCAATTCTCCGAGGTCTTGAATTGCATTTACATTTACATTTAATACGACACTACATTGTTGTGTGATGACGGTATGATTGTGATTTCACATGGAAAAGTAGGATTTGGTTGTAAGAATCGGAGGCGGTTTGTTCATGTTCAGCTGGTCGTTCTATCAGTGAACCTCTTGGATATTTACAGTGTAATGTGGTTGTTCATGTGCATTGAAGCTTTTTGATGCACAGTTGTCCCCGCGGTTCGTGCAGCTCCGTTACTGGGCGTTCTTCTTTGCTGTTTTTCCTCTGTTCCCCATTTGATCTCTGTTGCTGCATTAAAATCCCTTCCCTGGCGCCCTCATTATAAACTTCAAAAATAGTTTTGATTGAAAAAAAAGGAAGCCAGCAGACAAACTATCCACCGCAGTTTGTGAACACGCAGAAAAGTGCTTTTAAGATTACTACGGATTTCATCACACTTTCTCCAAAAAGTCAACATGCAATTAAAGCGCAATTTATATCTTTGGCAAATTCATAAATCTTGCTTGAGTATGCTTGCTGCGGTGCAGCTCCATACATCCTCGGGGTGCTGACCAACAGGGTTGCTTTTTGAATTCTGCTGAGCTGTGAGAATGCTCCGTTAGGCGGCACTGATTAGCATGCTAATTGTTAGCCCTTCTCTGAAGATCCCAGCTGAACTTCTTCATACACGTCAGTTTAAAGACTAATCGGGACATCTGATTCAAATCATTTGACTGCTGCTGTCAGGACCGTTTCCCCTCTGGGTCTGACAGTAAGAGCTCACCATATCGTAGCCCGAGGCTGTTCCACACCTGCTGGGGTTGATTCAACGCTGCCGTCCCTGGCCACGACAGAAGAGGTGTCCACACATTTAGACTCGTCCGTGGTTTATTCAGGAAGCTGCTTGCTCACAGCACAGATGTGGGAATTTATCATACTAGCTTCTTGTACTTGACACACCGTCAAAAGTGTTTGACACCCGTCCTCCGGTCAGGGTATGGTTATGAATATAAAACCCTGCAGAGTGGTGACGGGGTGTCTTTTAGTAAAAGCAACAGATGAGCCTTCAATAGCATAACTGTCAGAACTATTGCTTCTGTTAATAGGACGCGCTACGACCTCTGCTACATTTCATCTAAAAAGATATGATATCTCTAAAGGGGATATGATGAATATTTTATATCAACCACATCACTACTTGTGTGTGTTTTTGCAGCTCACAGTCCCTTCTCTCCTTGCATTGTTTTGGCAGAAAATGCCAGATTCCCCCCCAAAAAATTACCCCGTACGTCCAAGCATCTTATTACAAACCAGTTACCTTTTGAAGTTAGGAAACCTTCAGTGGTTGTATCACATGATCACATGTATCACTTGTCCCCCGCAGAAGTGATGCAGTTCAGACGACGTCAAGGAAATGTGAGTTTGTCCTTGTCGGGAGGAGGTGGGATGAGTGGCTGGTTTGATACAACAGTAGACTTTGCTGCAGGAGACCTGAGTTCACTTCCTGTTGCAAACCACAAGTCAAGACCATCTCTACTGTTGCCATGACAACAAAGGTTGCACAACGCTTGCTAAGGACAGTGGTGTTAGTTGCCCATTTCTAACCATGAGATGAGACCGTTTAAAAAAAACCAAAAAAAAAACCCCTCTGTCTATTGTTGCCATGACAACAAAGGTTGCATAACTGTAAGGAGGCAGCAACTTTAGTGCACAACACAGTTCAAGTCATCATTTGAACCCTAACCACTATTTTACTGTAACCCTAATGTGGGGCGCTAATTTAACACTCCTGTAGGTTGTATTTAAGGCTGGGAAAGAATGACCAGCGTGAACGCACAGGTTGGAGGATTTTGTTGTTTTGGCCTTAAGGGGGCAACTATTTTCTTTGGAAAATTAAATAATAACCCTGTACTTGACCTGTTCAGCACCAGACTGCAGACAGACAACATTTGCAACTCCCCGGTGAACATAGTGGAACATTTTTATATATTTATTTATTTTATTTAACCTGCATTTAACCAGGAAGGTCTCATTGAGAATAAATATCTCTTTCTGCTGATGAAGTGGCAAATATTTCTCAAACTAGTTGCTTGAAACCAAAACAGAGATAAATTATATTGCTAAAAAGATCAGCTCTCCCCTCGTGTTTCTTTTGTGTGAAGAGCCACAGCATTATCCTGGTTTAAATTCTCTGAACTGCAGCTCACATGCCTTATTTGACCAGTGAGCAGAGCTTTAAAAGATGTTTTAGAATGAACCAAAAACTACATGGTCACTGACTGCACATTTCTTTACCAATTTAAACCCTTTCAAATCAGTGAGGTATTTTGCAGCCTGAGCGTGTACTGCATGTCTTTTCTAAAATTACCTTTGAAGGTCTTGCTGTAGATAATGGCAGACGTATAGGGGTTGTTCAAAATGTAAGCAGACAACCCATCTTAACGTTCATTGACGTCCAAAACAGCCAATGTTTAAAACACATTTTCATGTCTCCTCTCTTTAAATGTGAAATACTTCAATTATTTAGAGTTGATGTGCTTTGATGTCTCATCAAACCAAACTCATCCCAACATTATGAAAGAAATAGAGAGGGTTTGGCAGTGAAGGTGACCTGGAGCTTATTGTTCTCCCCGTGAAGTCAGATTAAAGCTTTATGTATGTATGTAGGATGGAGGTGACCGAGCCTGGGGCCAAATGATCTGTGTGCGTCCCAAAAGTGATTGTTATCGAGCGGTGAGAGGCACCTGTGGCTGAACACTTATTTCACATGAATTTTCAAACTAAGCCACTAAGCAGCCGCTGCCAAGGGACCTGCAAATGATCAGCCTTCCCTGGTGTTTTTAAGCATCAGTCCTCGCACTACCATGGGCAGCTAATGAGGAGGCTGAAATGAGAAAGAGCTCGCATATGCTGCCGCGACCAATCTGCCATTCTGCTTGGAGTTGCATAGAGGAACGTAGCAGCCTGAATCCATAATGGTACGGCGCTCTGTAGTGGCATGCCATTATGACTATCCTTTTTTATGTTTTAGCGCAAACAGAACTAACCTGCTGTTCCTCGCACAGCTGTGGTATGTGAGTGTCTCTCAGAGAAGACTGTAAGCAGAGCAGGATGCTATAAATTCAATCAGTTTCTTACTTTTTCATGCACACCAGCCCCCAAGGATTGTCAGATGTGGAAAAGCAGGAGGCAAAGACGAAGACGTAGCCAAAAGGCAAAGCCATGCCTGCCTCACGAAATAACTATGGGAAGAGCTTTCTCTTCCTTATCCTTCAAGCTTCCTGGCAGATATTGTGGGTTGCCTTTGATTGGTATGAGTGATTTAGTAGCTTGGAAGATGTCTTTGAAGACAATGACTGTGTGATCTAGCAACACCTGGGGCCTCTGATGAATAACTATCCTGTGTGGCTCAGTCTCAAATTAAAGGTGTTTCTTCCACGACCCACAGTGTTAAACCTTGATGTTCATAGTTCAACATTTCACTCCATTCATCTCTTCAGTAGTGTGTTGAGTTGGTTTGCTAATAGCGCCTAAAACTTGACACTGTCTATTGTGTGATTCATTTCCTCGCAGCCTAGCTGGAACAGTGGTATCAGATTTATTTCCCTCTACTGGCTGCCTCTGAGGTTTTGGTTTCAGTGAGTAATTTACATTAGCTGTGGGAATGATGAGATGGAATTTGAGTTGCAGCCTCAACACCGTGTCCATAAAAACACAAGAATATTATTTTCCTCACCTCTGCATATGTTTCTTTCTTCTTCTAAGCTGAAAGGCTGTTGGAGCACGATAAGCAGGCATAAACCAGGAGAGTAATGATTTTCTTCTGCCTCGGATGTTCCTTGTCTTTTATGGTTGACCCTTAAAAATGGCACCGCAGCCCAAGAATCTCTCAATCATTTCAATCCCAACCGTATAGATTATTTTACGGGGAGACGTTTTACTTCCTCATCGTGCCCCATAATGATCTGGGAGGAGTGGATTCCCACTGAAGGAAGCGTGTGGCACTTCCAGATAACGTTCGTGCCGACTCAATTGACTGTTGGATTTTATCCTGCCCCCCTCCCCCACCTCTCCCCACCGCCCTCCCCCCAACACACACACAGCCCTCCATCTCCTCCTGACCACACCCATCCTTGCCCCTCGTGCTAACTGCTAAGCATGTAAAATACAAAGACACACCACGTTGTATTTTTCTTCCCTTTTACTTACTTTGAATCCTAAAAGCATGCTTGGCCCACAAAATGGATGAAAAAAGAGAGTAAAGTGGAAGAAGCTAGACTGAACAGATGGGGGAAAGATGCAGAACAGAATATAATTCCTTGATAAATGACTTGCGTGAATGCTGTGTGGGCTCACTTGTTTATTGTCACTGCCTTCTTCTTTTGTTAATTTAGACTTTTGCTCACTCTGCCTGCACATACAGCTTCTTAACTGAACTCTGGTATCCAGGTGAATGCAATGAGCATTGGAAGCACAATAAAAAAAAACTTGTGACACTGATCCCGTTGCACGTGAAAGGAGTGCAGCCCAGTGTTGCGCATGAAGCAGGGGTAAGCAATAACTTAAGAAGTATTCCAAGCTGCGTTACTTGATCAACATCAGCACCTGAGCAGCCAGCTTGATATCATGGTAAAGCGTATAGTAAACATGCGTGTCAGCCATGTGATTTACAGGAAAACAAAACCTCATTCCACATGGCAGACAGTGACTTAATTCACCCCTCCAACCTCAGCTGAAAAATGTTGTATGTACCGGATCTCAAGATCTCCGTTGTGGTAACACACAGAAGCCTTAGCCACATCACATTTACGTACATGTAAGTTTCACGCCCAAAAAACGTGTAATAGACACACTACAGCAAAACGTCTAACTCTCAGGCCTAAACAGCCCCATGCGTAGCCATCTCACGCTTTGCTGTAGTGGACGGGCGTGCCTATTTCACACTTTACCGTGACACTGGGTTAGATCATTGATTGCATGAGTTTGACACCAAATTTTATTTGCACTTTCTGCTCAAGTCCATAGTAGAATTGCAAATACGCACGTAGCAGTGGTCACAAAATAAATGTAACACGGGTGCTGATGATACTTACTCACTTATAGCTTCTCCCTACTCTATGCACATTTCAGTGCTGTGCAACAGGAGCACTCTCAGTACTTTTTAAACATTGTACAATGTGAGGTCAATTCACAAGTAGGCTGGATTTAAGGTGATGCTTCCTTTACTGTCAGTGATGGTCAAAACTATTCCAGTTTATTTAGAAACACATAAAAAAGAATACAGAATTCAAAACAAGTACATACTTTAAAATGGCCGTAATTCTGTTTCCTATTTAAAAATGACCCTAAATGTTGCAGAGAGGAACTCTCCCTCAGGAATACTGTTCACTTAAAATGAACGTGACATTCGTACCCAAGGCGACTCACACTGAGACATCAGGTTTCGGGTCAGTTGCTTGCTCAGGGATACTTGTTCAGGGCACGCATCTGTCAATGGACATTGATTGTTGCGAGATTAAACCTGGACCCTTCAGCCTGCAGCACAGACGGTCTAGAAGTTAGGCTGCTGAATAAATGGCGTCAGGAAAGAAGTAGGAAAAAAGGAATAGCAGGCTTAAAATTCACTGAAAAAAAGATAGAAGCATTTCATGAAATCCTCTCGGCAAAATGTGCTTTAAGAAATGATTTATTTCAGAAAGGTTTGAGATTACCCTACCTATAGCTGATAAGGCAGGGTCTTTCAGAGTACTGAGACTTTGCAAGACCTCATCAACTTTCGTTTTCAGCTGAGGCTTAACTTTGAAAGTAATGGTGCATTTCAAGAGCAGCATTTCCTCCCCGCAGAGCAGCAGACACCTATGAAGAATCTGAAACCTCGAAATATGTCAAAGCTGCACACGTAAATACATCATATCACACACAAAGGCATCTTAACTGTCCCTGTGGGTAGAACAATATGTTCTCAAACATAACATCTGCAGCAATAATGGATACCAACAATACTCCTCGTATAACCTTCCAAATCATATGGTAGTAAACTTAGATATTACGAGAGCCTTTAGGAGGCATTTATGAAAATGTCTTTGCAATATCTCACCAGACTGTCTTGTTTCTATAGTGGATGTAAACATTCATGAGACTTAGATTATCATAGTGGTCACTGCAGTCATTTCATGTGGTGAATGTTACATGATCAAACTGGCATCAAAATGTTCACGGGGCCGATAAACCGACTCGTATTTCCATATCGGAGACAGACAAGCTTTTGTTCGCCAAGTTTAATGGGGTACACAAGCAAATAAACCTGGTTAATTGGTGCCAAATGCTGACACGTTGGATAATACTTCTACAGCCCTGAAACATTAAGAAGCCTCTCATGGCATGGTGCAGACAAGACGTGCTGTTTAAAAGCAGAGAAACCACAGTATGAAGCCAAAGAACTCCGTCAAGTTATGCAATTGTCATGAATGGTGCATAGAAAGAGGTAAATATTTAGGTAAATTTGTTTCGGCAGGATATATGTCAAGATCAAAACATTTTATAAGATTTAGGTCTTCTGAAACGCACACAAAAATGATAAATTTCACAACTTTTTAGATTTTTCTGACTCGTTCTGCCCTTTAGATTGTCAAAAAACAGGCAAGCGAAGACTTGCCACTATTGTCAAAGCCATAAAAGTGCATCCAGAGAGGCTGCTACTCATTGTGGTGCGTCAGAGCGACGGGGCATCGAGCGTGAGGCTGTTAAGAAGAAACTTTAGCAGCGGGGAGATGATGCCACATTGATGCAACAACACTGAGAAAGAAAATACAGCTTTACTAAGCTGACTATAAAACTCTTTACATACAGTACACAAATACGTAACCACATTTGTATTCATAAAAAAATTCAACTGATGTTTTAACAACAGGGAATAAAGCAACAATTTCACCAATCATCCATCTATTTACATTTATATCACACTTTTCCCCATCACAGATATGCAATATTGGTTCACTTCCCCCACCCCAAAATAAATGGCCAACTATAATATTTTTGTCTGGTTCTTTTTCTCATGTTTTAGGTCATATTTAATGCAGAAATATTGATAACTCTAAAGGGTTGACAAACTTTCAGGCACCACTGTATGTATGTTAAATGCTGTGGCTCATTGATATAGATTTAGATTTACTCCTGTGTAACAAAAGATTTAAAATCATAACATGATAGCTTAGGTATCGAAATGTGTTACCAAAGGAGACGGCATTTGTTGATACTCCACAGTATTCGAGGCAAATTGGTCAGAGCCATAAAAGTATTAAAGTTTTCTAACCAGTCCTACTTATATTATATTACTCGAAGTGATTAAATATTGTGCAGCCATGACAGCACCTGTCTCAGTCATTCTGTTCTCGGTAGCATGTAAAAACAATATAACAACACTCTTCAACAGCTTTTTTCTTTATTTATTTTTAAAAATTTTGAACAAATGGCTACAACTCTGTGGCACTTTTCTCTCCTCACTCTCACGCTCACTTTTTTTTCTCTACATGGACAAGAGCTTACCATCACTCTCCATCATGGAGACCCGGGAAGTAATTTGAGAGAATATAGAAAATCAGGAGCTGAAATAGAGGTAGACGAGGTAGGCTGAGTAAAAACGTGGCTCCACCAAGAAAGTAAATTACAACACTTCATCACAAAATAAGCTGTGGAATGCATTGAAGATCCCAGATTGATGATATATAGCAGTTTGAGAGATTCAGAGGGGTGTGTGTGTGTGTGTGTGGGGGGGGGGGGGGTGAATTCACCCTCGTCCAGCCTCACCTAATGTCCGCAGCCCGACTGAAAGCCCGACTGAAAGCCCGACTGAAAGCCGATGATCTAGTTATAGCGATTAGACGTTGGGGCAGTGGATGCTCTGAAGCAGACAGATATTTGTCATGTTGACGGGAGCTGGACAAACATTTCTTTTGAATACCAAAACTAGCTATGTAGCCACAGCAGCTGTGTGACTGAATCTCCTTACAGCCCTGCTTCATTCTTCCCTCTGACCCGACATCATCACAATTGGGTGGTTTTGTGGAAATGCAGGGGAGGAAGGAAAATGAGACAAGGACAAAGGTGAGGGTTAAGAAATATGGGAGTCTGTTGGGCAGAGTTGAATCTGCTTTTTTTAATTTTACGACAGAGAGGACTTTCTATCCGAATGTATCTGCTTATTGAATACCATACAGCCTACAGGCACACTGTCAATCATTTTGTCTCTTGAATGAATAGAAATATGCCACATACACGTAATGCTCTAATGTGTGTAGCTAAGAAGTCCTAGTTTTTACAGTATCCAGTACTTTAGCATTCACACTAGCACACAGGAGTCCTTGAAATTCCTTGTAATTTGGGGCAATTCCAACCAATTTGATAGAGCATCTGTTCTCCTTTTGATCTTGACTTTGACGTTCTACGTAGAGCAGTTGGGATGTGGTAAGACGTTCACAGTGGGTTTGTCGAAGCAGATGTCAGGACTCTCCCAATTTGTCAGTCGGTCTCGGCCAAAATTGACGTAAAAGTTGCCCATGGCTGGTAATCTTTCTCCTATAACAAAAGTTACACAGTAACCACGCATCTTATGTAGTCTGTGTTTGACATTCCCTCTCTTTCCACGTAAGGGCTTAATTTTCTAATTAGGAACTACTTGCAATGCAGATCCACTCATAACTGTCTAGCATCAGCATGGGGTTCACTTCAGTAGTTTCATTGTGAAGGGAAACTACTGATCTGATCCCTGATGATGATGATGTTTGAATCAGCCGTACTACAGCTGCAAATATTTCAATTCATTCCTTTCAATTCAGTCAGTGTTTTTCTACTGTACTCCATTGTTGCTCTTGGGCTTAAAAAAAAAATACCAAAAGTGAGTTTTTACATCCTGTGAGCATGCACCATGGCCCGGACCGCTCTTTATACTGCGAGCTATTGACTGAATGATACACATAATGATAATATGTGAGAATATTGCAGAACCCCCCTTGTTCAAGAAAGCTAAGAAACCAAGGGAGAAGGGACATCTCACATGGTCACATCAATAAGTTCTTGTAGGGAGGCACTACACACATGAAGGACTCTGGTCACATCTACATATCTAAAGGAGGCCTATTCAAGTAGTGACTTAACGGCCTGATTTGGCCCTTTTTTAATTTGTCTGTGGCCCGCTAGAGGCTGCCTGCTAGTCAATCATATACATATTTACATATAAAGATGTAAGTGAAAGGAATGGTTGTGGGCATCCACACTGAGCTTTAAAACCTAAGGGTGACGTCATACAGGTGGTGTCGATTTTTGTCATACAGTCTGTGTGGTAACCTCGGCGACAGGATAGCGCAGTGAGAGGGAGGAACAGGGAAACCCCGGGTTTGTGTTAGCGAAAGCACGGGCTATGATTAACTGCAAACAGCATTACACCCGCTTGCAGTCTGGGCTGGCAGGCCACAGAGAAACTCAGGTTTGGTAAGCAACCAACAAGCTTCAAAATGTCTCCTTTGAAGCTAAAGAGACATAAAGTTGATTGTGAAAATTGCTAGTTTTAGAGCAAATGGATTGACCGGTATTTATTTTACTTTGCCAGCTGGAACCGTACTGGCTCTAGTCAGGAATTGATTATAATGATACCCTTAAAGAACGGGGATGCGTGTGACTAAGTTATTCCATGTAGTAAAATATCTGTCAACATCATACTGTCAGTTATTTGTAGCCTTTAACTGATAAAGTATTCAGTTTGGCCCACGACCTCCCTGAGTGATTTTCCTATTTATCCCACTTGCTATTAAAATGGAATAACCCTGGTTTAAAATTTGCAAATCAAGACAAAAACAGTTAAATCATTTGTGTGTCCTACAATGTGCCTCTAGATCCTATGTTTCTGATCACAGTAACAGTAACAGCCAGAGCTATCTTAGGACCTCAAACAACACAGCACTGCACCCTTCTAATCCTCGTGTACTTATATTTATCATCAAAGCTCTTTAAATTCACAGAACAAATGCTGACATTCACACAACATTGAAATGGTATTAGGGAGACAAAACAGTATTAATTGACCCCCTAAAGTGAAGCCTGCAGGTATGTGGCCTGAATCGGGGAGAGACGTGCCCGTCCAACATGTCCTTGCATTCTTACTTGCTGTTTTTTTGCTGCTCTGTATTCCTCTCTATTTTTCTGCCTTGTGAGCTCCTTCAATGTGTCTCCCTCGCCTGAGCTCTTTGGTAAACCATAGCTTGTTGCTGTGGTGCACTAGAATGCAAATGAGCTCGCTGAAACCACAGGAGTTTCCAACCTTACTCTATTTTTTGTTACTGCAATGAATTATAGAAATCGGAGCAGAACATTGTATACTACTAAACAAACAAACATACGCAGATGTCTGTATTGGAAGACACCTTTAATTCAATGTTTTTATGCAATCTATGCAGGATCAATGCAGTGCTGGGCATGCTGGTTTAACTGTGTTGAATGTGCCCTGATACTTTTTATTCATTTTAAATCTTAATGTAGGAATCCATATATTCCAGCCCCATCTTTATCTATATATTGAAAATACCGATCGACTACAGATGTTCAGGTATTTTCTGGCATTTTGCTGAGCTTTATATTTTCATATTGTAGGAAGGAATTTCCCGGCAACTCTGCTGGTATGCAGTGACCCTGGTTGTCACAACCATGAGCTCAAAGCTATTACACCAGAGGTCAATGGAATCTGTGTATTTGTGCTGTTGGATGAAGGCTTGCTCCAAACAAATTGTCAGTCGTAGCTTGGACCTGGAGCAGAACAAGCGAATTTACTAAGTTTCCCTATCTCTGTATGTGGGAGGAGCAGGCTTCAGTCTGTAGGCTGCAGAGCAAATGCAGCACCAAAGGGGCACATTCGTGAAGCGGTTTTGTGCTTCGCCACCCAGAATGTAGATGATGGAAATGTCACAAAACCAAAATATACACACCCACGATGAAGGTGCATCTTACTTATTCCTCAAACTAATGAAAAGTGGTCATTTAAAGTGGTTATATTTATTATTTCAATATCAACAATGGAGCACGACTGCTTGTTTGTCCTAAAGGATCCCATACAAACAGCTGCATTCTGGGAAAAAGACCTGAAAAGCAATTGCGAACAACCCATCCGCTCCAAATGGCAGACAGACGACTACGAGTGGAGCTTTCAGCAGGTAAAGGGTCAGATATTTCCCTCAGGAGATAAATGAAAATGGGGGCTGGATATGATACTTCCAGTCATGGTCTTGATCACGAGCAGATATGGGCTCGGTCTCAATGAAAAGCAGCACCAAGTGGAAGTGTCTTTGTTGGTGTCAGACTGACACAGTTGTCGTTGTCACATCCAGGGCCGACATTTGTTTAAATAGCAAATGTACTCGCGTCCATCTGAGCACCAGTGTGTGTGTTGTTTTTAAAATGGGGTTTGGTGCATTGTTAATGCATCTTGTAGCAGCTGGAAGTGATTTCCCAATAAAAATCTTGTTTTAGGTCAATGGTGAAGTATTTTACTGTCATTTTAAGGGTACATTAAGATAGTAATATGTATCTACATAGGTGGGGGCCAAACGTGCATGCTCTCTGCTTGTTACACATATGCAGCAGCACACAAACATGGAAAAAAATTTTAAAATAAAATATTACAATGTAAAACATCATTACTGTGTACATCGATTTGCTCAACCTGTGCACGGGAAGATCTGTTTCCTCCTCACAGAAGCCGTTATAAGAGCAATCCACCAAGGTGCAAGCTCACCTGTCTCTTAAAGGGAATGGGAGATGACACTCGGATTGGTTTATTTCATGTTACGCCCAAAATATGCCCATGATTAATTAGGAGAACAAGTACAAACCCTTTGAACCATAAACCTTACTTTGCACTCAGATTATCTGCCTTTAAAATAGCAAAAGTGGATTTTGAAAAGCCTTAAATGCGTTTGTACCCTGTGCTTTAGACTGCACTTTGATCACTACATCAGAGCCCTAAGTTTTAAAACACATCATATCAACTTCAGGCTTCAATTAGCTTATTTTCTGTAGTGGAGCGACCAAAACATTGCAAAAATATACAACTTTATCTTTCCATTTAGTGCCTTTACCTGTTACAACTTGGCAGTTGTCTGCTGTTAAGAAGCTGTAAGAAGGATTTTTCTAAATGTAGACAAAGATATGACAGCTTAGGAATTCTGCAGTTTAAACTACAGCGTATATTACACTGTGATATTCACATTTTCTGATGTGTGGTGCTTTTAAATGTTTGGATTTTTGCTTTTGATAAAACTGAATTGGTTACACTGTTTAATGAGATTAAAGGAGCAGTGAGATAAAAAAAACAACCTTTTTTTTTTTCCCATCTTTTTTATTCATTTTTGTCCCTGACATCCAGCTATGAAGATAATCTTCTTTTAACCTCATCCTCTGGCATCATCGTCAGTTTTTAATGGTGGCATCAGTAGCAGACACGTTGGTGCAACTGACAGTTTGTTTGGGCTGGTACGCTGTGTGCTGTCCCGTGAAGTATGCTGCCTTTTGAACCTCACTCTGTGCCTTTCATGTGTTATTGTTCTGCGTTATTTGAATACCTGCGGGACTCTTCATAACAGGGGCTGTCCACTCAAACTGTTATCACCCTGTCTGGGCTGATGTTTAGTGCGGGATCAAGAGGATTCACCTCGCTGCCATTCAATCGTGTACTGAATGTTAAACACTGGTATTTTTCAGGGACGGTAGGGGAGCTGTACCAGAATAACTCAGATAGCCTTTATATGCACTTTGTTCAACTTGTTCAAATGGAAATTAAAACTGTAGACAAGTGCTGTCTGTGGGAGAGCGAGGACATCGGAAGATGGAGTGTTGCCTTTCACACTCCTGACAGCCTATAAAGCCGGGGGAGAAAAGTGGCGTCAACACGCTTCACGGGTGATTGACACATTTTGGCTGCAAGTCAGAGCATTTAAAGATTCTGGGGGGATAGAAGTACTTTAAAGAATTAACACAGGATGCCATCAGGTCGCTCTGTTCGAGTCCAATACTGAGAGAGAGAAGTTCAACCCATGCACGAGAAGTTTGAAGCCCTTTTCCACTAATAGATATGAGCTCTGGATTCACATCTTTGAGCTTTGATCTGGATTAGATGAACACCAGCAGCAGCATTCAAATCTGAGATGTAATCAATCAATATTTCGAGCAACACAGCATCACCGTGCATCAGAACATTAAGAGTTTGAAAAGTTGAAAAGTTTTTATCTCTCAGGCAACTAAAATTGGTAAAGTTTACCAAAAAAAAGAACTACACTATTATCTGCAGAGTTTATTCTTAAATTATATGATTCTGTGTTGTTCTTTACAGAGAACCATCTGAGAAGTCGCCCTTGGAAACTTTGGAAAAAGGCAGGTTCTTTCAAAAAACTTTTTGGCAGGTGATTTGATGAATCATCTGTCAGTGCACAGGTTCAAATAAGTGTTGTTTTTGAATGAACAGTTGCTGCTTGCCTTTGTTGAAGCTGCCAGCAGGTTCTCTCAGGATGCCGATCGGTCTCAACCTCTCTGGTTTGGCCACAAACGCGTAACTTGAAGCCTGTCAAGATACATTTCTGATTTTGAAAATCTGTCTGCTTTGTAGGGTACGTGAACGCCACCATCAGATCAACATTTTCTGGTTTTTAGTTAAATATTTCAACAGCTATTGGATGTATTGCTATAACATTTGGTAGAGATATTATTGTTCCCCAGAGGCTGAATCGTAATGACTATAATGATCCTCTGAGTGTATACGGTGAAATATCTTAAAATCCACTTTGACTAGCACAGAATCTGTTCAACTGTTTCAAGATGATGAATCCCAGTAACTTTGACTCCTGACTTTTCCTTCAGTTCCAGCACAAGGTTGTCATTTTTACTCAGATTAAAAAAACCTCAATAACTGTTGGGTGGATTTCCATGACGCCTTGATATCAGGTGTAAGAACTTTGGTGATCCCCTGCACCACCAGCAGGTCAACATTTTGTAGCTCATGACCAGTTACCTGAAAATGAATGACATTTCCAACAGCCTTTGCTGGATTTGCATTTAGTGCTCTCTCATGGTAGTTTCAACATTTAACTCAAAGCAGCGCTCTTCATAGCTTCATGCTGGTGTGGATTAGACTCGTTTCTGTGTATTCGATTGTTGAGAACATGATATTCCAAAGATTGTTATTACGTATTGATGGTCTCCCCCATCTGCTCCAGTCTGACCAGGTTCATAGAATTTTTTTTTATTTTTTTATTTTTTTTTTAATCTGTATTTTAATTAATGCACTAGCGATGTTCCATATCAGATCGTTCATAATAAATTTGGTATATTTTTGACATGATTTAAAAAAAATAAAAACATTTTTAGTCCCAATGCCAATATTCTGACTTGTTGACATACAAGCACACAAGCAGTGTAATAGTATGATATACATTCATGTGTAACTTGTGTACAGCACCAACAAACATGGCTGAAAGCAACTTTATTTTATACAGTCTGTATCAGAGTTGCTGTTGTTGTTTACAAACTAAAGAACCCAGAAATAATTTTTGTTGAGGTTTTACTGAATATTTGAGGGCAAAAAACAAATTCTTTTTGTCATGCTATGTTGTCATATCTACAAGAATATTAATTAATATAATCACAGAAATAACCTGAAATATCATTATTTTTTTTTAGGGCCATATCGCGCACCCCTGTTGTGGGCCTTTTTATCTAAATCAATCCATCAACTTTCTTCTCCTTGCTTATAGTTTGACTTCTGTTGGATGATTTTACAAAACTTGATGAACACAGCACAGAAGTTACATTTTTTTTCTCATATTTTTTCTGATCTTAGACACGTCCCAGCATTAATCTAGATCTTTTGAGGTCTCCTTCACTCACATTGTGGCTTGAGGGCAGTCCCAGTTACTGACTATGAATTTGGCTGCAGCCTTAGTAAATTTTGTGCTAATTAGACAGATTGTAGGAGTGAATTGGATGCATGTAAATCTGGTGCTGAATATGAAGGGCAAAACAAATTGGAGACCTGGATTAAAAACCCTGCAGTACCAAAAACAGCAGTCCTGTGATCATGTGTAAGTAACAAGTGTCTGTCAGGGATTCTCTTTTATGTTCTCAAATTCTACCTCGGTTTCTTCTATCAATTAGAGGAGAACGATATCAGGCATCCCTTTTAATTAAGAAAGAAATGAGTCAGGATATGACTTTCTCCATGCAAATGGAGGAGTGTTTGCATTACAGCCACCCAAATTTGCATTTATAGTGTTTCAGAAAGCTGGTTTAGTTGTGTGTTTAATCATCAGGGATATTTCTTGGTAAGAAGGGGCTCATTAAATTCTTGTAAAGCCTCCGATCAATACTGTTGGCTTTTATCAACGCAAACAAGAGAAGGAGAAAACATCTCTTGACTCAAAGTTTTGATGAGGTACAGCTCATGCAAGTCCACCACTTATCTCAACTAGAGAGACTGCAGAATTAGTGAGATTTATTGCAATAATTTAGCTGATACAACAGTGGACAGACTGGATGTAAATAACAGCTGGAATGATTAATTTACTCCAAAAAAGTGACACACTGAGCAGAGTGTGCGCAGAATGACAAGTAGGTCGGTGAATATATTGAGTCACATTTCATTATCAGTAGAATTACTCTCTCCTCCGTTATTATGAATGTGATAAAGACCATCCACAAGGTTGCTGAACTCATCCACGACTCTTCTGCACTGCCATACTTTGGAATTAAATGGCTAAATTACATTAATGTGGGTAATTGCACTGTTTAGGCTATAAACGAAAACATCGGGAACATAAACGTGGGACGATTTTTTTTTTTTTTTTGTATAGAAAGAGATGCCACTGAGGTGACGATTGGCATCAGTATGATGACATAGTTGTTTTCAGCTTTGCAATCAATTCCAAATCTTGTGACATTATATCAAAATGTTATCAATTTTAATTGAGTAGCTGCCAGGAGAATTGTTAGCTGCTACATTGTCATAAATCCAGGTTTTTTTTTTTTAGGCTATTTGACGACTTCATACAATAAGTACGTTTTAATTAATGGCATTTATCCACATGTGCATGTTGCAGTATTATCGATTAAACTGACAAAATGATCAACACAGGTAATAATTAGATGGGTTAATCAGAAATAAGTGATCCAAATTTGTAATTTAATTACACTGCCTCCAAAATATAATTTCCTTTCATTTGCATGAAATCTGATTTCTTTTTATGAAGCTTATTATGAGCTGTCTATTCTCTTTTTTTTTGTCACCTCAATGAATATTCTGTCTAAATTCATAATATCATAAATGCAACTGTAGACACCCAGTGTCCCAGTTAACAGACAGCGCTCTCTCTCTCTGCCTCTCTCTCTCTCTGTCTCTCTATCTGTCTCTGTCTCTGTCTCTCTCTCTCTCTCTGTCTCTCTCTGTCTCTCTCTCTCTCTCTGTCTGTCTGTCTGTCTGTCTGTCTGTCTGTCTCTCTCTCTCTCTCTCACTGTCCTTTCTGTCAGACGGCAGCAGAATTCATGTCTCTCAGCTATTTTGGATACAGCTGAAGTAGTTTTCTGACAAACTGAACTCCAGGAGGTTTTCTATTTGCTTGAGAAACTCAACCTGCAATTGTTTTTTGCCATCTCAACTTCTGTTCCACTTTATTCTTCTTTTATTTCTCTGTTTGTGTGTCTTGAGGTTTAATACACATTTTGTTGACATTTTCACTGTATTTTCACCGGTTCTTAAAATGTGACATAGTTATTATGAGTATTTCATCTTGTCATCCTTTTTAAAAAAAAATTGTTTATACGTTTTTCCTGTTTTGTTTCTTTCATAGTGACCCAACGTAAGGGTACTGGCAAAATGATATTCTATAAAACAAAGTTTACAATGTTCAGATTATAGACAATACATTACAATAAAAAATTGTAGTTTATTCATATTGAAATACCAGGTTTCTATTGGGACAAATGTGAGTGTTACAGAAATAAATTAGCATGTTTACAGTTCAGAGCAGCTAGTAATTAAATAAAACAGTAATATTACTTTAATGTGACAGGACAAACCAAGAAAGCAGAGTAGCATTGCAATACAATTAACCATGGAATAATATGTTTAAAAAAAAACAAAAAAAAAACAGAGTCCTTCAATCAATTCTTTATTAAAACTTATATCTGTATGATATACATTATTTTTGTAACTAGGGAACAAAGCATTGTGCGGAGAGAAGGGGGATGATATGGACGGCTGGATGGATCAGTTCACATAGATCACAGAACTCACAACATTGATGCAGGATGAGTATATATATATATATATATATATATATTTATATATATATAGAGAGAGCAGGACTGACTTTCTCTTGTGGTTCTCACTGCAGCGGAGCTGAAGGAGCCGTCGACTGAAATCACTCTGCTGTCTGACCAGCAGGTCAAACAGGTGATGTGAAGTGTCGTCCGTTACGCAAAACAATTTGTGCAACATCCTCCTCTTAACAAATGAGTCAAGAGGCTGCAGACTCCAGCACAGAGCCAGCTATCTTTATCTCCTGGTGTCACCAGCTCTGACGCTGCTGCTCCAAAAGATGTCTGCAAATTGCAACAAGTTACTGGCGGCTCTGCAACATCTTGCTGCACACATTAATTGACCCTAAGCTTCCTCAAGAAGTGAAGTCTGCTCTGTGACTTCCTGCAGATGGCCTCAGTGTTTCATTTCCAGTCCAGTCGGTTGTCAAGGTGAACACCCAGTTATCTGTAGCCCTCCACGACCTCAACCTATTTGATATTCAATAATGGTGTGTTTTTGTATAAAGTGACGATAGAATATCTGGGAAGTGTGATTAACTTTAGGAATCCAATGCGGATCCATCTGAGCTTCTGTGATATCAACAGATTATAAAAAGTAAGGGGTCAAATGTATGACCCATGCTTTTATTCAAATCTTTATTCAGATTTTTGGGAGAACATACATTATAAAGAAGAGTGTGCCAACTCTTTTAAAAATCGTGCACAAGGAATTTCAAGCATAAATGTTTATGATTAGAGGATACACCATCCAGTTCTCATTCCCAGGGCATCAAATACTAACGATGTGTCAAAGCGGTTGTTGGGAAGATATGGATATGGTGCCCTTTGGCGTGGACTTTCATCCGTGAGAGTTCATGAAAAAGCAAAAGTCAATGTGGATTTCTTTTAGCTAATGTAAATAAGTTACCTAAAGTACATGTCGTATGTAATGTTAGTTGCGTATATTTAGTTATATTATCCTAAACACACCTGGGAGACTGGTGTTTGATCCAGTAGTAAGCAAAGGTCATGTGGATTTCTTTTCAGTAGCACAAATAACTTACTTCCATTACGTAACATATGTAATGAAGATCATGTAACTAAAGTACATGATGACATGACGTTACTTGCGTGTATTAACTTATATTATCCCAAACACAAGACTTTCACCAGAGAGACTGGTGTTGGAGTCCATGAGTAAGCTAACGGCAACCTGCATTTCTTAGAAGTCACGTAACCCATCAAACTTATCACATAAGTCAGTAACTCATGTGATGTGTGTGACGTTACTCGTCTGTAAATTAAACAGACTCTTGTTCACCCATTTGTAAAGTAATACAAATTTTATATGAAATTCAGGTATAATTACACAACCCAGTCCATCATAATAACACAGTGCAGTTTCATACAATACCTCAACATGATCAGAGTTTTGATACAGCATCCAACCAGACACTAAGCGATGCGACCGGGTCAGAGTCAGACAGGATTAATTGAAAGACATTTTAATTAGTGTAACTGCAATAATTGTTGAGCTATTTATTATTTTTAATCCCCTCCCAAACAGCTGTGTTGGGATTTCTTTCCTCCTCAGCACTGGTTTTAATTTCAGTCCCCAGTTCCATGTTGTTTCTGTGTGCCCTTGAAGGTGGTGGTCCAATAACCTGAGTCCTGTCCACGGAGGCTCCTCCGGGTTTCATTTTCTTTGCACATGATTTGGGTGTCAATCATGCTGCACAATTTCCTTACTGGCAAAGAGCACCTTGTCTATGCGAGTGAAGACAGGCTGACATTAAAGCTTCTGATCAGTCACTTTCTAATTCAACAGCTCAGATACTATATCCAGCCATACCACCCTGCACCAAGGGAGACATTAAAGTGAAGGTGAAGTCTCCTTCAGGAGAGTAAGATCCTGCAAGATACTATGGTGGGACTTTGTATTGTACCATACTGTATTTGTGGGATAAACATTGTTGAAGAGAGAAGGAAAACAATTTCAGCTTGTTGAGACACATCATCAACAGTGTCTCTACTTGGGAATAATTATTTTCTGCTTCTCATAATTCAACTAATCACCACTGATGTTTACCTTCCCACCTGCAGCGTAACATAATTGAGATTTGGCCACCGTTTCCATGGGCCCCTCCCCTCACCCCAAACACAAAGTGAATGCTTGTGTTGTTGAAGTTGAATCATTAAAAAAGAAAATATCAGCATTTCAATACAATTTATCACAAATGAAAGGCAAGCGAGGTCAGAGGAGAGACAGATGATCAATTCCCAGCATGCCTTATTCCTTGGTCATTTTTAAGAATAAAGCAGCCAAATGAAATAAACCTAGGTGATGGGTGGAAGAAATATTATTTTTTAATAAACATGTTGTTTTGACAGATTTCAACAAATATATATATATACTGTATATATATATATATATATAGAGAGAGAGAGAGATTCTCTCTCTCTCTCTCTCTCTCTCTCTCTCTCTCTCTCTCTCTCTCTCTCTCTCTCTCTCTCTCTCTCTCTCTATATATATATATATATATATATATACAGCTGTGATAATCAATCTGTTTTTTGTCTGAAATTGTCTTTGCAGAAGTGGCCCCACCTTCAAATTCTTAAATGGACCCATGTGCGCTTCTGGGCTGCATTGCGCTTTACTGGTTTAACTGTTGATAGTTTTGGCCATTACTCCTCAGGACTAATGTTGCATGCATTGATTTGTTTCAATAATTTTCTTTCCTTTTTCAAGAATGTAGTCTAATTTATTTATTTTTCCCCCGGACGTACTATACTTAAAAAAGGAAACAGACACACAACTTATAATGTTGATTTGATCTGTGGGTTAAAGTTCGTGTCTCAGCTTGACATTTTGCCAAAACACATTGTTGAATGACTAAACCCGTGAAGCCCCTCATGCTCACAGAGCGGACACGCCGCGCACAGGGAATCCACACTTAAGAATAATACAGAAAGACTGAACTCTCCTGTAATTCCACCTGGACACGGCTCTACAGATGAAGTTTCAACTCCGTGACAGACAAAGTTAAGCCACACTAACTGACAGTGACATTGACTGCAGGCTTACCCTTCCATAAAGCTGACAGAAATGAACGTAAGAAAAGCGGAGCGGTAGCTGAGACAGCAAAGGAGGAAGACATCCAGTGAGGATGTCTCTGTACGAAGCATATTGATGTGCTGTCGTTAATCTCTGGCAGCTTGCCATGAAGAAGCACCGGCTCTGAAACTAATGCGCACCTGTGGGAATAAATCAAAGTTGCCAATGACAGCGGCTCATTTTTTTACTGGATTGAATTGTAGAAAAATAGTACCATCAGCGTTGAATCCCTAGCTACATCTCATTAAGCCCTGTCTTCTTTCTAATTTCTGTTAAGCAAGGCCCTAATGCAGCAAACCTCCCAATTCCTCTGTTTCAACACAGACACACTTTGGCTTTGTGTTACTAAATGATTCACTCTTCAATCCATACCAATGTTTTGACTCGCACTGCTAAATTAACAATATCAGACAGGAAAGAAAAACACACGAAGCAGGTTGTCAAAGAAAACTATAAATGTTTTTAGCTTCACGGCTCTGTAAGTGAGACGTCTCACATACACGAAACACGGGGAAAAAAAGCGAATAAAGAAGCTTTGATAAATCTCTCTGGCATCCTGATACTGCACATGCTAACTATGATTTGTGTCCATGGTTGTTTTTGTTAATGAATTTCCCCTCCCTCGGCTCTGGCAGGATGCACATCGTATCACCTGCAGTATATCTTGCTGTGCCACTAACCTGATATGAAAGCCATTTATCACCTGAGCGGGGCAACAACAGGTGAGGTCGCAGCGGCTTATAAAATGGCACGCTGACAATGTGGTTTGTGGATCAGAAAGGCAACACTACGCGACAACAGAGGACTTACGACTGCGCGTTATTACTTCGGACAGTTAGAGATAAGTTTGTCAATCTGTATTCCAGATGGAAAACTCAAAGAGCAGTGATGCAACAAATGTGAAATATCTGGAGCTGCCCAGATAGAAATGAATTATGAAAGAGTATACAGTTATCTTCCCAGAATAAAAACAAACTGAGCTACTTCACTGATAACCCAGCCTCCAGAATAGAATCAGAATAATTACTTTGTTCAATATCACCTGAATGTCTGGCTAACATAGGTTCAGGTCACAGTTCTGTGGAAAGATGATGTAATAACTTGCTGCTCTTTAGGAGGCGCTATAGCTTTGATTCATGTTTTTGATTTGTTGCTCTCTGTTAAATAATTATGAATGACCTATATCAGAGTTTAAAGCTGTAAATGTTGTCCTGTTTAGTAACTGTGGGTAATGCCTGCTAAATGCAAATGTTATAATAAATCTTCTGACACATCTGTTGCAGCAGTTAGTTACATGTTGTGCCAAAAGCACAAAGTCATAAACATGAAATAAGTTTACATTTGGTTTATACATTTTGAGAATGACGTTGAACATATATAAATAAATAAAAAAAGATTGTAATTTGGGATAATGTGTAACTATGGTGAAATGTAAGGGAACTTTGTGACTTCAAATAGGCTTATAATAGATTTAAAACATGGTAAGAATAATAGAGACCTGTGATTGGGCTCGTTGCTGAACTTCAATTCTTGGCATCACCTGAATTGGTTCAGTACTACCTACTATTGAAAAAATAACTTGTAATTGGGCATACAATTTTGATATCTTGGCTACCTTCACATTTACGCACTTTTGTTTCATCAGTGTCTGAGCCACAGCAGGTACCTCTTAATTTTAATCTCTTAATTTCCCATTTAGGTTAAATCTATAAATTTTACATAAAGAAGCCTTATTTCACTCTTTTAAAACCAAGTTTTTGCCCACACCTTTCAGGGTTATTTAAGTAACTGCCTGGAAACCTCTCTGTACACAGATTCAGATTCAACGTTATTGTCATTGCACAGAGTACAAGTACTAGGACAGCTGGCTTTCTGGAACCTATGATAGCTTGTGAGGCTTTTAGGGAACATCGGTAAATTGCGGCGTCTGGCTTCGACTCGCATGTGAGGCATTTAGAGAAAATCTTTAAATTGTAGCTGCAGAAAACAACCTGGGTTACACTCTCCCCTTCTAAATGTGTAGTGTCATTTACTTTTTCTTAAAGTGGATTTAATAAAAATAGTATTGAAATAAGTATCGTTCAGGAACTACTATCAAAGTCAAGATATTGGTATTGGTACTGGTATTGAACATTTTTGAATGACACCCAGCCCTACCCGAGACATATTTGATAAAAAAAAAAAAAAAAAAAAGTGAAATGTCAAACAGATAGGGGTTGACTGTGCCCGTTCTTGTTTATCATGTACCCCTTCCACTCAGAACAAAGCAGTATTTGTTTGCTGTTGTAATTGTTCATGTACTACCTGCTGTTGACACATGTCAGCTGAAGCAGGGATTGGTGATAAAGAGCCCGGTAAACACACGTGTCCCCCATCCTGGGCTGGTCTCTGGGTTTATTGACATAGACTGTGTGTAAATTGCCTTTCAGAGCTTTTGAACTCTTGATTTCCATGTCAGTATAAACGTCTCCAAAGCACTTATAACTTAATTGAGCACCAACATTCACTTGGACGTCTGCATAATGACGATTGTGACATTGAAATGGCGTTTAAAATGGTTGACTTTACTCTCATGCATTAACACCGGAGAGGGAAAAGCTCCTTCCTTGTCTGCTTGGACCTGCTGCTGTGTTATCTGATATGTATTTAAGAGACAGGTGTTTATGTGTGTGCCTAGTTTTTTCTGTCTCTTTGCTGGCAACCATTCAACAAGTTGTTTACACCTCACAGGCAGCTTTATTTTTCAGAGCCTTATTAAAAATCTGTCGATGACAGTGATCCAGCTCCTCCCAGGGTGAAAGGCTTTCACCCAAGTTATTTTCTACAGGTTATTCCAACTCCTGACAAATGTGTTCCTCTCCCTATCCGTATAAGCAGAGAGCATCACTTCACATGTACAATCTCAATCCTCGGAAGTACACGGGATGTGCATAGACCAACCACAAAAGCAACAACAAAGTTTCTCGATGATTTATATGGAAATCAGAACAAGACCTGGACTTTGCAACATGAAATGAAATTGGAAGTTTCTTTTACTTTTGGTTTGGTTGAGGCTGAATCACACTCGGATACTTTCTCCTTTCTAGTAACGAGGGATTAAAATGATAAAAGGTAGAAACACGTCTCACCTTGTGGCTTTATTTCTTCAGCTTTGTTGTTGCGAAGGGTCCTAATAGAGCACCCCACTACCTTTCAAATGGATGTTGCGCCTTTCATTTTTACTTTAAATGTCTTCAAAGGGTGAACTTTCTAAAAAGAAGAAAGAAAGGAAGAAAAACAGATATCTTTTTTTTTTTCTTCCATTGAGTGAGCTTTTTAAATGGCACTTGGCATCCAGAACCAAATGTGCCTGAGAGATTAATGGCATTCAGCTAAACTTAGCCGTTGTGGGTTCAAAACAACCTTTTTTATGAAATCTTCGGCACAAACGGTGATAAAATAGGAGTCAGCTGAATCATCTCTGGCAACCTTGTAGCTGTACTTTCAAAGCCAACATAAACTTTGATGCATCCTTTGAGACATAATGCTTAATTCACCAACAACTTCACGCATTAGATCATTAGGGCATTTTGATCAATGCTTTCCAAAAGCAAATTCACAAGACCTGATGATTCATGATTAAAGCTTGTGTCCCAGCTAACGTCATGGTGTATATATTTTCTCATGTCTTATTCACAAATACATATTTCACTGGTGTAATAGAATAAACATAACCTCATAGATCTCATGTTGTTCCCCTACAGATGTTTATCCTTGAGGGTCATGGGTGACTGGAGCCTATTGGACAAAAGGTGGGGAGCTTCCTGGATGGGACACAAGTCCATCGCAGGGCTAACACAGAAAGACAACCATCCATTCTCACATTTATACCTGCGGCCAATTTAGAATCGCCAATCAACCAAATATCCAGTAAAACCCCACACAGGCACAGGAAGGACATGCAAACTCGGGTTCAAACCCAGAATCTTCTTGCTGTGAGGAGACTTTGATAACCACTGCTCCACCGTGCTGCCTTCCCCACAGACATGAATAGAATAAAATAAAATAATCATACTTTCCTATAGATTTTCCAAACCTAATTTTGCAGGGTGTATGATGGTTTAAAACATTTCTTTAAAGTCACTCCTTCTCACATCATGTGATGAACTTAGAAGCTGTATTAATGCAGCTTGGCCAAAATGCTAAAAATGACCACACAGCCCGGCACCGTTCCCAGGGACTTGCTGTTATAAAGAATTTGACAGATTTTTTAGAATTTGCTAAGCCCCTCCCCCAAATACTGATTATCTATTCATATTTTAGCAACTGTAACTACGTGCACATGTAGGCTCGTTCGCTCTTACGCTAGTGTGTAAGGGTAAAACACATCACATCAAGGACTGTACACGTAGTCTTAGCTGTTCAAATGCTGATATTTAAGAGAATAATCTGTCAATGTAATTAGAACAAAAAATATGTAATTACATAAATGTTACATTTGTACAGCTGGGAAAAGTTCAAATCAGCCATTTACTGGTGTTTGACATGTCTAGCATTAAAGCACTGTTGACAAGCATACTATGAAAAACACTCCCAGGCTATCGGTGTGATAATAGCTGGAGGTTTTAAGCAATGTAATCCGACAATTTTACCTGTTTTCCACTCAACCTTTCAGCCCTCTTTTGGTGATAGATAATGATCTCGCTCCACTTCGAGGCATGTCGAGTCATGTCACGTTGGACGACACAATTTATACATGATGACATGATAATTATCAACTGGAGCGGCCAACAAGGTTGTGAGGTCATTACTCCCATGGTGGATAATTTTCCAGCCTTTGAAACTCACACAATAGAAAGTGAGAAGTAGAGTGAAGGGCAGAGGGAAGGGGAAAGAGAGAAAGCAATCCACAAGACAAAAATTAGCATTTGATATCGACAATCACGTGGCACCAGAACTCTTACTTGACTGAAGTGGTTGTGGATGTCTCTCATAAAACGTATATTACATTAGGGCTTCGGGGAGATGAGGAGGGGGGAGAGGGGAGGGGGAAATTCACAATACAATTAGAATTCATCAAAGAAAGTTTAGTTTCTTCTGTTGATGTGTCAGCCAAGATGGAGGTTGCATTTGGTAATATGAACGTAAAGTAGTTCTGGCAGACGTTTCCTGCCTCCTGTCCTCGACTTGAAGGAAATTTCCAGTCTCACAGAGCTGCGGCACACTCTCAGTTTAACTTCCCAGCTTCTAAGGGAATTGGCATACATCATAGGGGCCCACAGCAATCAAATCTGGGCAGGTGACACCGAAAACAAAGTAAAGCAGCTCTGAGTGGAGCCCTTCATGGTAAAATTTTACAGGGATTTCATGGTGGAAGTTTCAAGGCTTCCTTTTTTGTCAGCCTAATCAAGGATGAGGTGAATTTAAAATCAATGATGGGCTCACTAAGATTATTGACAGATACCAGCGAGTCATTAACAGCATGAGAGCAAAATGACTTTTCTTGGTAATTTTCATTAATTTAGCTGAAATGGAACAGTGGGCATCAGCCCTGCACAGCAACATTTGGATCAATAAAAAGGAACAACAGAAAAATGCCAATTGATCTCTGTTAAAATAAACTGCAGGGGACTGTTACGGTACAGAATGTGTTCGATTGGAATTTCACGAGTCCTTCGTGCGACTCTGATAGAGCAACAGAGAACATTAAATGAACACTAATGCACTGTCTATCCATGGCATTTATGGGAAATGTCAAACAAGCCCTTTGCTTGAGATAATGTGGAAATATATGTTGCCACAAACGGCTTAATATACAGATTTGCAAAGAATATCAAATTTGAGACTAAGTTACAGTAAATGTACCTGTTATATGTACTCCATATAATACAAACTGCCTTTTCTAGAACCTCCAAAGGGAATCTCAAATCCAGCTCAACAATCCATTTTAACATTGCCTTCCAGTACTCTACCTAACATGCGCTTCAAATTTAGAACTTCGTGTGTTATTATTCACGTCATAAAAATAACACTTCTTCAAAGGACATTTGGAGCACACCAATTAAATCATGACATGAAAATAAACCAGAACCACAAACTCTCACCGCTGATGTCACACAGTTGGCATGTACAATACTGTGACTGTCATCTCAAGAAAAATTACAGCATCAGTCATTGCATTACATTGCAGTGATAAAGACGTTTCATGGGTGTGTTCATTTGAACAACGTGTCCCAACGATGTTAAATTCAAGTGTTTTTTTCAATATAGGGTGGTTAGTGCGGATTTGTTAAACGCTCCTCCAATGATTTCCAAATTAACCCGAGGTCTCCGCCCATTGGGATGAAACGACTGACAACAATTCCCTATGAAGCGATACCAGACCCATATATTCATGCAGGGAATATGCGCAACTGGAGGGAGGTAGTAGGATGTTATTATAGAGTCTACTGATGAAAGAGGTTGGGGTGGTTGGATGAGTCAACAAAACACTGGTGGATGATCACTTTGTTTCAGAATGGCAGTCAACAATGTTTTTTCTTTAGCCATGACTGCAGTAATTTAGTGTGGTATTACCAGACCCAAATCCTCTGTGTAAATAGATTGGGTCTGCTTGGCCACGCTGCATTGAAGATTGTTAGCAGTTATTGCAGCTTAATGGGAGGAGACCTCTGGTCAATTTTTAAACTACTGGAGCAGCCTTTTACCAATTAGCATTGACCACCGTATGATGCAGGTCACATCTGCCATTTTTGGAACTATGTTTAGACATACATACTTCAACTTCATCATACTTAACCACCTCCATTATTTGCTGATTGGTGCACCCTAAAGAGTGGCTGAGCGAACCTTCATGCAAAAAGGATTTCCAGGCTATTATCACAGCAAATTTCCTAAACCTGAGCAATCCCTATTTATAGTGGCATCGCATGAACAATGCATTTTGACCTTTTGTTTGGAATGCTTCCAAGTCTTCCAAAATCTCAATTGACCAATTATTTCTTGTCCTCGGATATCTGTTGTTCTTGCTACTTGTTGCTATACTTGATGTATGTACATTTTGCTTTAGTCTGAAAATACTGCTGTATTTGCTACAATGGTTTCACCTCTCACATAACCATCAACCAGTCCTGACTCTTATTTTAGAGGTTGTGCGCTGGACAGCTGTTAACATATAAGTGGTAAGAGAGAGTCCTGCCAGCACTTAGACAATCCTTAATTTAAAATGACCGAAGGAAAAACCAATTTCTACCACAATGTTTTGTGTGTTGGCCAGTTTTCCACTTGGCACAGCTCCTCTGTGTGCTTTTCTGGTTTTGACCCTGAAAGGATCAAAAACACATCAGAGGTCAGTCCAATCGTCTGAAGCCAATGCAGGCCTGTCCTGATAGAGTCTGATATAGCAACCATTGGAGCACATCCGGCCGGTGCTGTGTATCCTGTGACAGCCGCTGAGCACAGATAAAGATGTGTGTGGTCAAACATACAAAGTTTGATCTGATGCTCCTACCTCTATGAATAAGCAGCCAGCCAGCAAAACAGCCACATGCTGTGGACAGGGAGGAGGAGTGGAAAGATCAATGCTAACGGAGTTCTCTGCAAGAACCATTTTTGATTCAATCAAAACCCGCTGATGATGTTTTTTTTTTTGTCTCTTTTCGTCGTTGTTGTTCGCGGTGGAGTTGGGGATGCATGTGATTTCACTGCGTGGCACTTGTAGCCTCAATCCCCAGATGGGGAATCAATAAATGAGGGAAGGTAGTAGTGAGGGCTCTTAAAAACCCAATCACAGAGTCATGTAATTCAGTTAAATCCATAGATTGCGAGTTTTTTTTTGTAGCAAGTCACATATATTTCTGTACTCTCTATCGACAGTAGTTTTATGATGCTCTTGTGTCTCACAATTCAGCTTCAAGGGCTAAATTGCTTCCCTTCCAAGCCAAAAAACTAAATTGTAAAGCTGTATTTTTTATAACCAGTGCTGCCATGGTGATACATTACCTTTCATTTCCTGACATTGTTTTAAACGTCTTTTCTAATTAGTTAACTTACTGATTTTGTAGTCGAAATCAAAGGCTGTTGAAGGCTCTCTCGGTGGCCAGTCACTGATGCTGCCATTCCCTGTGATTAATGATGAAAGCTGGTGAAATGAACAGATTATGGTCCACCTGTGCATGTGTCTGTGTTTGTTTATGAGTGTGCATACAAATGTGCTTTTCCTCAGGCGTCTTTCATTATATGTGCATGAAAACGTGACTGTGTTTACCCATAAAATAGATAGAGCACGCTGTGACATATTCAAAACTCACCATCAGGGACCGTAAAGTACACATCTTCCTTGTTATTGGAGATAGAGACACGGTGGTAAGGAGAGGGGAAATTATGGCGAGCAGTGTGAATCATCACAGTGGCTCATTGCCACTTTATGTTTATTGGAATGCCAAAGGACAACTAAAGCCATCAGAAAGCCTCGTATTGAGTGCACGGAGATCCCTTCCTCCCTTCCTGAGACATACTGTCATCCCCACCATCATCATAGCTTTTCACTGATTATAATAAACAGAAAGAAGCGGGTCTATTTTATGTTTAAGCCCCATGATACCTTGCAGAAATCATGGACATCTATTCCTTTCTCTGAAGTGGCATCTACAAGAGATAACAGCATGCTACAGAAGTCTTCCCTTTTTTTTTTTTTGACCTTTGTTGAAAATAAATGACGAGACCACAGCTTGTCACATCTAGATGTACACTGAAGAAGTAGCCTCAGATCTTAAATGAAAGGAACGCGTTTCACTGTCTGCTGTTGCAACAACAGTCAAGCTGAACTAACGCATTTTAGGTTGTCACATTGCTTTCCCGGTAGCAACTGACTCAATAAAGTAGCTAAATATGATGTGTTATGGCCAGTTCTTCAGGCTATCTTCCCATCCCCTTGTAGTCAGTGAAAGGAGTGACCAGAAGTTGTACCAACAGTTCACACAAGGTATTATGGGATGATGAAATAGGATTACTCCCTACGCATGGTTTCAGTCTCTCAAAACAGAAACAAAAAAAGGATAACCTTCAGTGTGGGAATTTTAGGCCTTGTTCAGACTGTCGGTCCAAATCAGTTTTTTGTCATATCGAGTCTATCCAGATTGATTTTTGCAAATTGCATCCAAACCACGTTTGGAGGTGGTTTGAAGTGTGATGCCAATCGGATTTCTACAGGTGCGTAGAAATCCGTGTAACACAACGATTACGTCATTTTCAGAGTGACAAAGTGAACAGAATCGATGCTATCACCCGCAGAGCGCTATCAGAGTGCAGATTTTGACGTTATGGAGTATAACGAGAACAACAGTCCGTGGACAGACGCCGAAATAAATTGTCTGCTGGTGAAAAGACGGACCTTCATTTGTCACGCTTAATCTGTTTAGCCTGCAGTCTGAACAAAGCCAAAGTTTCGTGATTGGAATGGGCTTGAATCGTAAAATGGCCCAGGGAGCTGACTATTGCTTCATCAGATCATGTGATATATTAATTTAAGTAATTCAATATTCAGTAATTAATTTAAGTCAGAATCATCGTAATGAAATGTACAATATTTAATTTCAATGAAAATGCACAGATATTCTTCTATGGTTTTGTTTTATAAAAAATACAAATGCTCCTCTTCCACAGAGACATACATTACAACAAAATTTTACAAGGCCATCTTTAAAAGAATGGCTACTATATTTTATAACCAGCGAGCTTTACATGGTAGCAAATATGCATTATGTTCCTTTCAAGGTTTAATTACTTTTAAATATACTTTTTTAAATAGACAAAAAAAAGCAAACACTGTAAGCAAGTGACAGATTTGCAACAAAACACAGCTAGATTATAGCAAATCACTGCAGACAAAATGTTGACATTCATGCAAAAGCTATCGAGAGTCTTCAGCTGGCAGACCCAACCACCCAAGGCATACCAATCTAATCAGCAGCAATGGAAAAGTGTAAAAAATGTATAACATGTTTTCCAGTAAAGTAGTCATTGTTGTCCATGCTCAATTCAGCCACAAATTAGAAAAGTTCAAGTAATGGCAAGTAAAGATACCACAGTCCATTTCTGACAAAGGAAAACATGGTTCATTAGGAAGTCCTTGTATCACAAATGATGGTGCTTTAGTTGGGGTTGGAAAAGTATTAAGTATTAAGAGTTTAAGAGTCATCATCAGTTTTTATGACATGAAAGAGGGTGACATTGAATATTACCTGGTGTCCGTTATTCCAGGCGTACAGTGCTCTCTCTCTTGCGTTGTAGTCAAGCATGGAGATGTGAAAGTACTGGTTATGGAAAGGAATGTCTATGTATTCGTAACTTGAAGTCTTGGTAGAGTAAGCGTAGTAAACCTTTGCTCCCGACAGGTGGGAGTTAGTGATGTAGAGCGTCCCACAGATCATGAACGATTCACCTGCATTTCTCTTGGAGTACTCAGTGGTCCAAGTCTTCAGGACCTGCAGGGTGTCGGGGTCGATCTGAGAGATCACAACATTTCCAGCATTTTGATTGGTTGCGTAAACAGCCCACATTCCCAGTTCGTCAGCCATGACATCAATGTCAGAGTATCCCCCCCACGTATACGGGTACATGTTGTGGAAACCAGCGAACTCCAAAGCTCGCTGGGCCATCACGCTGCCCGTCTCAAAGCTGTACTTGACAATAATGTTGCTCTGATACTTGTTGTAGTAAAGTGAACCGTTGTAGACGATGTGATTGGTTCCCTCCCATTTAAACGGGAGGCTGTAGGTTCGAGAGACCGCTCCGGCCACGAAGTCTTCCATCGTGTTGTACTCGCGCACAACTTTGCTGTTGGTGTAACTGTCCATATACCAAACCTACATCAGAGAGGATGTTCAGAATCAAATCTGATAAACATGTCAACCATCAACAATACACTTCCACTAAACTCAATCATTTTATTCTTATATTATATATGGTTTTATTTGAGGTGTGATCCAAAAGTTCAGAGACTGTTCTGGTTGTGCACAAATGGAATTTTAGAAACACTGGCTTGTGCGCATTTGCGATTTCACTAAAGACCTAAAACTTGAGCAGAGAGCACACATCAAATTTTGTTTCAACTTTTTGGGGAGCGGAATGAAGTTGCAAGGAGCCAAATCCGGCGAGTATGGCCGGTGTGAACCGACAAATGTGCTGTTTTTAATGTGCTGCGATGGTTCAGGTTATTTGCACCTAATTTTTTCCCTCAAACACCTCAGATCATCACAGTTGAACTTTGCATTGACTTTCTGACCCTGGGGGACATATTTACGGTGCACAACTCCCCAAATGTCAAAGAAAACCCTCCTGGTTGTGCTCTTGACCTGATGTGACCCTCCTCTGAGCCTGGTTCTGTTGGAGGTTTCTTCCTGTTAAAAGCGAGTTTTTACTTCCCACTGTTGTGCACATGGGAATTGTTGAATTGTTGAGTTCCTTTCTATACTGTTGTAAGGTTCTGTTGTAAGGACTTTGCTATGTTAAGTGCCCTCAAGTAACTTGTGAAGTGATTTGGTGCTATGTAAATTAAATTGTATTGAATTGAATGTGACTTCTTTGGTGACGTAATTCCGCTCTTGATAACCATGCCACTCAAAACATCTTGCCCGCCTCATTGCTTTATAGCCGCAGGCTTTCTGAAGCATTTCAAGGGTCTCCGTTGCCGATTACCTAAGTCTAACGCAAAATTTTATGCGGTCTCAGCCCAAGTTTTAGGACCAAGGTAAAAACTGCAAACGTATATGCACCAGTGGTCACAAAAACACCTGTAACACAGGGGCTGATTTAGATAAAGCGCCGTAATTTGGAATACTTATAAAGGTTATTGCCTCCCTCTGCTCCATGCACATTACTGTGCAGTAAAATCTCAGAACTTTTTGATCGCACGTCGTATAAAAGAGTGCAGTTTGAAATTAGAAATCAAGAACCAGCACTTCATCACATTTCAAACTGCTACAATCAAAAGCCACTCCATGAAAGTCAGCGCTTTCTGTTGTGATATTCTGCAGACTCTGAGAACACAACACATATTGTACACACAGCACAACCCACCCACCCCTACCCATTGCTCTCATAACTCACCCTGTTGTTTCTGGTTGATGATAGAGGATCAGTCATCCATGCCCCAAACCGGGTTCCAGATGTCTTTATTGTAGCAGGTCCAGTGATTTTCATTAATTTCCCACACGCTGTTAATAAAGAAATGCAGCGATAAGATGTGCTGTGGTGGTTTTTGTCTCTAACTAGATTTCTCAAGCCAATTTCATGCCTATGCCACCAGAGAGTGGGCCCTCCGTGCATACTAAGATAGCACTGGCAGCGAGCTGCTTTATTTAACTTGAAGCATAATGGTGAGAGTAACTGCTGTTTGTAAGTAAAGGCAACTCGGCTTTTTCAGTTCTAGTCCATGCTATTTTCTTTAGGGCATTTGGTTTTAGGACAATTAGCAAAGGACAGTTGGTCTTTATGTACAAAACAGGTGTCATTCAACCAGTCACCATACTAATATCGTTATCTCCTTATTTCCTTTGTTCCCCTGTGGCTCAGGAAAAGACACCCCCTGAAGTCTAAAGTGTAATTCCAACCGTGGCCAGATAACAAATTAATTATCTTAATGACTTCCATGGAGAACTACTGCTGTGGTTGTATTTTCTATTCCTTTTGCAACTTTTCTACCTTTTCTGCCCCTTAGAAGGCCATTATTTAAGGCTCTCAGTTTCCATCTTTAAAAGATTTTGGCACATTTTACTGTTAAATAAAGTCAATACACCAAAAGGGTCCACAAGAGTAGAGGCAGATTTACTTCAGATTGTGTTTCACCAGTCCATATTATTGTTTCCTCATCAAATCTGTTTCACTAGCTAACACTATGCTATTATCTGCTCCAGTTGGGTTTATACATCGCACACAAGTATTTCTGTAACGTAACGGTGAGGAAAAATATTGGAGAGTCATCAAAAATTTAGTTTCATATGACGCCAAAAACACGCTGAGTCATGACAGAGTCGTTGAATTTGTTACCAGGATCAACGAAAAGCAGCAGAACCTCTTCATGTCAAAAATAGCTGTCTGAGGGAGAGCAAAGCATTGTGGGTCTTGCAGTGTGTCAGATAATAGATTCACTTTCCACTGATGTTTTGCTGTATGAGAGTCCTCTTCACTGTTTTTGCATTATCCACTAAACTGCATGGCTTCGTTGTCTCAGAAACACTCATTTTGATTGCCGTGATCAAAATGGTTATCATGTTGTTGTTGTTTTGTTTTGTTTTTTGGTTTCTAGTGAAGGCAGTGCGGCGATCGCCCAAAATAATGTGTTTCCGGCTGTGTTTTGGCTTTTACTCACCTCCACACCCACCAGTCCTGTCAACACTGTCATTAACCACTTCTTTTAAGGAAACAAATGTTGGTGTGGGATGTAATGGCAAAAACAGCAAAGAAAACCATTGTAGCTATTGAGAGTAGACATTCAGAGGTGACCTGGAAAGGTACGTTGGACTGAATAAAGACTGCACTGTCCTCTAATACACATATACATTTGACTTTAAAAGACTCTCAAGCTACACAATACACTTTTTTAATTTACATTCCCCTTATGGTTGTTTTTCTTCTTCAGCAGTTGATGTACATCAGTACAATGAGGACTAAAAGATTGTTACTACGACAACAAAATGGCATTGACAATTCCTGGCCTAATGCTAATACTCCTCTTTGGCCTGTTAATGCTGCACTAACACATGCAGCATCTACAAAATATCATTTTTAGTGACATTAGTTTTAAAACCATTCGTCCGAGTACCTATCTACCTGCAGTGTACACCACTCACTTAGTCTGCCCATACAGCTGCGGAGCCGACTGTCCAGTCGCAGGACTCGCTGATAGAGCTCATCGAAGTCGTAGGCCCCGAGTTCCTCCTGGATGCCCGTCAGCACGGCCGACAGGTTCCTGATCTCCTCCTTGAACTGGGAGATGTGTGCGGCATCCATCTTGTACTGCTCCAGCACGGGGATCAACGGCTTCAGCTCGTCCATCTTGTCCTTAAGCTCCTGCAGAAGTGACAGCAACAGCAGCAGAAATGGGAGAGAGAGCGACAGAGAGCGACAGAGAGCGAGAGAGAGAGAGAAAGAGAGAGAGAGAGAGAGCAACAGAGAGCGAGAGAGAGAGAGAAAAAGAGAGAGAGAGAGCGAGCAACAGAGAGAGAGAGAAAGAGAGAAAGAGAGAGAGAGAAAGAGAGAAAGAGAGAGAGAGAGAGTGCCGACAGGTGTGACAGTCAGGAAGAGACCAAGCTGCTTGTTTGACAGTGGAGCAAAACCTGCATGTTAAATATTTGTTATCAAAAGAGTTCACCCGTGTATTTGGGACACTCCTCGACTGTTAATTGATTGAAAATTTTCCTAAATTTCCTGTTGCTTCACAGTCTCATGGTACCACATAGCATGAGCACCTTTAAGTTCCAGAGAGTGGTAATCCGTATACTGTTAGTAGTTCTCATATTATTAAAGTTGACTGACCCTATTCTTGTATTTCTCTTATACAATGTTCCCATGACAATCAGATTTGTTGATGGCCAACCTGTGCTTTTTTTCTGATGCTCCTGCCATGCTAGCAGCCGTTCCTTGCGTTTTTTTTATTTCTAAACTCATTCGGTGTCGAGCAACTTGTCACGCCAGAGATATTCCTACTCCCATACCAGCTGTCCACTGCAACCCACTCAGGGCAGCTAGAGCAGCAAAGCAACCTCTGAAACAATAAAAGACAGAAGTGCGTTCTGGATTCGAGGTTCTGAATTTTTAATAGTGAGTACGTTCTGTGCTCCGGCTTCGTCCCACAGTCCAAAGATTGGTGATTCTAAATAGTCCGTTTGTGTAAATGTGAACATTAATGGTTGACTGTGTTGGTCCTGTGATGGATTAACGAACTAACCAGGGTGTACCCTGCCTTTGCCCATGGTAGACAGGATGAAGTATGTATAGATAATAGATGGTTAGAAGGATGGAATATGTTGTATATTTCTATTAGTATAGCAAAAAGTCAAAGAAGACTGTGGTGGGTAGATATCAGCTGTGGTTGTTCCTTAATTTCACAGAACACTGCTCCTCTTTTTACAGAATTCCCAGCGCTTATCTTCTTTGAAATATAATAAAGCAACAAAAAAAAAAAAAAAAAAAAAAGCTAGATTTTAATTTCTGCAACTAAGGCCAACATGACTAAAAAGACTGAGCTGAATTACAATCAAATGCATGTTCATGATGTCATCATGTCTACATAGAAAAGATCCATCAAACATTTAGTTTAAATAGGCTGTGAATAAAGAATGCTGTAGAATAACCTGGAAATTTCTGGCCATGATGGATTTCCTGTCATCTTCGATCTGTCTGAACTTGGTCCTCAGGCCCTTCATCTGGTTCTCCATCTTCATGACATATTGGAAATCCCTCTGAGTCCGCAGGTTCAACACCTCAATGGACTGAGACATGTTCTGCACCTGGAAGAGAACAAGGTGTGATGAATAATCACCTGAAACAAGGTTCCCATGCACAAATCAGGCTTTTAGTATTATAGTATGGAAAACTCTGCAAATGAAAACAACCCCCCCTCCTCCTTCTTTCTCGCCTTCTTTCCTTTCACTGCAGCTAATTGAAAGGCACTTTGATGGGTTGTCCCTGGTGAGCCTGTGTGTGTGCCTGAATGTGTAACAGGCTTTTGTTAAAAAGAAAAAAAAAAAAGGTGCAAAGCCTAACAGCAGCGTACCTGTGTTAAATGCACATTTTAAAACACATAGTATAAGGAGGAGTATTACACAAATAGAGCTAGTAGAATTTCTTCAGCATTCCCATACTTTACAAAACAGTGTGTGTGTGTGTGTGTGTGTGTGTGTGTGTGTGCGCACGCTGCGCTGGGTAGGTCAATATCCCTCTTTACATGTGCTTACCTTCTCTAGTAGCTGGCGGAGCTGTCTGCTCTTGGCATCTCTGGAGCACAGGCTCTGTTCTGGTGCCACCACCGTGCAGATACAGCGCCCATCAGCATCCTGGGCCGAGCTGTACACCTGCCAGCCCTCCTTCGGGCCGATAGTCTGTGAATATAAACAAATATATCTATATATATGTATATATATATACACTAAGGGTTGGATCGATATATTATATGATGTACTGCACAGTCATTGACCTTTTGGTGATTCTAAGTGAAGCTAGAAAGACATGCTGCCACAGATATGTCCACTTAGAAAAAACTGGACAGACTCCATCAGTGATATCAAAAGAGTCGTATACAGCTACTTACATCCCACAATTTTAACTTTGATATAATAATACACAACTTGTTTTTAAGTTGGATATCTGATTCAGTGTGTTTAATTGGGGGATTTCTAAACGTAGTCAAAGGTGTACCTCAAGGTTCAATGTCGGTTCTACTTTTGTAATGTCTATATTCATGATGTTTCATCACTGAAATATAAATCCATCTGTGACATATATGCTGAAATGGAAGTTGAAACCATTCAAAATTCTTAGTTTTAAATGTTGGGTGTTTTTCAGTTCAACACTGATAAACTCACTGCCTTCTCTGTGACTAAAACCCACTCATTACTCTCATCTCCGTTAGTGCACACTTCATTACACACATTTTGGCTTGAGGGCTGCTAACAAAATCTCCTTTTAAGTACATGTGAATACATTTCAAGAAAAAGTTGAAGGGGAAACTTAGAGTACTTTTGGAAAGAGGGCAGAGGAGTCAAGCCTTCCCTCTGATCTGGTTTATGAACATTATTTATAAGCATGTGGCTACCTCCCCTCTAAAACGCCTCAAGGCTGTCTGCCCCTCAGCTTTCAGATTTATAACAGATAGCTAACGTACTTAGCATTATAAAAAGGAGCTCAGCTTTGTGTTTTGAGGGGAAACAGTTGTCTCGTTCTCTGTCTGTATTAAAAAGGATCACCAATTGTCCTCGTCATTATCCATAATGCAAAATGCCTCTTTACTAACAACAGCGCTGGAGCTTATTTATCATTTCAGACTTGCATTCATTCGTTCCTTCATAGCTGTACTTCACAGCTATCCTCTCTGATATAAATGCATAAACAATAATTTATGACAAGCTGTGCAGTTGACTATAACATCACACTCTGACTGCCTGTTACAAGTGTAACTGCCTGTTGAACTGCAGGAGACTTAACATTTGAGATTCTCAGTCATTTCATAAATGGTAGCTCTTTAATTTCAGACAGTAGTTGACAAAGGCAGGTTCATTTATAATCACACTATCTGCTGTAGTTAGTGAGCTCATGCAGCTCATCCTACGTGGTGGTGGTGGTGGTGGGGGGGTTGGGAGGGGGTTCGTGTAAATAATTTGCAGATCATTAATTGATATTACACAGCTCACATCTGCTGTATGTGTTGCTGACAATTATTTTAATGTATTTATAATTTCCTAAACACTGAGAATTCTCCAATAGTGTAATGATAATCTATCCGAAAATAGGTACAATGATATTTTTTCATTGTTTTCACGCTACCTGTTGCTACATTTTGGTACTTATTTTAATGATTAGACAGGTCACGTTTTAGATGTAGTAATGGGAAGTATCCAAAAGCACAATGATCATACAATAATCACTGCGTGAGACTTTGAATTTAAGCAGAAAAATCAGAAACAACTTCACATGAAAATAATTTTTTGCGGCCCATGGTAAACGGATCAGACTTTTATTTTTAGGGATATGTCAGTCAGTGATCGATTGTAGAGCAAAGTGAGTGAGGCAACACATGCATGAGAGATGCTGTGTGACTTTGTTTGTGTGTGCCTGCGGCAAATGAAACACACAAAGGGTCTTTTGGGCTTTCGGTGATATTTATGGACCAATGTTGGCGCTGTCATGTGGAAAGAGCTTGATGCTTAGTGTGCAGGGAGAAACCTTGTTTATCCTATGTAACAGTTTTTTCATAAAGAAGGGTATTTGAAGCTTCTTATATTGTGTTAGATTTGTTTTGTCAGCGTGAGAGCGTGAGGCAGAACTTGAAAGCAGGTGAGTTGCCGACCTTGCCATGCTGTGAAACAAGTTTATTTTTAACGTGACCTGTAACCCAAAAAAGAAATGCTCTGTGGCTTTGGAACTTACATTAATGTTGAATACTAGCCTAGGATAAACAAAAAAACATGCTAAGATTTAAAGCTTATATTTAGAGCAGATAAAAATGCTATTTAATCTATGTCTTACACTTTTCCTCTTGTGTCTTGGGTTTTAGATAGGCTCGGGGGAGCTGTGGCCAGGAGGTTGAGAAGCAGGGTTTTGAACCAAAGGTTCGCGGCGCTTTGAGCTCCCAAACGCCCCCCAGGCAATGTAGCTGCAGCTGGTGAGTGTACTTGTTCATGGACAGGTTAAACGTAGTCCTTCATTAATGTAGTTCTGTATGTAAAATCCTAGTATATTTAACATATTGGCAAATATAATGAGTCTTCTTCTGGTATACATTATGGATCGTAATATAGCCTGAGCACACTGCTTCAACATGACGAGAAATCCAAAGCATGACGAGACTGTCACGACTAGTTATGGATGCTAACCTATGATTGGACAATTGCCGTTGAGGGGTGGAGCTAAAGAAACTGTGAGTAACCCGGTGTGGAGAACATTATTTTCCATTACTGCATGGTGTATGTGTTATTTATATCATGTCCATGTGTCAGCAATCAGTTTTTAAGTTTGGTCTGTTTATGGGAAACTATTGTCTTATGATTGATTAATTCTACTTAAATGTCTGAACGATACTAGATTTTTGGAGGCGATACTGATATTTGAAAGTAAAAACATTCAGATATTGATATGTCGATCAAAATCTAGTTAATAAACACTTGTGACAAAGACATGTTGCGGCGGGAGCATATTTGACAGTTTAACAGTATTGTCAAAAATGACATTGCACTGAAACAATACATTTTGACGGGGATTGTAATAATTATAAATAGCTATAAATAAAAAAAATACACAAATGGAGCAATTTCTAATTAACCCCAGCATCTTTTTCTTCATTGTGTTCTAAAATATTGGGCGACATATGTACTGATACTGATACATTTGTGAAAGGCCGACATCCTTTGATAGAATTGATCAATTGATAAATCGGTCCAGGTCTCATTGTATTAGTTCTGTCTTTCTCTAAGTTTTATTAAAGTTGCTTTTCTGCTGCACTGCCATGTCACTATGTCAGAACTGTGAAGTTATCTTCAAATATTGTGCAACATCTGATGAATCAGAATTCGAGTGTTCTCAGTTACAATAACATAGCGCACCTCCAAACAACTGCTTTGAAAACTAAAACAACTGCACACATGAACTTTGAGTAACTTCAAATTCAAGTACTTTTCCTCAATTATTCACGGGCACCTCGGCTGTGCACTCTCAAGCAACAGAGATATTTAGCTGAATCTTCGATAAAACAAACACAGACAAACAAGCTTAAATAAATATTTATGTCGTGACAAACCATCGCATCCGCTATAATCTGAGCCACATATGAGGAGAAGAAGAGGTACGTTTGGAGGAGAAGAGGAGGGTTATGAGTTGTCAAACAAGTTGAAGAGGTGATTGTGCAGGTAAAAAAATAGCTGAAAAAAAAGCTAAGAAAAGAGGACATTGCTGACAAAGAAGTAGAGAGAAGTACAAAGACAGGAAGCAAAGGATGGTGAGATGAAGGATAAACAGAGAGGGTTTCACTGTGTACTGAAGAGAAAATGAAAAACGGAAAGTAAGATAAAATAGGGCAGTACAATCCATCTCACTGATGCTTACCTATTGATTATTAAACAGGAGTGTAACCGGTTCTATATAACTATCTGATTAGGTAAAACCTGTTACTGGATCATACATGAAGAATAACGTGTTTTTACCTCATTCAGTTTAATGAAATTAAATTGAGACTATGCTGTTGATGAGGCAGATTTTTCAATATTTTCTGTTTCAGTGTCAGAGGAAGATCAGGCTCCAAGGCTATAATGGTGTCAGAGCTACACGCCAAACTAGTCATTAATCATCCTTACAAAACAGCATCCAGCAGCTCAAAGCTCTCCCCAGTCGGCCAGCAGAGTTTTGCGCTTTGCACAGGCATCACACGCGCACACGCACACGCACACACACACACACACACACACACACACACACACACACACACACACACACACACACACACACACACACAGAGACAGAACTGCATGAGTGGTCACATACAGTATGTGCCATACACACAAACACGTAGCCACACACACATTTGTTTTTCCTCTGTTGTTCTCACTCCTGAGCTGCCCATCTTTCTATGCCAGGGTTTGACTCATGGCTTTTTGGAGGCTGATACACAGCAGTCATCAATATATTTTGGGGTTGCCAACTATTTTCTGCCAGTATTTAATATGTTTAGTCAAACCTGGGAATCAACCCCAAAGTGCATAATTTACCCTCAACTTTATGATTAAAGAGACTAAGGACTAAGATGTATCAACCCTTTATTATTCCTTACAGCCCTACAGACACACTTTGCTCCAAAATTCACATCCTATCTTCTCGGTTACATCGCTCACACAGTATTAATCGCAACGAGGTGGAGCACAAACCAAATTGAGCGGTACAAGTTGACCTTTCCATAGAACGCTAGTTGTTTGTCTATGTGATGTATTGTTGGCAAACAAAATACATTTTGAATTTACATCTTAGTTACACGGCGCATGCAGCTCCGCATCCATCTCCACACCCATTACTCTTGTTTGAATTACTCATCAACTCATCACTCCATGAACATGGAGCATATGTCACAAAAAAGAGCAGAACAGGAATTGTTGTAATGATGCAAGTCACAACAACATACCATAGTAATCCTGTTATGAAGAGAGAACAAACATGTGCAAAGCGATACCTTCAGCAAGTTCTTCACCCATTTTCACACTCCTGCATCTTGGTTAAAGAAGTCATGGAAGTCCTGATCGCTTCAGAACGAACTACATTCCAAAATAAACAGCAGAATGTATTTCTTTTGCAAATTTCTGCATTGTCCTCAAAATGGGTTTGACATGTTATTCCAATTTGTGTGAAAACCCATAAAATAATGACTTTGCTGGGAAACCTGGAAGCTAAGTGGTTAGGGCACACACCCTGAACAGTTAGTACCTGGTTCAGATCGGGACTGACCGGACCTTTGCTGAATTGGATTCATCTGCTCTCTTCCCCCACATTTTCTATCAATCTCTACTGCTACTGTCAAATCCCCTTACAAAATAGTCTTTGAAAAGAATAAATAAAGTGTCTGCTTATCATAGAAATGATTTAAAAATTGTGGTCAAAATATTTTCAAGAATTAATTTCTGGGAGGCACTAAGCATGTATTTGTTTAATAGAGTACCACACCGTCACTCTTCTGATACTGCCAGATTCTAAACAATCCCCCCTACTCACTTATGACACTTATATCTCATCTGTCAGCATTTTATGATGAGATACATGTAAAACATAACAATTTAGGACGCAATCTTCTTTTACCTTAATATTGAAATCTGCCAGTATTATCATATCAAATGATGCAACATATGGATAGCCACGATAAACAAGCTAGTGCCTAAATTGGGAGCCCTTTTAATGACCAAAATAGTTAGGGGAATCACGTTGAAAATAGCCTGGGGGTTCATGGGGTTAAAATCAAATGTTTTTGGAATACACTATCAACAAATATACACAGCTGATCCCGTGTCTACCCCGTTCTTTACCATCATTTAATCACTCCACTTATAATGTGTTACCATCACCTGTTAACTTGTAGTTACTTGTTTCTTTGCTACATGACCATGCAAGGATATAGGAGTAGCTTTTAAACTTTTCACCCAAAAGAAAGCGCTCCACAACCTCACATTCTCACAGTGAGTGCATCAAACCACAGAAACTACGAGCACATCAGCAAGTTAAATGTTGAATTTTTAATAAAACCAAGATTTGTACCATTCAGTTAAACGCAATTTTAAAAAAAACAACTTGAAAACAACACAGTGTGACAAGATAGTATTACAAATTATGGCCTTCAAAATGACTTCAGAATTTCCTCTGTACCTCTATGATAGTCACTCCTAAAATTTAGCTTCCAGTCCTCAGACAGGTTGTTAGATTATTGATAAACATCTTATTCTACGTCACAAGTATTCACGTTTTTGTGTCCATCCAACCTTCAGAAGGGTTTTCTAACACAGGCCTATTACTTGAAAATCCCTTTGATATTAGATGATCAATGTGACTTACTGACTCAAAGATTATTTGACAGTCCCGTGGCCACTAATAATGAATGATCATCGCTTCATTACTTTTATTGCTGCACATATGATCAGCCTCACTTCTAGTCCTTATTAATGGTGGACTTTTATCAGCTGACCTGATTGAACTGTGAATTAGCCCTCAAACCTTTTATGCCTCAGTGAATAACCAGACGAAAGGAATAAAGGTGTTATTAACACAATTTGACTTAAATGCAATCAGCCTCAGGTTGATTGTTTTGTGTTATGCGTCTGTTGTGATTATTGCAGGACTAGTTTACTGTAAGTGCTTGACTTCGCCGCATTTTGTTAAAAGGAAGCTTTTTTTTTCAGGTGCTTTTTAAAACCTATATTTCTGTCCCAGTTCAGTCCAGTAAAGCTGCCTCTATAGTGGATAATTGTAGTCATTTTGGAAAAAAGCTTTACAGCTACGTTCAGACCTCAATGGACGGCAGGCGTTGAGTTGTTTCAGCACAAAATATCCCAACAACTGATTTAAGGGTGGATGAATGGATGGATAGACGAACGGACAAACATATGGACGGACAAATGGACTAATGGGTTTCTTGAAATTTGGTGCGGATATCTGTGGTACCCAGAGGACGAATCTTAAATATGTTGGTGATCCCTTCACTTTTTTTTTTTTTTTTACCATCAGGTTGACATTTGTGGTTTTGAGTGACATAATCATTGCAATACAATTCTGTACAGATACTTACGCCCCTCTACAAATTAATTATGGTAACTTCACTGTATTACTTAATCTTTCCTTTCGTGCAATATACCGGCTGTAACCTTACAGCAGTGCTAACATGGCTGTAGACTCATAGGCTGTATCCAAAATCCGTCCCTATTCATGATAAAGTACACTATATTTACTTTCCGCCATTTTATTTGAGTATCCGATTTCTGAGCATTAAATTTATCCACTCTATGCTCTCTCTCTAAAACTCCAAAACGAAAGGAAAACAGGCATTTCCGGGGCATTTATCTGACTTTATTCAAACAATCCCACAATGCAATGCACCCCATTTTATATATGCCAAAACATAACCATTACAGGACTCAACAGCTAACAGTGATTACGCAAACTGCCAATGATCAGTAAAATCCAAATTTTTCTGCTACTATGAAGTAATTTTCTTTGAGAGTCTATTATATGAGGAAAGGTTGTTCAACTTCAATAGCAAGTGAGTCAAAGAAGAAAATCACTGGGAACGTGGGCCACACATAATACTTTGTTGATTGATATCTACAAATAACTCTTACAGTATAATGTCAACACACAGCAATGCATTCGTTGCAAAATAAACACACCAGTTTATTACTTGTTGGAGTTGGCAAAGTAAATAAATATCCGTTAGTCCATTTGTTCTGGAATTGGCAATGTTCTCAATCAACCTTACGTCTCTTTAGCTTTGAGACATTTTGAAGCTTGTTACTTAGCTAACGTGAGATTCTCTGTGGCCGACCAGCCCAGAGTGGAGCGTGAGGCCAGACTGAAGAAATGGCTGGAATGGTTGTAAACCAGTCGCAGTCAATCATAGCACATGCAGTTGCTAACAAACATGTGGTTTCCCTGATCCTCCCAATCCCAGGCCATCCTGTCGCCAAGGTTACCCGCATTTATGGTCATAGACTATCTTTTTTGCTTCCATCCTCATATATGTCTATGGTTCAGATGTCTCAAAGTTGTGTAGCAATTGTGGAGTCTCTCTTGCGTCGGTGATGAATCTGGCACAGTCGTCACTTTTTGGCTCCAACCAGTCATTTATTAGACAACCACAGGCTGATAACAACAGATCCTGATAACAACAGATTCCTATTAGTTTCTCTCACTGCCATCTTCGTGGTAATAAGCTCCAGGAACACGGGTATAGGAGGAAGAAAACTAGCAATAGTTTTTGGGGCACATCCCTCAAATCTTCAGGGGCTCATTAGATGTCACTAACGTTACACAAAACACACCGGTCCCAGTGGAAAACTGATAATATATTATAAGCAATCCTAATGGTGACATGTGATGGAAAGTGTAATCATCAACTCCGCTACAGTAGCACAGATATATATACCTGAGTTTTATTTATCATGTCACACATGCCAGCCTGATGGCAGCCCCTTGAAGACCATAGAAAACTTTAAAAGGGCCCTTTGTGACCTGTGAGCCACAGGTTGAATGGGCCTGATAAGGGAAAGAGTGAATGAGTGAACAAAGGGATGATTTTAGGGAAACTTTTAGTCTCGTTTATTTTCACATTACTATTAAAAATTCACAAAATCATCATGCCTGTTTGCTGGACTTCACTGTGGTCATCAAGCACGTTTCTTGATGTTGCTTTAGAATATTGAATCCATATATTTTACCAGCACCACCGGTTAAGTCCTGATGGTGAATATTTTACCTAATAAAATATATTCTGTCACATTTTGATAAAATTATGTTCATAAGAGTTCCATCAGAGATGGCCAGCCACCCCATTATCTATGTTGTTCTCATCTGCACAACCATGTTTGCTCACAGCTGGCGTGCTGCACAAACGTAGACTTTACTGTCCTAATCATGGATCCTTCAGTAAAAACATGCAAAGTCAACAGTGCACCCACAAAGCATAAATGATCATGAATGCAAAATATGATTCATGTTCTTCATAGCAGACAGTTATCTGGCCAATTACACACCTAACTGAATCTCTTTGTTTGTTATTCTGCCATCAACATATACTGTATCTCACCTTAGTGAACACACTACCCACCTGTGTCCTCATCAACCTGCTGGACTGAGAGAGTGAAAGTGAATGGATGGGTTAATATTGGTAACATGGTTAAGATTGAGTCAGTAAATGATATCTGGGAGAGTCGGACACTGATTAGGTCTGAATCACTTCCTTTGTCCTCACCAGTGGCTGTGAGCAATTAACAATTACAGTTCACTGTTGAAAGGGGAAGAATATTGGTGTAGATTCGAGCAGTATTTCAGCGTTGACATTACTGAGTCCAAATTAAAAGAATCGTGTTTGGTTCCTGTCCTCTTGTCCTTTTGTTTCACATTTGAAGAGAAACATTCTTTAATCATTGTTATCAATTTTAGATAAATTACAGTAGCAAGTTGAATTCTGGGGATATTTCAAATGACTTGATTTATGAGTATTTTTTCGATACTTGCAAACCTTTCTGTAAAAGGACTTCCAACATGATAGAGGAGACTATGCAGTTCTTTTTGTCTGTGCACTCTTGCATGCAAAACTCGCTGAGCTCTTTGCAGAGGAAATGATTGCGTTCATTGCTAAGTAGATCTGTTTTAGCTGCTGCCAACATTCTCAGCAAGCCCATACACTGTAGCAGACTGTCGGCACTAAACGCATCTCCACCCCGCTGTGTATAGCCTCGGTCTCCAGATATAATTTCTTTAGCCATTTTCATGATGGCTGATTCCATTTGCTATGCTGCGGCAGTATAAGCACGCCTGTGTGTGAAACTCCCCGGAGGAATACCACAGGTGAGATGCTCGAGCTGAAAAATGAAAGAGATTGTCAGTGGCACTGGCAGAAATCAATCAGTTATAAATACAGCTTGGATAAAAAGCACGAAAGGCCACCAGCTCCCTCAGCAGCATCAGCTGGAGCTGCAGAGGCCACAGTCTAATTCTGATAAGTTGTCGTCACCATGTTGTCACTGTCGTGTAAAATATGGAGTTGTGACTGTTTCAAGTTCAGTCTCAAATGATAATGTCTCAAGTGAGACCTCAATCTCCAAAGTGCTGAGTCATGAGAATGGTGTTAGGATGGAAATAAGTCTCAGAGTCTTTTACTGTACTTTTTGTTACTCCTGGATGTCTGTGTCCGTTACATTGCACATCTGATTTGTTAAGTAATTATCTGATATCTTGCTTAGAATTAAGAAAGCCCCATAAAGTCGACCAAGTGTTAGTTGACGAGGAAAGTCTTAGTTTTCATTAGTTGTTTAGTCTCAGGAAGAAAGAAAACCCTCAAACTGCACCTTGTCAGAAACAGCTGTTTCCCTCCAGGAAGGTGGCCTTGTGGCTAACCTCGGGATCCAGTTGGTCCTGCTGTGGGAAGTGAGCAACTCTAATGTGTGAAAAGCAACACTGACAGCATGTTGATTAGGTTACTGTAATCAGCAGAACAGTGACTAGATAGGGCCAAAGTTTCATTTTCAATGCTTTGAACCGTGTTCACGGCCCCAGAAAAGGAAAAAAAAAAAAAAGGCCTGGTTAATGTAACATTATGACCATTACTCTGCCTCCAGACAGGAAAGGATAGTTGCACTGGCTGTCAATAATCTTTTAGTATCCCAAACACTGACTCTATTAGACTAAGATACAGTATACTGTGTTGAAATAAATTTACAAAAAGTTCAGTGTCCTTACTGGTTGTTACGACAATTTCAAAATCATTACTGCTTTTTCGTCTCGTCTCGTCGTAGACAGGCGGCTCGGTTCATGTTTGCTCTTGTAAATATTACATTTAAAAAAACCTCATCATTACACTTTTGTTTTTCTCTTTAATGTAGCACAGTGTTCACAATGTCACTCAATACATTCTTTGTCAGCCTTGAAACCTAAACCATTTTCTGATGCCCCCCAAAAAATACATATTTAGATAGTTAAATAAATATCATACAATCGCATTGATCAGTCGACTGTTGGCTTAAATCAATGACTGCAAGTCGTCTGGGAGAATCTTTAGCCGGAAGCAGCCCTGAAAAAGATAGAAATGTGCCCCAACACACAAAAAAAGCCCTGTTAATACATTTGGAGACAAATCTAGGTGGCAGTGATGCCAACAAAGTTAAATCTCATATCACTATAATGCTGCCGTCCTGCCTGCCACCAGACAGAGACCTAAACAGATGCTATCTCTCCAGTCATCTATCAACCTGTCCAAACAAAAAGCCACCAGGGTATTGGAGGCAAGTGGAGTGGAATACGCATGTCGGTACTGTAACTGATGATCATAATGCTTAAACGAGTTAACATTTTAGCTCTAATGGCAGGGGGGAAGATGAACTCGCATGTGCAACCAGCTCTGTAACCAGACTGATGCAGACGTCTAAGACAGCGATGACAAATGGTAACACCCCCCGATACACAAAGAGCAACAGCAATCCTGAGACCGAAAAGGTGCCGGAAAGATACTGACAAAGGGATGCTGCGTACTACGGGGGGAAAGAAAAGGGACACAGTGAGAAAGAAAGCACATATTTTTCTCTCAGTTGTGACTGGTGAAAGGAATGCAGGGAGATTAATTTCCTAGAGGCGTGCCACCTTCTTGCCTTTTCTGACCCCAGCGAAGAGAAGATTGAATAGATAATTCCGCAGGAGCTCGCCACATCCCGCCCGAGATGGTCTCTGAATGAGCCTCGGCATTATCCTGTATCCCTCCTGCTCCTGCTCCTTTCTCCAGGGTGTGCTTTCTGACAGAACAAGACGACATGTCAGTCATAAGCACCACGGAGGACGATAATGAAACAGTCATCAAACATTATCGGTAAAGCCAGTGGAGAGCTCCGAGCCACACTGAATGGCAAACTCATACCCAGGCTGAATACTAAGCAGTTGAAGGTATTTGGTTGTATACGGAGATAAAGCCAGGTCGAGGATGTTGAAAGCCACGATGGCCATCTTTGTTCTTCTATTTATTCAGTGTACACAATCAACAGTTTTGCTGGAGTGAATGTAGCCCCCCCCCCCAAAAAAAATAAAATAAAGAAGTAGCACAAAAAGAACGTGTATTCAGTAGAATTTTAAGCGCTCTTCAGCATTACTTTTACCTGAGGAGTCCCTGTAATAGGAATTTCTTATTATTATATGACTAATTCTTGTGAAGCAGAATAAGTACCCTACTTTAATTGATGCCCAAATCAAATCTGTGTCATCAGCAGGCACACGTCTTGGCAGCTTTATCCTGCTAACTGTTTGAAAAAGTGAGCGCACGCTCATTAACAAAGTCGAATCTCGGAAAAGGACATTGCTGCCATATTAATGCCACCGAAGCAGAAGATTTAGACATGGTCACATTTCACAAAATGCTGCACCAAAGGTTGTTCACCTGATTACTTCTTGCTCTTTAGCCTTCTTTGGAATGGAATTTTCTCCTTCTAATTATGCTCCACAGCGGAGTCGCTATGATGGGAGGCTGGAGATAACTCCGCTCCAGCCTCCATCCTGATGTCGAAGGGTTTGTATACCATCTGAATACTGCTTTACACTCCTTAATGCCATCACATTAGTATGTTAAGTGCATTTCAAGAGGTGCTTTGAAGTTAGATTGCAATTTATTTGCTGTAACTACTTTCGTTAAACTTACCTCGAACATTTTTACTTCACTTAATGATTTCCTGTTTCTCAGAATGCCTTGCAGCAACTTCCCGAGAATGTGCATAAACTTGTTGCTTCAAATAAAAAACAGAATATACGGCCATGCAAAGTCCTGTGAATATACCGGAGTGCAGCCGACTAAATAGTTTGTGGGCTCTCTTGGGTTATCTGAGGCTAACGCTAATGAAGAAATTGGTTACATTTCCTCGTGTATGCCGGCTTTATTACTGTGAGTGCTGAATAGGTGTGAAAAATTGTGAGATAAGAAGGAAGTATTTGTTCTGTGATTTTGAAGAACTATGACCAAAACCTTGATAATTGGATATCAAGTGTTTTTGGTGGAACCTGATGTCCTAATGTGGTCACTTTTAGCTCCAAACAACCCCGATGGCGAGGGGCCAGATGTCAGACTCGAGGCCTCAAAACAGCAGTTTGCAAACCAACGGGTGACGTCACAGCGGGTTTCCCCTTGAAATAGCAGTCTGGTTTTAAATAGTTCCTACTTATGACTAACTAACTACCTCTACCCTGCAATACAAGAACAATCCTCTTACATCCTCTACAAAGACCACAAAAAAAAAAGGAGTCCACGGCAAAAAAGCCAACTGAAGTCTTGTGTTTTTAAGCAGCTTTTGTTATCTTAGTTAGCTTAACTGGCTAAATCAACAGTTGCTGGCTACAAAAAGACTTTATCAAACGATCAGTTGGTCAGACCTACACAAACATCCTCAGGCTGAAGGTGGGATACATTTTCTTTAACTTAAATGGAGTTTTAGGTTCAACTTAAACTGCTCTTTTTTCTCCATTAGCCCGAATCTTCCCCTCTCTTTACAACTACTTATTAAGGTGCATTATATTTTATTTATCACTACTCAGACGTGAAAAATCTCAACTTGTAATAATGTCTCCGGCTGCCGGAGTTCAGTATAAATTTACTGAGTCCACAAATCCTCCCTTTCTCTCAAGTCCAACCTTTCTGCTCTGATACAGCGATATGCATCAGATATGGAAACCGCTTGGGTTGTAATTATAGTAATCATAAAGGGAACTGAGAGGGACGTAACTATGCCCCTGGTAGTTTCAACATCGTGTCTCAACTCCTGTAATTATGCTTAGACTTGTTATTAACTGAGCTGCGTTCACCCAGAGGAGTGAAAAAGAGCTCAAACGGGGGGAAGTCACTTTAAAGAATCATAATCGTCATATGTAAGAGACAGCCATTTGAAGCCTTTTATTATTAGGCATATTAATATAACCTCGGCTGATGTGTCTGTTTTGGAGTGAACGGTGCTGTCTGGGAGAGAGAAGGGAAAAAACAGCAACACAACTGTCTATCAGTACTCTGACAAAAATAAGCTCAACTAAATTCTTCACAACACCTGCCTGTCACACACACACACACACACACACACACACACACACACACACACACACACACACACACACACCTCACAACTGACACATCTTAAACCACACATCCAGAGAAAGTGACAGAAAAAGGCTTACAACCCCACACAGGCTCAGCTTTTCAGAGTCCAAGAAAAGTGCCACATATTTACCTGTCGTTCACATCCATCATCAGTGGACTCTCTTTCTTTCTTTATAACACATCAGCTCTAACCCCCCCCCCCCCCCCCCCCCCCCCCCCACACACACACACACACACACACACACACACACCTCCCGGCTGCCTGCTTCAAATAAGAAAACATGCCTTGTCACAGCTAAGGACTCTGCTGGCAGTCTTGTGGTTAACAGTTTGCTTTGTTTGTGTTGACACCTCGTTAAAGGGTGTCAACTTTAATTTAGCCCGTGGTGGAAAATGGTTTGTTGAAATATGAACACCCCCCCCCCCCACCACACACACACACACACACACACACACACACACACACACACACACACACACACACACACACACATTGCTAAATGGTTGTGTGCATGTGTAGGTGTGTACTCATGGCAGCTCTCATCTTTTAATATGGCATCTGTGCTAGACCAATTTGCCTGAGTGTGTCATACACATGAATGCTAATACGAGCTTGAAAAGGAACTTCAAACAGTCCTGGTAGACAATGTTCATCTCAACACAACAAAATAACTTAAAAAAAGAAGAAAAAAAAAAAAAGCCTTTCTGTGTTTCATATGATCAATGATTGACAGGATGTCATGTTAATGACAGGCTGTAACACTTTCTCTGCAGCCATGATTGCATTTCATGTCATATTTTTTGAAGTGCGATCAAAGTTGGAATCTGACCTGAAACCTTTCAAACGGGCTGAAAACTGTCATCGACACCACACGTGCTTTGTGTGCACGTGTCACTTCATGTAGGGGTGTGTGTGTGTGGGTGTGTGTGTGTGTGTGTGTGGGTGTGTGTGTGTGTGTGGGGGGGGGGGAGGGGGTGCCTGTCTGCCACCTTCTCACCATGGCTAACAGAGAGGGCAATTGCCTCCACAAAGCTCCATCCCACTGGTGTTGCAACCAAATCCCCAAGAGAAATGTATTATTCACACTGTAGGTATGTTCAGTGCGCGTCACTTGTTGTTTTTAATGCAGCAGGGTGGAAACATATGAAGAGGAATTAAAGTCTATTATCCAGCAAAGGAAAAGGAGTTTACTGTGTGCGGTCTCTTTAAATTACTGCATATCTCAGGATATAGCATGGCAGTATTTGTCACAGAGGACATGTCAAACAAATGAGTAGTTCTACTGTATCTTGAATACTTTTTAGTCCCTCTATCTACTGCTCATTTAAACATGCTCATTGCACTGGGGATACTGTCAACATGAAGTCTCTGAGAAAACTTGCAGCCTGTTAAACACATAAAATCAGTGCGATTCCAAAGAAAACCTAAAAATTGATTTTCAGACAAAACGGACGCCATTAGCTGCGAGGAGAAATATGTCTGTTGAATTTTAAGAGGGTAGTTGAGTTTTGGCACCGGTCTGACATCAGACTCCTGAAGTCTATTAAGTCTCGCTTTCTCCTTTAATCGATGTGTCTTCCAGGTGCAGAATATAATGTGTGATCATAAAACACAAATTCCAGTCATCATTTTGACCATGATGAGAGTAACACAGCGCCGTTAGCAGCCACTGTGTAATTACCCCGGCTGGCAAAGACCATAAGGAAAAACTACACTATGCAAATATTTCATTTTCTCACAGACGCTCTTCGGGGATCCGTTGTGTACACTGCAGAGGTAATGTCTGCTGGACCAGCTCATCGTGCCCATCCAAGGAAAATCCATACCATTAGCTGTAGCTTTAGCCACTTCATCCTGGTAATAAAAGTTTTTTTTTTTAAACTGAACCTGCTGGAGGTAAAAAAAACAACAACAACCAACAAATAACTTAAATGTAGAGAGGTAATGGCTGCCACTCCTCACTAAAAAGAATAAAAGCCTTGTGTACAAGGCCTGACAGCCTCAGAGTGACAGCTTAATAATTTTCAGCTTAGTGTAATACCATAAAAGCGTTCGCCTTTCCATACAATTTTTAAACACTGAGGCTGAAAGGCCTTTGGGGCCGTGCCTGCAATTTGCATGCAGCACTCGATCAGGCAATATCATATTCCTCAATGGCAGCGGGGTATTCATTGATTTAATCGCAAACAGATGAAAGATAAAAACTGAACTGAACGATAGCCATCGGAGGTAAGGCTGCAGAGCCACGTTTTTAAAATGTAAAGACAATGACACAGAGTAGATGTTACCTGAAAACACAATACAGAAACCATGACCATAACACGTAGATTAGGGATGCTTGGGTCCAAGATTAGTGTTCACTTATGTTGGTTAATCTATCTATTATTTTTTCTGTGACTTGATTAACTCATAAAGGTGTTAGAAATAATAAATGGAAGGCATTACGTTTATTTTCTGTAATCACCAGTCAAATAACAGACATTTGAAATCATATAAAAATAGAAAAAGCTGTGAGTTGTCACTTCTGAGGCGCTTTAACTGCACACATTTTATATTTCTTCTAGTAATATGCCATAAAGCACAAATCACAAGGGAATTTGGACAAGCTTAAGTCATGGCTACTCCATCAGCACAAAACTCCACACGCAATTTTATTTTCCTCAGATTTGCTGAAGATAAAGCACAAAGATAAACTAAAAGCCCTGACAGAAATGGATTCACAGTATTAGATTCAGAAAATAGAGAGACGGTCCTCTGTGGAGGTTGGAGAGGTTATGACAGAGACATAACCATGCTCCTGCTGAACTATTAGTTGCAAGGCACAAATAGAAGTTATGTTGAGGGCTTAAGCATTACCATCTCTTAGAAAACAGTCATTAGCCTGTGGTGAAGTACATGTCACCTAATGTACTCACTCTCACAACTGCAGTAGCTTACAGACAAAAGGATTTCCACAAGTGGCTGAGATGGGTGAATAACAAAAGGTGATTGTTCACAAAATAAATGACTGCTTTTCAGCCAAACCACATGCAGCTTGATACACTAAAACAGAAATCTATTCAGGGAAAGTAAGAGCCTGCTTTAGATTTGCGCTTACAGTTTCTGTTCATATAAGATGGGACACAACATTGCAATGCCATTGTGGCAATTTAATATCGGGAAAACAGATCCTGTAGTAAATATAAAAGCTCTTAAAGACGTATTTGCAAGTTCGTCATATGCATTATGTACCGATTATAAACACTATATTAAAAAAAAAAAAAAAAAAAAAAATGTCGGTCCACATCTGCGGAGGAGGGCTGCAGGCTTATTACTTGTCAAAGTTGAAATTAATTATCATGGAAATAAACGCAGCTAGGTGCATCAAACCTTCACCGAAGTGTTGTATTTCCTGTGGATTTGTAAAGCTCATCAAACCTCGTGTAAAACTAGGTTTACATCATTGATGACAAAGGAGACAGCCTTAAATTGTAGGACTTTTGAGTGAAGTTTGGTGTACCGCTGTAGAGAAAACAGTGGCACGTTATCTGGGCGAGGGTTACTCTATAGAAACTATAGGCTTTACGACCTCAAACCTTAATACAAAAGCTGTTCATTGTGTTTTAGCTTCGCTCTAACACGAGACAAGTGAATGAATAACGTGAATGGAGAAACTCACCATAGAGGGGTATAATCCGAAGATGGTGAGGCAGAGGACGGGGTACAGGACGCTCAACAGGACCCGCATGCTGACGGGCTGCGGGCAGCCACTTATCCCCAAGGTGCAGTCCTTTAACATAGAGCTCCAGTCCTCTTCTTCACCTCACCGCGGTTTTTTATTTATTATTATTATTATTTTTTTTTTTTACTTCTTTTCTATTGCTGTGGAACCGCAGAGAAAGCGCTCTGACGGCGGCACAGCAGCCACGCGTTTACCGGCATCACACCCACCGCTCCCCGGTGCTCCGACTGAAGGCAGCGCCGAGGAAAAAAAGTTTTGAGCGAGGAGGAAATATTTAAATGTTTCAGTTCCAGCAGACTGCAGGGGAGGCGCACCGAGGATGTGACATCACTTTATGGGTTTAGGGGTCCTTCTGTCTTTGTCTGTTTTAACACTCAGTTTATGGATAGTTTAGTGGGAGTATTGAGAGCCAATTACAATGTGTTATAGCTGGATGTCATCTTGAAATGACTGAATATGACATTTAAACAACCTTGATGCTTTTAATTTCTTAAATAGAAAATAGGTTACTGAAAGATGGTCTAAAAAGGTTTCATAGATCAAATTGGGCAGGGGATTTCAGGTTGAGTGCATACAAAAAACAATCTTGGCAATAACTCAAATCAATCAAAATGCTAAAAAATGGTTGTGATTTGTCAAGTTATTTTTAATGTTTAGTTGGGTAAATGTTAAACTTAGTGGAAATACAGGAAACTGCAGAGGTAGTTTGAATTTTATATTATTGATTCAACATGAAGTGACAAGCACACAATTCGGTTAAAGGGGGAAAAGAGGGGGCAGTGTACTTGTGATTGTGACTCGGGTAAATGAATGTATGATTGCAATTTGGAAATATGGATCAATATTTTGCATTATTTGCTCACATGCATGACAAGTTTTATTGCTGAAGTTTTGCGAATGTCCCATTTTACCAACAAGTGTCCCACTCAACCAAACAATTACACTTCCAGCTTTTGTTGATTTAAATAATTTCTCCAGTTTGATTCCACTGTCGGCCTGTCGACCAGCAGCTATTTAAATGATAGAAAATAGCAGTTTCATTGAGCGCAATAGGTCATTTTACAATAACTGTCCCACTTAACTTAAATCAGTCTAATAGTCTATCCATTTAGCGCAGCACTGTATATATGAGGTTATCAGCATTATGGTGACCTTCAAATTCACCCTCAAAATGCTTTGCTCATTTTAACATCAGTATACACACCTGTTAGTATCACAATATTCTCCTGAAATAACTTTGAATGTGTGTTAACTGACCTTCTTGTGACAGTTTAGTTTCCATTGGGGAAGCCGTGTGTGACTGAAAAACACAGAATAACAGTTTTCTATTGAAGGAAGCGGAGCTGAATTACATCACAACACAAAATTGTATATTATTTGTTTCCATTAAAAATATATTAATTAATATTAGTGCAACGTGTTTACTTTTGGACTTATTAAGTGAAAGGCTCATTGGATGGCTGGAATATGGTCTATACTGGTGTATGGTTTGTATTTCTTTCTCAGGAACAGCTGTGCTGACAGTCATGAGGCACAGCTATGGGTATGACCCATGCACCCTCCAATGCCAAGCTATTGTTTGGAGTATGGCAGGAGAAATTCATGTAAAACCCATCCAACCCCGACTTGGACAAAAAAAAAAAAAAAAATGCTGATTTGGATGCCAGACAATTAAATATTCTTTATGTACTATGAATAACTAGTACTTGAATTTCATAAATATTTGAACAAGACCAAAAAGAGCCTGAAACGATCTTTAGAATACTACAAAAAATAAATCTGTTTCCTAGATGTGATCATCACAAAAACAGATGACGGAGATTTACATCCAACTATTCATCACAAAGCCCTGGATCAAAATGTGTTCTTAAAGGTCCGATAGTTTCCACCCAGAGACTCTTATAGACAACATCACATTCAGCAATTAAGATGTATACTGTATGTGACACTGAGATTGGTGGGATGACAAAGCTACAGAGATGGCAAACTCCTTCACTGAACAATGATATAAAAGCCATACTGTAGACAAATCACTTCAGCGACACTTCATGTCCTTGACTAGAAAACAGGTACTTCAAACCAAAAAGAAACCACAGCAGTCTTCAGAAGTTGTATTCTGTGCCGCAATACAGCAAACAAGCATCTCAAATAAAGGACATCAACAGTTATAATTGGAGCATTCTTCAGAGTGATGAATCCCTCTAACCACTGTTCACAGATCCACCTGTGTTTTATCACTCAGACGACAGAGACAAGTTGGTACTTGTTGGCATTTTAAATACATATTGCCATGTAGAATTAAGGCTTTTTTTTATTGTACACAAACCCTGCAGTGTGCTCTGGATCGATTTGAAAAGATATACATTTTACATTTCTGATTGAGACCATATTATACCCATGTATAGCCAGTATGGCTATGTGGCAGAACCAGGGACCACTGACCTGTTTTTAACTAGCAGTGTCTAAAGAAGCTGCAGTTGTTGTGGAACACCGCACTAATGCAAGTTGTACACGACGACACAAAAGTGTTTATTTTTCAGAAGTACCAAAATACTGTTGTTAGACAGAAACCAATAGTATGTTTATTGTGTGCGTGAAAAAAGAAAATACTCTACTGCTCTACTACTACTATGTATGAGTACTATATATGAGTGCACTACGGGAAGTATGCGAAATGAGACACAACTAGCTTCCATGGTCTATGCATGGTAAAAGAACAGGCAAGATCATTATAAACAGAGCAGAAACCAACATGAAAACAGAAATGACGAACTGACATAAAGTTAAGGAGAACACTAAAAAGCTTTACCAAATTACAAGAAAAAAAACCACAGAATTTAAGGAGATAATGATTTCATACTAGTAAAACTATCTGTCCATGCACCTACAGAATTTGACTTGACAAAAAAAAAAAAATCCTAAAATAAGCTGATTGCAGTCAAGAAACAAGTCAGCTCTGATAAGTGTTCAAAGGTTTGAAATAGGTACTAAATGCTGTTTATTTTAGCTCAAATTACTTGTGCTACAACAAAGTAATAGTGAAACTTACAATATTCTCAAATATTTGCATTTGAATTTCGTTTAATTCTTAATTTTAGCACAATGAACAGTGAAGGCAGAGAAAGACAAAAAAAACATTTTTAATTGAAGTGAAAATGACTTGCAATGTATGGTCATTTAACTAATCTCATATTCTTTGATGTAAGATTTGAAATCTTGGCAAGTACAAAACAAGATTAACATTCATGTCCCTTGTAGTCTCGTTAAAAGTAACTCAAATATAGACAAAGATGCTGAAGAAAGGCAAGTGATATTTACTGTAATGATCTGCTTGAGAAAGCACTGAATGATCCATTCAAACTAAAAACAAGACCAACTCGATTTTATCTCTAAAAATAAGATTATTTAACTTGGTTGGATCCACAGTTTTTACAGTGCAGATGAGTGAGGAGATGAGGAGGGGAGGCAGTAGGAAGAGATGACAAAGTGGAAATAGGTGAGAATGATCAGAAGGCAGGAAACAAACAAGGGCAGGAGGTGACAATGACCAGACAAGGGAGAACTGTATATCTGTCTGTCTAGAAGTAATCATGTTGCAGTGGTATTTGTGCTGACAAAGGCTGAAAGAAGATGTGAAGTAGCTCCGCAGCTCACATACCAAGAAGTGTTTTTCCCACATTATGCTTTTACACAATTTGATTAACTCCAAGGTCATGAGGAAACAGGGAGACATGAAACAGTCTCAATCCATAACACATAAAAGAATAAAGTTCCTCACGTGTTCTTCAGTTGGGGAGGGAAGCGGTCGAGGGCGTCTTCATGACTCATTCGGAACATGGAGCGGAGAGCTTTTTATTTACTAGGTTGACGTTTTTTTTCTTCACAGCTCCGTGGTTACATCCGTGTAGCATAGATTATGAATATCTCATGCTGGAGATATTCATGAAACTATTCATCAGTGGAGCAGCAGTGGGGGAATGAGATGCTGGTGCAGGCTACTGTGACGCTGCAGCCTCAAGAAAAGCAGGGGTGTGTCGTGATACGCAGTGCTGGCTGTAGTCAGCTGAGGTCTTGATAAATTGGTCATCTGCTGTGTGACGCTGAGCATTAGGGGTTCTCGTCTGGTGCTGTCAATTAGAATCTATCTGGACACTCTACTTGATCCTCTCCTTTCCTTCTTTTTGTTTGTGTTTGCTTTCTTTTTTTCCTACCACTTCATTGTCTTTCTCTTTTTAACAGTCTCATTTCTGTCTTCATGTTTTTGCAGCTTTGCTAAACCAGACGAGACCACAAGCCCACTGTTAAGAAGACTACCATTTATTCTTTGGGAGGTTTCGAAAGCTCTTCTTTTCAAGGCTCTGAATCTGTTGTTGTGCTTTAATTACGGCAGCTACACATTTCTCTCCCACTCTTCTAGGTTTGCAGCTGCTTATATTCAGCAACACGTCCTTCAAAATGCAAAGCACTCGCAGTGGAAGGTCAGTTGCTTTATGGGTGCTTTTTTTTCTTGCTTGTAGATCCTTGTGAAACTGTGGACGCTTTGATCGAAGTATTAGAAATAACTTGAAGTAAGACACCAGTGAGTCACCAGCATGGTTCCTGTGATGGCGTAAAAACTCTTTGATAACAGACTGAGAAAATTAATACCAATCTCATTCATCTGATATGAAGCTCCAGCCATAGGCCTAGAAACAGTAGGAAAGAGCTAGCTTGGCTCGGCTTGAAGGAAGCAAACTCTGGAAAACCTGTGAAGTTCACCAAACAATTCCTTGTACTATATTTTTTGGATTCCTACAAAAACGCTGAGATAGAATCCATTCCCCGTACCCACCTATGAAGATTGTTGCCAGTATTTGCATCCTAATGGGCGTAGACCTCAAGTTAATTCTGAAACTATTGGAACAGCCTTTAATCAATCAGCACTGACCACCTTATGACTTCTGTCACCAAGCTTTAAACAACAGAGACCCTCCCCTCAGTGTCACGTTTTACCTCACCGGTAAAAAACATCTGGTCAGGTTTAGGGGGAAAACAATTAAAACACGTGGGTAGGCTTAGGAAAACTAAATCTTGGGGTTAGGGTGAGGCATTACAACTGCTTTGGATGGGGTTCTTTTCCAACCTCGGTCTCTTGGTTGAAAATCCTGGGTTTGTTTCATTCAACCACCCCCAGTCTACCTTCCTACTCAGACTTCTGTTCTTTGTCAGGTGACCTTCATTTGTCACATGACCTCTGTCTCGTGACCTTTGTCATACATGCGTGTACTTTCCACACCTAGGCGAGGCAAAACGTGACACTTCCACAGTATCCTCTTGTGGACTGGCAGGTGTATTACCCGCTTTGGCTTACTGCTGGGCTGGTTGGAGGACTAATTGCTCTGTAGAAGCCCTGTGGCCTCACCCTGGATGCTCAACATGTGTCAGCCTAAATTGGTCCGTGAATAGCAGCTTTAAGGTCAACCCAACCTGTACATACAGTAGGTGGGTCAAATATTGTTTCTAAACAGTTAGATTAGATTAGACTCCTGCCTGTTTTCTTTTGCATTTTCTTATTCATCCTCAGTCACAACCCACAGTTTTGTGTCTGACATTTTGGTCATGCTTCCGTGCAGTTCATCTGGTACGTTTTGAGCAGTCTGCTGTTTTACGTGGCCTGCTGTGCTCAGACTGCAAGACGGTGTTCCCTCCACGGCGAATAGAAATGTCCTGTCATAGTTTAAAGCAACAGGGAATGAAGCTGCCTTTCAGTACACCACTTTAAGCACTGCTTACCAAACAGAGCCAATCCCAGCCCTATTTTTCAGGAGAAGAAACATTGACAGAGAAAATGAAGTAGGTTTACATCCGTGTTTGCGTCGTAATTAGAAAAGTGTGAGCTCCAGTTTTTGTGTGAAATAATTAAAGGAATTAAATCCTTTCTATAGAGTAAATTTGTTAAAAAAAATTAAAAAAAAAAATCTGGGAATGATGCAATGCCTTTTCACACCAGTATAATGGAGTCTTAATGGAGCAGGTTTTAATAGAGCTAGTTCAAACAGTTAAGTTAGAGTAATTAAAATTAAACAGACCTTCTACTGCAAGGAAACCAATGAGCTTATTTCTATATTATTTCAGAAGATTGTGTTTGGGAACTCCGGGCTCTGCTGTTTGTCATGTGTAACGCTGTTAACACATACAGTATATAATGCTTCTGCATTATTCAGCACTCCATGAAAGGCCATTTAAGGGAGAGTCCTACTTGTTTTGCTCATTCAAAGCACTCATCTCACCTATCCCGTCACACTTTAAAACAACTCTGACTCTGACTCTCTTTCCTTCTCATCTACCTCTTTTCTTGAGAGCTCCCACTATTTTGGACTCACCAAAAGACCGATGTCTATAATGCATCATCTGTTTATCTGGTGTGTAAAACACCACCAGATTCTGTTCACACGTTGAAATGTCGGTACATGTCTGTGCACTTACCAGATTATTAGATGCGAGCAGGTGGTTCAAGTTTAATGCATCACTGAGGGATAAACGTGTGTGTTTTTCTGTGTGTGTGAATGTAGCATGCATGTGCATGTTCATCTGCATTAATATTCCCCTGAGGACATCTAATGAGTAGTCTGGGGAGAGGAACGCGTCACGAGGTGGTCAATCAGTCTTCTAGTGGCTTTCATCTCGACTGAACTCCCTTTAGCTTTTACCTGAGGTTGAAAGGCTAATTTTGTTTTAATGTCATTTATCATCTGTGATGAGAACACACAACTGAATGGAAGCATGAGCAGCAGTTGAAATAAGCTTGTTGCCAACACACCTTCATTTGAAAAAGTTTTTACTCCAACACTTGTCGTTTATCTTAATGAGCCGTGCGACAATTCTTTACATTTCTCCTGTGGGAGTTGGCCTCTGAAAAGCCTCTGGAGTTTCTTGAGGAAGCAGACGGTAAACATAGCCAATAAACTAATCCTGATGGGATCGTGGTTTTGAATGGTTTCATATCTATTCACCTTGTTCAAGGTGAGGCCACTAACCTCATCTTCACATAACAGACGCTCTAAAGCGAGACGCAGGACAAAAGCTACTTAAGCAGTGTAATCTGAGGCAATAACATGCTGATTCACAAACAAAAATAGACTGACAAAGTACTTTAATTTCTGTGTATCTGTGGTTGTCTTATGGCAATCCTGTAGCAGCACCAGACCCTCCTGTGTACGCCCTAATGAAAGCAGTATCAGACAGAGGTTAGTTGCTCATCAAGACAGGTTTCATTACAGGTTTAACATATCGTCATCCCAAATGTCACAGAAAGGATTTTCTCATTTGATATCTGGAACTACAATAGCAGGTTGGGACGTTTTATAGTGACAGAGTTCTGGTAATGGTAAGTTGCATACACAACAGAGTAATTGAGAGGCATCATCTTGATACCCACCAACTGAGAAAACTGGAGCAATAAACAACATGATTGTGCTCTGCTGAATTCACAACAAAGACAAGAGAAGAAACAACAGCAGAAAATTCCATTAGAGCCTCATCACTATCAAATCCTTCCTTATGCAAGCATTATTAAGACACAGCCTACTTTCAGTATGAGAAATCATGTAACAAATAATCATGAATAAATCAAACGCGTCAGACTGTAACAGTGGAAGATATATTTGAAAATGTGTGTTCAGCTCTCATACAACGAGCAGCATGGAGGCAGCGGGCCTCCTGGGATTTCTTTGAGGCAGTTTAAAAAAAAAAAAAAAAAAAAAAGCAGAGCGCCCCTCTGTCTGAGCACTTTCATGAGAACCTAAAGAAAAACTACCCTGGCAATTTATTATGACAGTGAAAAAGCACAAACAGTGGCGTGCACATGAGTCTTTAAGGGCATGAGCAAAAATGGAAAAGGGGCCCCACTTGATCGCCTTGCATGGCAGCTCTGCCACCATTGGTGTGTGAATGTGTGTGTTAGGGGGTGAATGGGAGGTAAACTGTTATCTGCTTTGAAACTGCTACATTGTAACACGTTACGTGGGCAAAATTGCTTATTTTCAGCCAAACCATGATGTTTTTGCAAACCTGATCAAGTCGTTTTTTCCTGAACCTAACCACAGGGTTTTTGTTGGCTAAATCGAAGGCACCATATTTTTTTACACCTAGCTGAGGCCAAACATGACACCAACACAGTGTCCTGTCATGGACTGATGGGTGTATTACACTCTTTGGCCTGATACAGGGTTGCATAGTGGAGGACTAGGCTGATGCATAGTATATGTTAACATCAGCCAAAAATGGGGACCAATAATTTGGTTAACCTTTTCGTAGGAAAACAGGTTCCTTATGACATTATGGCCAAACAGGAAACGTGTTCAGAGTTCTCTCAGGATGCCTCTTTATGAAATCTCAAGGGTCTCATGTGCTACTAGTTTTTGATGAAAAACCACACCAGAGCAGCACTTGTGTAAACCAGAAGGGCATTTAAGGCAACCTAAGGAACTCCCTTAGGGGCCACTTTGATTTTGCGGTGGTTTAAATTGAGGTTTACCCAAGTGGGGGTGCATAGGATGCAAGTTCCACACTGTACACCTGTCAACAATTATTGATAAATGGGTCTTTTTAGGTCTTCAGTTTTACCCTGCAACATGAACCCCATCATTCTTTTGATACAATTTTGTTTAAAAAAAAAAAAAAAGAAGCTTTGACTAAACATGGTCTTATTACACCTACATTACAGTTTCTTGTGCCTCTCTTCTTCTACCATAAAAGACAGACTGACAGACATTAGTTTGCCATCCAAAGCTCCTCAGAAGAGATATGCATGTGTCATGTTTTCACATCACAGCTTAACAGGGTTGACAGACCAATATCCCCTTTTTATTCAAATTTTTCCATTACTCCTTCCTCTATTTCCTCGTTCTTGTTTTCTCTGTCTCTTTAGCATTTTGTTCTCGAATTGAATTTCTGCCCTTGTGCTATACTCATCTAGAAAACCTTATATTCTATTGCTGTGCTGTTCTTCCACTGTCATTGCCTCTGCTGGGTTATTCCTTTTTTCATTCGCCGCCTTGCTCTTTTCTAGCATTAGTTGCTCAGCAACATCAAGTGGTATTTGTTGGTACAGAAAAACAAATATAGTAAGGGAAGAAGCAGCACGTTCTGTGTGAGAGGTCTTTTGTCATCCTGCTGAGCTGGTGGGTCTGAAAGGCACAGAGATTTGATCGGACCTCTGCTCAGGCTATAATTTAGCGATTAAACATGTTATTATTAAAAATGCAAAAATACACTTTTTTTTTATTGTGGTAATTAATGGTACCCTGGGGAGTTTTTGACCATGTATGGTGCACTAAAGTGGATATTTCGACGGGCAGTTCCCTGCATTACTTTTGATCTGTTGTGAAAGGACTTGCAAGCATCTTATAAGCACAGGAGTGTTGCACATTTCTGCTGATGTCTACAATGGGTACCAGCTTGTGGCAGTGATTTGCAACTCAGTATGCAAGCTAATGTCCCCAAAAAGCTTTCACAAAAGGTTAAGAAAAATGTTTTAGGACGTAAGCATATGTGGAAGGCCTTAAAGCCCCTGCACACCTTCTGGTTAAAAGTGGTTGGAGATAAGCTGCAATTACACAAAGTCCCCAAGTGGCAACCAACAGTGATATCCCCCATTGATTTGTGAACAGATGTTATAAAGTCTTGAGTTCGCATTTTAGCTGGCGCCATCTGGCTAGTTTAGAGGGATTTGGAGCCAGAAGAGACCATATTTGGACGATCTGGAAAGTATTGAGCAGTGCATCAGACTCGATCTGATTGGAAACCCAACGATACTACGTCCCGCCCAGTGATAGCCATAACCTAACTGCACCACAAGCCTGTCAATCATACAGACACGCCCCCAAAAACATGGCTTTTTGAGGCTTTTTTTGTAATTATTAATGGGATTAATTTCAGTTGGACTGTCAGAAAACCTAATAAAAAGGAGTGACTTTAGCTGGTAAAACCATGATAATTTGTGGAAAAATTTACTGACTTCTAATTCCATGAGAGAAGTTGAATGGATGTCCATGGCGCTGGAGGCTTTTTGGAGCCAACCTGTATTGGCCCTCTGCAATATTGCAGCTAACGTACATACGCATTGGCCTCATTTTGGAGGTTTTTCTCTTATAAAGAGGAGTTTTTCCTCCTATTTTATGTGGGAATTGTTGAATTGTTGGGTTTCTCTGTATAATATTGTAAAGTTCTGCTGTAAGCACTGTAAATGTGTTAAGTGGCATGAAATAACCTTTGTTGTGATTTGGCCCTATATAAATAAAATTGAATTGAAGTTTTCAGACTCGGAAGCTACGTCAACTTTTATATGCAGATTACGGACGTCCTAAAACAGTTCAAATTTTTGCTGGATGGGCGTGGTTTCCAAATGTTGGATTTGCATAACCTATCAACATTGATCATTGGCTCTTTGCAGAATGAAACACCATTCTCCCCAGATCATTAACAAGCCTAACTAATAAATATATTGTACCAGGATTGTTGTGGAGGAACATCTGCAGCTGTTAGATTATCAGTGATGAAGACTGAGCATCATACCTGCCTCTTCATACTGAAATACAACTAATAGGAGAGTCTGGGAAATGTCAGTGAAGCACTGTCTGCACAAGCCCATCCATTCCTGAAGGTATAATCAGCCAAAGTAATGACAGTCACCTGTGTGGTTTGCCATACGGGGTGCATCATAATGATAAATATAGAAGGGCTTTTCTTTACTTGTCACAGGTGAAAATGTACACGTGCAATAATAAACAGTTTCTGAATTCCATTTTGCTGCACTGGATTCAGTGTCTTATTACTGTGCATACTGGTGACAGTGAGGCATTCATTTTATTTTTTGGTAAATACTAAATAAAATTAAACCCCACCCCAAAAAAGGGGTGGTGTTAAAGCACCTGACAAATACAGGAAAGACAGCTGGCGAAAAATGCAGACTGTGCAAATGTGTAAGTTCAAAGGCTTCCAATGTCACTGCCACATCATGAGTACATCTAATTATAATTACACTCTATTAAATTAATGCGCTGCTTAGATGTATTCTTCAGAATCAGATTTATTACCAACTAAGTTTTGATCCAAGGAATTTGCCTTGTTGTGGTGCAAAACACCAAACACTACAAGATAAAAGAAAATCCAGCAGTGTGAAAAATACAACCCAAACAGCAAGTAGTATATGAATAAATGTTCACCATAAAATACAAAAATATATACAACGGAAAATGTATTCAGTGTATTGTGCAGTATGATATTACAGATAACACTCATATCAGATGTGACAAGTTCAAAGATGTGCAAAAGAAGATTATAGATTTTAATGTGATTTCTATTCTTATGGCATTTTTTGAGCATTTTAGCCTTTTTCTCTCACCCGGTGCTGTCAAACGGACTGGAGAGCAAACAAGAACTAGATATAGAAACAAAATTCAACGAGGTAGTTATGCTGACCTGCATATCTTATAAGTACAATGGGTGCAAGGCTTTAGAGCTTCAATATGTTGTAGAATGATATCACGATACAAATGCACAATGAAATGGAATCTATATCTTTTATATACAAATCGTCGGGTATGGCGTCTTATTTATATCTTTGTGGTTACAAGGTTGAGCCATCTGTTTTGTTGTAGTCGTACCATCATACGAGCTCTTCACTGGATATTTTTCTGGATCTCTAATCTGACTGGTGAGCTTGACTTTAGAGAAGTAATTTATGATTATTGTGGGAAATAAAATAGACTCCTTGACATGGTGTTACCACTTCAAATGAAGCTCGAGAGCTTTCAACAACAACACATTGATCCCAGTGTGCACAGCTAATTACAATGTACAGTGCACCAATTAGCTCATACTTATCTAATTGGCTCTCGAATGCTGGAAGCTGAGTGGGCTCGAGTATGACTCCTTCTTTGTTTTGAACCAAATTTAGATCTCTTTATTGTCTTTCCTAATAAAATGCGCCTTTTCTTATTAGTCACATTCGATATTTAAAAAAGTTAAGATCTGACTCGGGAGTATTATGCATTCATCCATTGCATCTGTCACTTACAAGATTATGCTAATTTAGCCAAAGGATTAGTGCAATTAACAGGAAACCAATTTAAAGGCAAACTATATATTAGTTCTCCTTTTTACTGTGAGCTGCTGTAATGAATTTTTGTGTATATCCGAGAGAAGATACAGCATCCCCCCTCTGGATTTCCCAGAAATAAAGATCTGCACTTTGAAACAATGGACCTAAATAGCTGTCTAATAAGAAGCAGCATGTATGTGAAAAGATATGCATTTCACGACGTACATAATTGCAATAATGTCGAACTGAGTTAATGCTTTAACCACTGTCAATCAGTTAGATTTAATTGTCTTATAATTCAAGTTGACTAAGCAGAGTCTTTCAATTGGAGCTCTGTTTTTTTTTTTTTACCTAAATGGCAACCCACCACGATGTCACCCATTGTTTGTAAACTGCTATTTTGGGGCTTCTAGTGTGGTATTTTGATTGTCGCCATCTTGGGTTTTTTTGGAGCCAGAAATTACCATATTTGGACAACCTCGAAATCTGACTGACTAAGAACCTGAGGACACTACACCCGCCCATCTATACTGGCAACTTGGCTACACCAAAGACATGTTTATCAAACTAGGCACGCCCCCAAACATACCTCTCTTTGAGGCCTAATATCTAATTAATCATGGAATTATTTTCAGATTGACCATCTGAACACTGTTATTAGCTAAATTCATCAGAAGCAGTGAATTTAGCTAATGGCACCATAATAACTTGTGGAGAAAATGTATTGATTTTGTATTTCAGGAGAGAAGTTAATGCTGTATGAATGGTAATCAAGTGGAGCCAGAGAATTTTTGTACCAGCCTCAAGTGGGCCTTGATGGTATTGCACTTTAAGGTAATTTATTATTGACTTCATTTTTCAATCCCAGAGACTAAGAACATTTTTGTATACAGTCTGTGGTTTAACCTCATTCACAATGCACACACGTATTCTGCATATAAAAGTACACATGACTTCCAAGTCTGAAAAGTGAGGCCAATGGGGAAGTGCTGTAAACTGCAATACTAGAGATGGCCACTAGTGGTTGGCTCCCAAAAGCTAGTCGGTAAATCAGTAAATTTTTTAATTGTTTCATTATGGTGTCATTCGCTAAAGTCCCGCTTTCTTATTAGTTCTCTTGCATTCCATTTGAAAATAATTAGTTAATTAGATATTAGGCCATATATTAGGCAATATTAGATATTGGTATGTTTGGTGAGTTTCTTTTTGATTGACAGCATTCAGGTTTCCGCTATAGGTGGGCCTGTAGGCTGTAGTGTCCTTAGATCGAGTCAGAGCCATTGCTTGTTCCTCCCTAGTTCATCCAAATATGGTCACTTCTGGCTCCAAAATAGAAAGATGGTAACAAACTACATTGCCGAACTTGAGACTTCACAGCGGCAGTTCACAAACTAATGGATGACATCATGATTGGTTGCTGCTTGGTCCACAAACAGAAATCTGCACAATGCATAGTCTGCTAGCCAACCTACACTCACACCATTAAAACGGTATTAGATTGGGACATTGAGTCAGGGAGGTGTAAATTACACCACCAGGTAAAATATTAGAAAAACTTGACAATACAATGTAAAATCACCACTTCCTACAGCCTTCAAAATATCAGAGTTGCAGCAACACTTATTTCAGGGAGCCAAGCACTGGCTCTCTGTTTGAAACAGCGAACAAGCCTTGGGTTTAAAACTGGAAAAAAGAACAAAGAGCATTGCAAACACTTTATGAAATATTGGTGTAGACTCATGTCTGGGTGTGATAATCTGCTGTCCAATCTTTCACGCCAACCAGTACCCTTAAGTTTAACACCACACCTACAGAAGAACACCCTAACTACATCTGAGTTCATAATGGTCTGAATCCTGCCAGGATGCATAATAAGCTTATCATCCCTTAATCTTCTCTGCCCTCCGCAGCCCACTTATCTCTCAATGACACTGGTTTTTATTTTCGACTTGACATGAAATTCTGTATGCTGCTGAGGTGTGCAGACAAGCAATCTCTCACTACCCTCTTGCATGACAGAGAAGTCTAGGGAAATGTCAGCTTACTCATGCCGAACCACAGCTGAATCACGGACCTTTTGAATACTAAAACTCAGCAAAAGTTCAGATTTTTTAAAATATTTTTGCATTTGAAGGTACTTTTGGGCCTCAGCGTCAGATATGATGCAGGCAGCCTGTTACGCTGCTGCTCTTTGCTCTCTTCAGGTATTTCTGATCTGTGATGAGTGGATGGCCCCCAGGATGCTAAAGGGAGGTAGATAAAGCATCTCTGTGACAGTTTGCTTTTCTTTTTTCTTATGAGGATGGAGGTCTGGTAGTCCTGCGTTTGGGGGATTTTTGTGTAATTTTGGGAGGGGAACCTTTGGTTCCTAAGGCCTTTTGCTTGGGTGTCCCAGACTCTCCTCATCCTTCTGTTGTTGTTTTTTGGCCAGCCTCCAGAGTATTTTAGTTTTGGTTTACTCTTGATGTTGTGTGTACATAGAATTATTTTTGCCTTACTCATCCTCAGGTATGGTATCCTCTTTATATGATGGTGGTCACAAGGTTAAGCCAAATGTTTTGTTGTGGCCTTAACATATTTGGGGGCTTGACAAAGCAGTAGTTTAGGCATGTGCTCTTTTGTTGATGTGGAATTAATACTTTTGTGCCTTTGGGCTACTTTTTTTTATCAATTTTGCTGTAGTCTGATGCCTGTTCATGGGTGGTGCATCAGAAGGAATTTACTGTCCGTGTTACTTAGTTTTTCTTGTTGCACTTGTTATGCGCAGTAGGTCCACAGCAGTATTTGTGCATTTCATTTTGGTTGCACAATTGGACTGTTTTTCAAGAATTGTTGTCAGCTTGTGTGGGCGTTGCTACTTCTACATTTTGTTGAACAGGTGAAGTCGAAAGAGCTTGAGTTGGACTGGTTGATGGTCCAATATTGATCCCGTTTATCATATATTTACCATCCAATTCTCACTAACATAAGTTAGCCAAAGCAAGCTGTCTCAAGACTCAAGCACTTTTTTTTAGGAATGATACAGATCTTTGCAGATTTATCAAACCCCCTCCAGCTTGAAGATTACAATCATAACTGTTGAGAACAAGGTCAACAAAGTGAACTTTTCATGTTAATCACAACTCTCATTAACTGAATATTCTTAATTCTGCAGATTCCTGTATTGTAGTTTGACAGAACAAATGAGGATTTTAAAAGTCCCATGAAAAACAAGTATTCATTCGAACATGTAGTATTACTCTTCTGAAACATATATTTTGAAAATGTAAATGATTAAAACATTTTGCTGAAAATTTGCTAAAGGCTATGTTAAAGATTAGCTTTCATTTGTACTTATATTAATAACTTTAGAAGTAATTAGCTCTACATTGCAATACAAGAAAAAAAATCTTTGTTTGTTATGGAAATAATTATTTCAAAGTCCTCTACAGGGATTAGACTAGAAAGCTTAATGGGCTCAGTAATGTACAGTACTTTTCAGAGAAGTGAAATTAATCTTTTTGTAGTGAGGACCTGGTGAACGAGCCCCTCCCCACCCCTCCCTGATGTCCTGCCCTTCATTGCAGCTTGATACAGGAGACTGACTCATCATCACCCACCTCCCTCCCACCATCATGTCTCTGCTCCTTTTCAGGCTGCCCTGGCATGCAGACAATGAAAACTTGGTGCTGAAAAAAATAGAGGGTGCCATACTGTTCATCTCTTCATTATCTCCAGGCTTAAAGCACATACATTTTCTGTATGTACCAAAAATATATTTGCCAAAAACCTGATTGCACACCAGGCGTGTCAATCAAACGTACCTGTCTTTAAGGCCTGACAGCTAAATTATGAAATAAACCTTTTTCATGGCAGACAGTTTGACATGACTTGTAGGGAAAGTGCAGGTCTAATAATAATAATGCCTCAGTTCCATTAAGTGTACCAATAAATTACATTGATTTACATTTACATTTAATGCACCTGTGCTTTCCCCACAATGACAGACCAAAATTCAATTCAGATTTATTTTATGTGTGAAATCACCTTGCAACATGGTCTCAAAACACTTTACAATCACAAAACAACACACAGCAAGGAAACAAAATAACAAAAAAAACCACATTATAAACATCAAAGATTTTTTTTTTTTAAAAGTCTGCCATTAAAAAGTGCTAATATTTTCAGGAGGACGATCAGAACACTGATCAGAAGGAGGGAATTTTGCGAGTGAAACTTGAAATGACTCGAGTTTGTGTATCCTGAGAGAAGTTTTGAATAGGAGCCTGTAGGAGCTAGAGACGTTTTGAAGCCAGCCTCTAGCGGCTTCATTGGTCATGCATTTTGAGGCACCTCCGCATTGGCGTCACTTTTCAGACCTGCAGCTTACATCCATTTTTATATACAGTCTATGGTTAAAAGGGGAGCCCTGGCATTAATATGGATAAGTCCCCTCAAACAATTCCACAACTTTGTCAAAAACGTGCCATTTTCAGCATGTAAATTGCTTGTTCAGAGGTAGTTGTCGTTGTTGTTTGTTTATAAAAAATCTTACCACACAGATAGTAAAAGGGGAGGAGCATGTCGCATGAAATCAGTCATACGATGGAAGTTGATCCAGTGTCCTAACAAGAATAGCTCTGCAAAATAGTGTGTGAGAGTAAGGTGAGGGTCAGTTCATTCTCTGAAATGTCCCGAGGAGAGAAGTGTGTTGACTCCTTTGACCAAACCACACAGATGTAAAATTACCCTAGAAACGTGTAATTAAAATGTCAGCCGGCCTGGCTCATGGTCAAATGCTCAATAATAGTTCATTTATCTCTGCAGTGGAAGCTTTCAATTCACCACCATCCCTGAGTGTTTTATTTTCCTGTCTCAAAGGGGAAAATGCCTCTGTAGCTTTTCAAATTTGATTGCAGAGATATTCTCGACTCCTATCTGCCTTCTTCATTTGCTGGAATTTATTGTCAATAAATACAGTTATAGTCAGAGGTAGATGGGCTCTGTGTCTTTTTACAGCCATCTTTAATCAACATAAGCTGAGGTGATGAGGCTATTAAATTAAATTCACAATATGTGAAGAAGGTTGATGTCTTTGCTTTTGAAATGTGGACATATAAAACGTGAAGAGATTTTTCGAGCACTGCAACAAAAATGTTTCCATATTGAAAAATGTCAAGGTCCTCTGGGAGTTTTTTGTTTTTTTTTCTCATCACACAAACAGGAACTGTGCTATGTTCTCTATAAATTGCTAGTCGTATGAAGGAGTGAACCTGAATAAGGATACATAGATTATGTTACATCATTTAATAATGATTTATTTGCATTTCAAATCAGAAAAACAACAGCAGGAACCAAACTAGTACCAGAATGTTGACTACACATGGTACATTAAGGAGTATTGCACAATCAGGCAGTATGGCATGCAGTCCATGGTGTGATACCTCAGATGGCTTCTCTCAACTCAAAGAATTAGACCACTGATGTGTGACATCATCAATTTTCAGCTCAAATAAGTAAATCATTGCCTGGTCAAATAGAGGTGCACTACTAATGCCTCGATGTCTGATGTCACTCCGGTTTTGTGTAAATCTATGGATTTTAAATGAGAGCCAGATGACTGTGGGCTGGCTCTGAGACTGTAGCACTGATTATGACATTAATTCTGAATTTGGTTTGAAGGTCACCTACTTAGCAGAAAAAAAATGCAGTTTCACTGATGGTAAAAAAAAAATCAAAACAAAAAAAACGAATGAGAGCCAGAAATGCTAGTCATTTACAATAGGATTTGAAAAATAAAAAGGAACTAGCTCTGAAAGGACGACAGCACTTTGGTGACACTTTGTTCATTTTCTCATGTAAATGTCAATCTTTTAGCCAGACTGTTCAGTGTGACAGGACTTCAAATGTTCGGGATGTGAATAAGGCTTTAGAGGAGCTAAATACCAAACCCAGCAGAGGCAGGTGGATACGTGTGACCTTGTATTGAAGTATCGTACCTCTGTAAACTGGAGAGTATCATTTCAGGAGGAACGAGTTGCTGTGATGTACTCCTCTATATGGCTGTCACTTACTCTTCAGCCATCCAGTGGTGAGAGCACTGTTTAGACCTGTTACTCAAGTAAAAGTACCAGTACAACAAACCACTCCAATATTCCACATACTATTATAAGCGAAATGTTAGTGAAAAGCATATAAAACCTTATTTAGGAAGAAGTATTATCAGCAAAATGTAGTCCAGTATGTCCCAGCTTTGGGGTCGGTCCACTCAAAACAGTGATAAAATGAAACTGTGAGTGGCTGTGAAATGTTTAGTGGCGTAGGAAAGAAAAAGCAAAGTTCTGATACAAAAAACTTAAAATACGACTTTTTTTCTGATGCTTTTCTGAGCTTTAATTTTGTAATAAAATAATAATAATAATAATACATTGTATTTGTGGTGCTTTTCAAGATAATCACTTTATGCTTTAAACGTTAAAATGATCAATAGCAACACAATATAAATCACAGTCTTAATCACATTAAAAGCAACTAATACAAGTAAAGTAAACGTGAAATGCGGAATGTATGTGTGTGTATACTTTTACTTTTTCAAACTGTTGTTTACATAAAAGCAAACTAAAATGTTTAAAGGGGAAATATCTTTCGTGGAATAATTCAATTCAATTCAATTCAATTCAATTCAATTCAATTCAATTTCATTTCTATAGCGCCAAATCACAACACAGGTTATTTCATGACACTTAACACATTAAAGTCCTTACAGCAAGACTTTACAATATTATACAGAGAAACCCAACAATTCAACAATTCCCACATAAACTAGGAGGGAAAAAAAACTCCTCTTTAAGGGAGAAAAACCTCCAACAGAGGGAAGAAAAAACTCCCTCTTAACAGGAAGAAACCTCCGACAGAACCGGGCTCAGAGGTGGGCGGCTATCTGCCTCGACCGGTTCTGGTGAGAGGAGAGCAGAGAGAGAAAATGACAGCATAGAGATCCAAAACATGAAGTGTTGGTGGGGCCGACAGTCACAGAGCAGAGACATGCAGCTCCACGGCCGGGACGTCTGCAAAAGAAAGAACAGGAACTACGCGAGTGAGGGAACTGAATGGAGAGACAACAGACAATAAGACAAAACTACAGGAGAAAAAGCATGAAGTTAATGAGATGTGATGGAGAGATATGAGTTATAGAGAGTGAAAGAGTGAGAGGAAATAAGCGCAGTGCATCGTGTGAGGTCCCCCAGCAGCCTGGGCCTATTACAGCATAACTAAGGGATGGTTCAGGGACACCTGAGCCAGCTTGTAAACTTGTGGTTTGGAACCACTGGTTTAATCTATAGCAACTAATTCCAATTCATATGCATCTTATCATATATTTTTTTAAATAATAAATAATAAAGCAAAAAGGGCTATGTTTCCTCAGATACTCTACCACAGCAGATAATATAAGTGACATATTTGACTCCAACAAGTGGTATGGTTTCAAGTATTGAACAGAAGAGATTCAGTAGGTACCTAAAGCTGGAAAACGGTGTTGTTAAACCAACTGCAATTAAGTTTGACTGCACATACACAAAAGTTCCCCCAAGCAGTGGCCCGGGGAGGCCAAATACCCCATAAATATAATTACTACCCCCCACCCCCCAACTCAAGTCCCTGTCACTGTAATGTTGTTTTACATCCCTCTGTGTTTGTAGGAACCGTGTTTTGTAAGGTGTAGTTGACCAGGTGTTTGCTGTTTGTAGCATCTGATGAACAGTATTCTTACTTTATATTTGTATGTGCTTCATTCTCTAATGGGCTACAAACATACTCATAGAACTGAGTTACAAACAATAACTACATGATCCAAAAATAAAACTATGGGAAAGGAATGCCGTGTTGGTTTTTCTTAAATTATACAAATCAGTGAATTGATAAGTAATGAAGAAACTAAGTATGAAACATGAGTGTGGGTAATTGCACCAGAACTTATGTTTTGACATTTTGTTCATCTATAATTCATAATTTAATTCTGTAGAACACTGATACACAGTACTTTACAGCATCATACAGAGAAAGCCAACAATTCAACAATTCCCACATAAGCAAGGAGGGAAAAACTCCTCTTTAAGGGAGAAACCTCCGACAGAACCAGGCTCAGGGGTGGGCGGCCATCTGCCTCGACCGGTTGGGGTGAGAGTACAGTGTGGTCACTTGTAGAATCTATGGCCACCAACAATCTTTACATTTGGAATAAAATGTCAGTTTGAGGCTATGATTGAAGAAATTATAAGATACTGTAATATATTAACTTGCGTTAGTGTGACACCCCCAAGATTTCCACTGACCCCATCTGACCGCCCTACTAGATATTTCCAGTAGACTCTGCCACTGCTCATGCAGTATTTACTAATTCAATTTACTAATTAAATCCAGATTTGATCTTGACCAACAAAACAAAAACACGAGTGAGCAACAAGAAAGAGAAACAATATCAGACTTTCTGAGTGGGGCCACACACACACACACACACACACACACACACACACACAGTAATTGACCAACCAACTTACTACAGCATTTTCACACAGTCAATTGTGCATTAAATTATTTTTAAGAAATTTACTGTAAGGTGTTGCTTTAGTAAGATGTATCTATTCTCCATAGATTTGCCTCACTCCATTCTTATTCTTTATCAATTAAATATGAAGGTAGAGACCTATCCCCTCCCTGAAATGTCCTCTTCATCCTCCTCTACTTTTATTTTCCCAAGATCTCTTCTTACCCTGTCAAGTAAAGAAGTGGCTTTTGAAAAGTCTACCTGTTAAATGTTTTAACAGGTGCTGCCAACATCTATTCTGCCTTGTCTTCCCCGCCCCGGGAGATTTGCCTCCCTTGTCCTTGGCTGGTAAACACAATCTTCACGCTTGTCCCTTACATGCTATTTAAGATCGCATCGGCTCACTACTTCCCAGGAGAGGCACGATAATTTATTGTTAGGGATGTCAGAGAGCCCGTTGTCCTGCTCGAAATTCATGGCCACGCACGGGCTCCAGTAACCCGTGCAAAGGATGAGAGAGAGCAGTACAGGGCTCATCTGAACTTATTCAAATGAGAGTGTGTCTTTGAAGCGTTGCATGGGGTGAGCTTTGTTAGGGGTCCCAGTGGATCTGCTGTTGACAATCGCTCAGGTTTTCTAACGAGGGGAGCCTTGGCATGTGCCTTAGGGCTTATTCACAATCACTTGGTGCCCCTCTCTGATCACTCCCTCTGCTTCTTTATCTCCCCTTTTTAATTGTGACCTTGAAGTCCACTTGAAGATTTGAAAAGGCAAACACAGAACAAGAGCAAATACACTAGCTGCTGGTTAAGGGCTGCCATAAGAGTGTCATTTTCCCCACCGAATCATTAACAGCTGTCCGAGGTTTTACTCCCAGGATGTCCTGAGATTGATACCTGGAGTCCACTCTATCAGCTACGATGGATCCTGAAAAGCTCTGACACGCCTCTCTCTTTTCAGTCTTTATTACATGATTACCACTGCAGGCTCTGAGAGATTAATATTACTACCTGATGATATACTGCTGGAAGAGATGATACCACTGATTAACAATCAGGGAGACATTATTGTTTAGGTACAATTACAAGTATGCCCATGACATTCCTCTTAAAGGAACAGTTCAACATTTTGGGAATACCCACATTTGTTTCCTTGGCAAAATTGGATGAGAAGATCGATACCGCTCTCATTCATCTAATATGATGCTTCAGCCAGAGGACTAGCAACAGGGTGGAAATGTCTGGCTTGGCTGTGTCTGGAAACAAAGGAGAGGAGAGGAGAGGAGAGGAGAGGAGAGGAGAGGAGAGGAGAGAAGAGAAGAGAAGAGAAGAGGAGAGGAGAGGAGAGGAGAGGAGAGGAGAGGAGAGAAGAGAAGAGAAGAGAAGAGAAGGGAAGGGAAGGGAAGGGAAGGGAGGGGAGGGGAGGGGAGAGGAGAGGAGAGGAGAGGAGAGGAGAGGAGAGGAGAGAAGAGAAGAGAGGAGAGGAGAGGAGAGGAGAGGAGAGGAGAGGAGAGGAGAGGAGAGGAGAGGAATCATTCAAGATTGTCTTCAACCAATCAGCATTTCCCACCATAGGATGGACTTTATATTGTCTGCCAAAAATCACCAAGCAGTAAGCAACAGAAGCAGCTTGTCTCCCGATGTGAGCAGAGTGCAACGCTGTGAGTGAATTTGATCATAACTGCTCCAAAAGACCACACAGGCCATCTGATAGGACACCAAACACTAAATGAGAATAGCTGTGTGGACTTATAGTGTTATATGCTCACATTTAACTGATTTATTTTTAGAGGTGAACAAAAGGCTTTGGGGCACAAAGCATCTTGCATGCATGGCTGCTCTTTACTGGCAGGCTTTACCTGATGAATGAAATGTACCACATGTGTGATTCCATCTGAAACATCCATTCAAGGAACATACCAAAAGTACAAATATAATCTAGTTGGAATGATGCCAAATTGGCCTCAGATGCCAAATAAAATGTGGTGGATGTATAAAGATCTGCAGTTACTTCACACAGATGACACCACTCACAACTAACCCTGAATAAACAAAAGGAAGGAATTATTCTCCTTTAAAACAGACAGAGGACAGCACAGTAGTTCTTAAAATACCTGATTACCTCCTTGTGGGTTAATTTGTGTTGAGCCGAAGCTTCATGGCGTTTTAAGTTAAAGATTTTCTTTCCATATAAAACACAAGCTCACCTCAATACATATAAGCTGCCTGATTTACCAAGAAGGAAATTGTTTTAGCAAAAGCTTGCATATCCACTTCAATCCTTGAAAATCCCAAATACCTTTGTGTTTGACAGACTTTTATCCACCATTTTGCTGCTCGTGCCTCCAGAACGTGATGAGAATATCTAGGTGACAAGGCAGCATTTTTGACATTTAATTTCACATTTCTGTTTTTCTCTTAGTAAGAATTTTTGACTCATTTGAGTGTATTTTTGTTGTTGAGAAAAGTGTATAAATAACAGCAAATTTTCCAGTTGCCAAGTCAGAGCAGACCTTGTGTGTGACCCTGAGCTGAAGGCCTTGGCAAGCCTGTAAAGTCCCGTGGAAGAGGTGTGACATATACATATGCAATTGCCAGTTGTTATGAAGGTAATTTGGGCTCTCTGACTCCCTTCAGCAGCTGATCAGCCCGTTCATCTTCTCCAGAGGATAGAGTAGCATCAGGCCATCAGGATTGCTAATTAACAGAGTCCCCAAAATAGCTTTGAGCACATTACACCCATACACAAAATTGTCTTGGTGTGAATGTGATGGTGATAAGTTGGAGTAAAAAAAAAATGGAAGATCACTGCCGTCGACCTCCCAGTCAGGTGGTGTATTGTGTAGATTCCCCAGGTCCTATTCTAAGGACGTTGTGGAGTGGAGAGCAGGGATTGTGATTTAAAAGGATTTCCACTCAATTCCTATTTGTTCTGACCGAGCACTCTGCCTGCATGTTTAATGCTCTGCTTTGGGTTGATGAGTCATGAAGGAATAGTAAAAATGAAGTGTACATCTGGCAATAACCCATCTGTCATATAGAGATGCTCCCAGCTGTACAGTATATGTTCTACAATAAATATGAAGAAAAATCTATCTTTAAAGTGTACAAGAACTATTTGAAGTTCAGAAGAGAGACACATCTGGCCATCTTTTGAGGGGAATTATTTTTTGATTATTTCATTTGTATCAATGTATGTACACGATTTGCCAGCTGGATGTTTTTTTTTTGTGGCGAATTACTCTGTTGAGTATTCAATGCTGTCTTCTTATTTTCAATGCTTTATATAAAATAAAGATAATGTCTATATTCACCCGCATCTTTTTCTAACTTGGTTGCTTTATTCTTAAAAGTTACAAAGGAAGACGGCATGTTGGGAAATGGTAGCGGAGGAGTCACAGTTATGTTACTCTGCAGCAGATAGCTGACGTCTACTAAGCAAGTGAGTCAGAGAGCAAGAGAGACTGATTTATTTACTTTTGCACAAAAGTTACCGACAAAAAACCCCATAAAACTCTGATTGGACAATTTGCATCATTGCATCAGTGTTAGTAAGTGGAGCCAAGATATCTGACAGGACTGCAGTTGTCACAAATGTATTTTAAAGAATAGATAAAATATTTCCAAAGGAGGTTGTCTCGTTCCAAATTAAACTGAATCATGGTTTGTTTTGTTTTGGATGATTTGGACTTCAGGAACAATTACAGGAAATCGAGGCTGGCTTTTGTTAACCATTAAATAATAAAGAAGAAAAAGAACAAAGGCTTTGAAGGAGAATGGGTTGCATTCATATATTGGGAGAGGTTGAAACAAAGTCAATATGGAAAAAAAGCATAAATATAGGAAATTAAGTGCTCGTAGCAATGCAATAATAATAACAATAATAATAATAATAATCATACAATGGAAAAAGAAGGAATCTGTTTTAAACATTTTCTCCATTCAAATGGAAAAAGCTATTGACAGCCTCCACGCTACAAACCAATCAATGTGAAGTACATATCAAAGTAAATGTCAAGAGATGCAGCCCACGTAGGTGATGATGACAGGATGTCGGTATGTCAAGTTCTTTGGTGCGCTCACGAAACTGTCAAACAAATATAAAGCAATGTTATAAAAACATGGACCTTTTAGGTATGAAAACGCCCCAAAGCAGCTTTAATACCACTATCAGAGGTACAAATCTTGTTTGAGCAAGACTTTCAAACCACTATCAAAACTCTACCTTTTTTTCAAGTCAACTGTTGGTCCTGTTTTGCACCACAACATTTATAATCGGAGAGTGTCCACTCAGTGGTTTCACCTTATTTGACCCAGAGGAGCTGCTGTTGCTGTCAGCCAATCAGAGCCCACTATTGTGACTCTTGACAGCTCCAGGTCTTCAGATTGGATTCAATTAAAGCCCTTTTAACTAAATTGCTTTTATTTGTGGCACGTCAAGAGTAACATTATTGTTGTTATAGTTGAAAACAAAATTAGAATAAATGAGAAATACCCTCAGTAAACACTTAGTAAGCTTTCAACCTCCAACATTGAGCCCTCCAGGCTGTGTGTATGTGCTGCTGACATTTAGTTTTTTCAGATTGTCTTTATCACTAATTACAAATAACCTAAATTACCTCTTGCAAAGGTGACATTAAAATACTGAAATAGTAACACCACAACAGAAAAATATGAGTCACTCTGTAGTTAGTAGTTAGGAAAGTGATTTTTCAGCAGTCAGATAGTGATCTCACTGCTGCCAGCATAATAAACCACAGTGGTTACAAAAAGAGAAGAACAGGCTCCTGGCTGAAGAATGTGAAATAATTTATAATTTATAACACCCCACTGCTCAACAAAAAGCTCAAAAATTATACCAAAAAGTAAGCTGCAGACTTAAAGGGCTCACACCTGCAAACATTGAAAGACAGACTTGAAACTGAATATTTGTATGACAGGATCTTATGTAGTCGAACAGGAAATTCTTTGTTCTTTGATTCCCAGACTTTTCCTCCACTACCACCACTGTGTTGACATTTATGGTTGAACATGTCAAACTAAAACGGTTCACATGATGTGAGCATGTTGGCATGCTGGCATCAATTCAATTCAATTTTATTTCTATAGCGCCAAATCACAACACAGGTTATTTCATGACACTTAACACATTAAAGTCCTTACAGCAAGACTTTACAATATTACACAGAGAAACCCAACAATTCAACAATTCCCACATAAGCTAGGAGGGAAAAAAAAACTCTTTAAGGGAGAAAAACCTCCAACAGAGGGAAGAAAAACTCCCTCTTAACAGGAAGAAACCTCCGACAGAACCAGGCTCAGAGGTGGGCGGAGCCATCTGCCTCGACCGGTTGGGGTGAGAGGAGAGCAGAGAGAGAAAAGGACAGCATAGAGATACAAGAGAAGAACTGTTGGTGGAGACGACAAGCGCAGGGCAGAGACATGCAGCTCCATGACGGGACATCTACAAAAGAAAGAAGAGAAACTACGTGAGTGAAGGAACTGAATGGAGACAACAGATAATAAGAAGAAACTATGGGAGAGAAAAATATGGTGAGGTATGAGTCAGGTAAAGAGTAGGAGGAAAGAAAAGAAGCTCAGCATGTAACGAGGTCCCCCAGCAGCCTCGGCCTATAACAGCATAACTAAGGGTTGGTTCAGGTCTACCTGAGCCAGCCCTAACTATAGGCTTTATCAAAAAGGAACGTTTTGAGTCTAATCTTAAAGCTCGAGAGGGTTTCTGCCCCTCCAACACAAACTGGGAGCTGGTTGGTTCCACAGGAGAGGAGCCTGAAAACTGAAGCTCTGCCTCCCATTCTACTTCTGGAAACTCTAGGAACCTCAGTATTGGCTCAAAGCCACTATCTTGTATTATAAAGCCTCTCAGAGGTGCCAGCATTTCTTTAGGCTCTATTTTAAAGATGTTTTTGGTGGCCAATTGCAGAATCACTTTCAGCTGTCTCAAGATAAGCAATGCACCAAAACACCTGGGAAAAACACAGTGGGAAAATGACAACTCCATCGCTCCGAAACTAGCAAAGACACTTGCTTTGCTCACCAATAAACTGCTTTACACTACTTTGCACCGCTTAGCCCAGGTGTAAGATAGTGCTGTTTCTAGTTGGTCTGGCTGTAAAGTTCCCCTCCACTCAAACATTGTTTTCCTTTTTATTCTTAGAGTTTAATGTTTGCACAATTACATCATTCTGTACATTAAAACTGCTTTCATGATAATCATCTGCTGAAGGGGGAAAGTTTTGGCCTGGTGCGAACTAGAAACCAATATACAAATTTATCAAAAATCAAAGATATCAAATCATGTCCAGAGGGGATTTTTAAGTTTTGACTTATTGGTCACTCTGATCCTTATGGTGACCATTTAGAGACATAAAACTGAGATTTGGAAAGGTTGTTTCCACTTGACATTTTAATGTGACTTCTTTCAAGTGACATACTATATCTTCTCTTTGCTGCTAACAGACTATTGCTGTGGCATTTCTGCCCCACTGCTCTCACTAATCATCCATCAGTCACACAGTGCAATGCTAGTTTATGGTTTTCGCCCGTTTAATAAAGAATGACGTTCTGTGGGTGGCACTATTTCAGAGGTTTTTTTTGTTAACAACTTTGTGTTTACAACAGCAAAAGTGACATTTGTATGATAATGAAGGAGATTATTGCTATGATCTTTCGCAACAACTCAAGGAAGTTTGATTGCTTCATTTAAATAAACGTGTCTTGAATACGTAAAAATACCTATTAAGGATGCACGTAGTCTCCTGAGACAAACATGGCATTCGTTAAAGGACTCAAAAGCAAGTTGAAAGTATGGATTGTGGAGGCAGATTCTTGTGCATTTCTTTATTGTTTTCCTTGCATGTGTGGTTCCACATGAGTATTCTCTTTGGCCACTTCTCTACAAAGACCGCCACTCCAAAGAAAGAATGATAAAGGAAAATACAAAGTCCATTTCTCTTGCTGCCTGGCACAGACATGTCAGTTGTTATTATGTGGATTTCTCCTGCACCTTTCAAGGAGAAAATAAAAGGTTCAGCGGTGGCCAATCCTTTGAAGTGACACAATCCATTGCTAACATTTGTTTCAAGGAGGCGCTAGAGGAATGAATACTAATTAGGCTTGTTTTCCCCCCCCCCCCCCCCTCATAATTTCAAGGAGAGAAGGATTGCAGGATTGCAGGGCTTCGGCTGCAACAACCTGCACAGATGTAAGAAATTATGAGGAGAATTACATTGGACACTTTCAGGATTAATTAAACACATTTTTTTTTAGAGCTATTGATAATTGAAACAGGAGTACTGGCTTTCTCACTGAACAGTTAGGTGGAAAGTTTGCCAGAAATGAAGCTACAGCTTACTCTGCTTAGCTTAGCTCAGTTTAACATAAACACAAGGGGAAACAGCAGGGAGCGAACAACATTTGTCTGGTTATTACACAGCTGTTCTAGTGAGGAAAAAAATAAAAGAAGTGAACTATTTCTTAGCTGGGAGCTGTTATCAGGCAACTAGCTTATCAGCTAATCCAAATACTTTAAGTATTTCTATTAGCTATTACAACTTTGCAAAATTTCACTCTGCAATCACTTCAGATGACTGACCACCACTATAGAACCAAGACCAACCCGCACCGTGATTTTACACTATTTGTTCAACTTAAAAAAGCTAATTATACAGATTGTATAATTTTACACAAACCATCTGAGTGAGAAAAAGCCTCAACTCAAACCTCATGCTTTCAAATTTGAGGTTTCTCTGTCATGTGGTTCTGCTGTGTAGTAAGTCAATCAAATAAGGTCATTGGAAAACAGTGAAGACTCCCTAATATCTACACTTCCCATACAGCGTAGGGTGCAATCATCGGTGTAACCACGGTATTTTTGGGAGCGTCGTGTCCCCCCCAATACTGAGAAAATAACAATCTGTCCCCCCAATGTAGAGGAGAACATATGTTAAATATATTCCCCTATATGAACACCGTCAACGGTTCTGTCTTTTGTTATTTGCTGTTTATTAGGGACCTTTGCTTTTTGAAAAATTGTTCTCAAAAATAAATTGCCTGTTTGACAGCTTCAACATACTCAAAAATGTATGAGACTTGGAAAACGCATCAGTCGTGATTAAATATTACGTATTCTATAGGTTTTGCTTATGGCCGCTTGCTAGCGACCCCTAAACGTCCCCTGCAACAGTGTTATGGAAAGGATTCCTACAATGTTAGATCTTTCTGTTTGATCAGAAAACAACTGTAATATCGCTCTGCTCGAAGCCACCAGATTCCATTAATAAAAACAGTAATTCAAAGTGTAGAACACTAGAGTGATATGAACATCCATGATACAGATATAATGCTATCTATCAGTGATATTAATCAGGGATCCCTTAAGGTTGTAAGTTTCTCAAGTGGAAAGAATAAATATTGCAAAGTTTATCCTGGTAAGGATGGTCAATGAGAGACCATATTATTACATTTTTATGACATTTTGGATGTCATACTATAGTATGACATTTTGGACGACACACTATAGTAGATTTGGGGTTTTTGTAAGTTTTATGGGTTAAATTTAGTCATAGAGCTGATTGCCTCCCGTTGTCCTCGGGTCAAAATGACCCGCAGCTGTGTTCAACCAAGTTCTATTTTATTTTTATATTTTTTATTTTTATTTTTACAGGAGGCTGTGAGGGTTTCTTTAAAGAAACCCTCACAGCCTCATTGTCACCAATGATCCCCAAAAAATATAAAAACAAAATAGAACTTGATTGAACACAGCTGCGGGTCATTTTGACCCGAGGACAACAGGAGGGTTAAACTAAAAGTGGTTGCAGTAATCACAATGGTAGAAGTTGAAATCAAAGTACTGTTACCATAATTCAACCACTGATTCTACCTTTATTTTGCCATTTCAGTGTAAATTATTCTTGTTTTACAGAGATATGTTTTTTAATGTTGGCTTTCAGTATTAGAGGTTATACCAATATATGAGATTCCAGTGCTTTATGGTCATGCACATTTGCCTGGATGGAAAGCTCTACCCAGTTTTCTTTGCAATGTCTCCAGGATGCTGCTCATGCAGAGTTAAACTCAAAAGATGAACTGGCAGAGCAGGTGATGAAGATATACCTAATGTGAAAGAAAGATGGGTCTTACTGACGTCAGGGTCCTGATTGAGGGTGTCACTGTTCTCAGCAGTCGTGGAGATCTGAGCAGAACGTGCTGCTATCTTCTGGGACTAACCAGTGCTTTGGATCTGAGGTACCCCAAGAAGCTCAAATCGATTTTTAGAGGTTTTCCAAAATGTACAGCTTGAACTGGAACCTGAAAACCTCTAACCCAAGGTTCAGGGTCTGAAAAATTACTCAAGTACTGCTGTTCAGTCACTGGTACTCACAACGTGTGAATGTTTCACTGGCAAAGTGAACATCAGCGTTAAGAGTTCCACAGTGTCACGGCTCATTGTTCAGCTACATGCAGAGTTTAATTAAACCCCCTGATGTTACAACGTGGACATTTTTGTCTACCTCTTTCACAAGTAAACCTGGTTGAAAGTTAAACTGCATAAAATATTTAACGTTTCAATTCATTCATAATCTCCTGTAAATTAAAATTTCCATTAATGCTGAAAAATACTGTTATTGTACATTGTCACCTCATACGTTCATAGTGAGCTGATATAATGAACTGAAAAATATTTCAATCCATGTCTTTAAAAATGTATATCTCTCCAGTAGCCTGGGGAGAGATGCTTCTGTATTTGCATTGTCTCATTTGTTCTATTAATATTTGTTGTGTCTGCTGAACAATGTTCAGGTTTGCTCGAACATTTGAGTAGAAGTATTAAAAATGTTCGAAGGAGATTTGAAAGAAGTGAGATTTTAATCATGTCAACTTTTCAGTAAAGGGCAGTTTTATGGAACACTGAAGATGATCTTTCCATAATATGCTTTGTAGCTCGTCATCCTTGATACTTGGTGGTAGCCTGTTTTTCTCTTTTATGATTTCAGCTGTTAAATAAAAGAAAAGGTTAATATTATTTTGATTCATTGGAAATATTAACCTTACAGTGAATTATTGGAGTAAGTTAGTAAATACAGTATATAAATACAAGTAAATGTAGCAAATTTGTTTTGATAAATAACATTTTCCTAGTATTTTAATATGTACTTAGATGGTTTTTTGATTTCAACTGTTTGGAATTGACTAAGGATTTAAATTACATCGACTACATTTTTATGTCATGGTACTACATTTATTTATTTAGATTCCTTTCAATTTTATACTTACATTTACTTCAATATTTTATGTCACTCCTAAATTTTGTCTTTCAGATCTATTTTTTTTTTTTTGTACTTACATTTACTTACATTTTTAAGTACATTTAATAGATTTCACTGGTTGGAAATGTACTCAATATTTTAGTGTCAAAATGTGTCACCAAAATTTTTTGTAAATGGTAGTTTTATTTTTTAAAGTGTACATACTTAAATGTGTACTTATCAAAGATATTCAATGTCACTACAGGTAGATATAGGCCTGTAGTAAAATATAGCTCGTAGTTCATGGCTAATACTTCTCATAAGCACAGGTAAATGAGCATCAAAGACAGGGACATGTAAGTATAAAGGTAGATAAGTCATATTTTTCTTCCATCCTATGGCAAATAAAAGGAGACATTATAATGAGGTTTCCATTCATGTACTCAAATGAAGGGAAATTACTGTAAGATGGTACTTTATTGGTTTCAAAAGAGATGGAATTGCACCAGCCCAGAGTCTTAGTTGAATAAACATATCCTTGATTTAAAGCATTTGACATGTACAGTAGTTAGCTCTACTCCAAAATCATCTTACACAAACCATTGAGACATTCCGTTCACTGTTGTTTAGAATCCAGTTTTTAATATTATTTAAATGAACTATAAAAAGCACATTAAAACATTTTCTCATTTTAGTTACAAAAATGGGTCACCGCAAGGGCTTCTCATTGCATTCACAGAAGGATTTGAACAGTGGATGTCTAACAGTTTAATGTATTTCTCTCTTTTAAAAAAATCCCCACCCAAAATATATAAACTTAATTGCTTAACCAAAGTATATACAGGGCATAGCATCCTTGCATCTTAAAAGGTTATCAAGAAAGTTTGAGGTATACAACCAAATAAAAGCCTGTCAGAAAATGAAACAGAAAAAAAAAAAAAAAAAAAAAAATAGAATTAAATAAAGGAAAAATGAATGCCATGATTGCTTCCTACTAGCACCGGATCACAACATTAGTGGGAGATGTTGCCATATGCGTGCTGGTGTGATACTTCCAGTTGTTTCACTTATGGTCACAAGGGCAAAAACAGCAAATAACCTCAAGCTTTGGACTGTCAATATATACAAAGGGCATACAGTCTAATTTAGCGATAGAGAATCGTTTGAATGCTCACTTTTATTTGCTTCATGACATGTACACAGTATGTGTTGAACAAACAACAACAACACAAAAAACATACCAGAATTATAAATTGATTTGATTTAATGATGTTTTTAACTTACACTGTATATCTGTGAACCGACATCGAAAATTAAGAGCCAAAAGCAGAATCTGATACACATGCAAGTTTTGAAAGTGGATTCAGAAATAACAGTATTGTACAAAATAATAATTACAGTTTTATTTTATTTTATAATTATCAAAATACACCTTCTTTCTTAGCACCTCTTTGTACTTTTTGTGTGATTTTGAACAAGCACCATTGTTGTCGTTTTCATACAGCACCTGGAGAATCCAAAGAGGAGATCTGTGTCCCCTTATGTCGCCTGACCCCCCCCTCCCCCGCCTCTTGGTAACCTCCGATTTCACCCTCCTCTGCCACGCCTTCCAATGTCCTTCACCTTTTGCTCCATAACGTGGTTAAGTCATGTGGTTCGAGCCCTACAAGGGCAACAAGTATTTTCCTGGGTTTACACGTACATACATGGAAAGACATGTTTGCTACACCATCTTATTCAAAACTTGCATGTGGCATAGAAAAGGGTGGGGGGCTAAAAATGGGGTTTGGTGGTACCCAGAACGTCTCAACTTGACTTTCTTTGCTGGCCCCATCAAGTCCTTTTTTTTTTTTTTTTTTTTTTTTTTTTTTTTTACTTTTTCATTTGTATTTAGCCAAGGAAGCAGACGGGCCCAACTTCAAACCCAAACTTCTGGTTAGGGTCCCCAAAGTCAGTCAACATGACATCGATGATTGGAACCTGATCGATTTTGGGAGTATCAATCTCCAACACAGTCTTTCCGTAGCCCTTCCTTGTCTGTAATGAAAGACAGATACAGAAACAAAAGAGGGACCAATTAGACAAACAAATAAACAGCTTGTTTCTAAAAACCTTCTACTGTGTGTTCACACTGCAAGCAAACTGATCATTAGGCCAATTACCCCCAACCCCCCCCCCCCCCCCCCCAAAAAAAAAAAGAAGAAAATAGCATAATGACATTTGCCTTTTGAATTCCTACCATCACTTATACTAACGAATCCATCAACTCCCTGCTCATATAGACAAACTGGATCGATGCTTACCGCGCATCCGTCCGAGAGGGTCTTGATGTAAGGGTTATTGTCGTAGGACATCTTCTCGTCGTTTGCGCCCAGGAAGTGCAGCGCCTTGTCGTAGCTGTCGCTAGAGGCGTCGTGCCACGCCACAGACTGGTGGCAGGTGTAGGTGAAGTTTTGCCTGGCTGAGGCTGTCAGTAGTCTGAGGAAGGTCATTTGTACCATGTTTATTGAGTTTCCATCAACGTCGGCATAGGAAAACTGTTGGAAGAGAGAGAGAGGGAGGTCAAAGGTCAGAAGAACACCATGTTTACCGGTTCATTTCTTTACTTCTAAAAGATGAGATATATAAAAATACATGAAAAACCTATAAAAGAATTGTATACAAATCCAATTGGCTGAGGTTACAGCAACATAAAGCACAATGAAGATGGACTGCTTGGTAAAATATGTGAAAAACTAATTTGGTGTAAAATAAGTTCTGAAATGTTTTTAGGTCCCGGAGAACTGAAATAGAATTTTGCACAGATTAGATCTGTAGTTTATAAATGCTGGAAGCAGTGAAGAGATGTAAAGTTTTCATGACAAAAAGCTGCTCAGTTATTTTTTATGAGAAGAGACAGCTAATCTAGCAAACTTCTTTTATACTGTGTACAAATGATCAAGATTTGAATAGTATGCACAGGCCAATATGATGCTAAATTAATTTAGGGAACCATCAATTAAAATATTACAAACTGTCTGTATACAGTAACTACTACTGTCGGTTTGCTCATCTAGTTCACAGCAGCTTTTACAAGCCTAGTGCCTAATAGTTACATGCTGTCATTAACAACAGTTTCTTTATCACTGACACTTTAAACAATAGTTAATGGAGCCAGATTTACTGTTGAGAATTAGCCGGGATGTTGGAGCTACTAAAAAGCTGCTCGGGTCCGTGCTTCATTTAAGCACCGTGAACCAGCATTACAATTTAGAAATTAATCCTTTACTAAACAGGAAGCCAATGTAAGGATGCCAGGACAGGGGAAATGTGTTCATGTGCACCAGTCAGGATCCTCACTGCAGCTTTTTGAACCAACTGCTGCTGGATATTAATGTCTGACCCACTGCAACATACAAAGAATTACAACAGTCCAACCTCTAAGCAATAAAAACATGAATGACTTTCTCATGGACTTTAAAAGACAGGAAGGGTTTGTACCAAACCTCCGACCTGAAAGAAGCTGAGCAGATTTAATCTGCAGGTGCAATTTAAAATATAACACCAGGCTTCTTTAGATGAGGTTTACAGTCAGGTGGCACAGAACCGAAACGTGATGAAATATTAACACTGCCGGTATGCGAGAGGGACCGAAGTCCGACAGCTCTGTTCCATCTTGAGTGGTCAAAATGAGTCTATAAGTCTTTTGTAGCACAGTAGCTGGCAATACAAAAAATGGATGAGCTTATTTGTGTGTGTTATGGTATTTTGCCTCGATGTAAATACAAGGTTTCCACAAGGTTGTGAGAAAAAAACAACGCAACAAAAGTTGGAATCTAAAGAAATATTTTCCCCAAAGTTTCAGAGATGCAGAAAAACAATATCAGATCCCTCACATCATTGGACTGTTTAGAAAGTTGATTAAATGCATTGATTCTTAGAATAATAAATGTTAACTTTATGACACTTTTTTTCCCTTCTCATTGAAAGCTTATCAAGAAACAGGAAGTCCACAGACAGACCACACATGATCTTGACTGGAACATTAACTCTGTGAACCCAGTCTGAACACGTGCATTAAAAGCATCCTCATTTCAGCGCCAGTAAGGTCTACTGTACTTTTAATCCCCCAAAGCCGCATTACGTTCTGTGACAGTGGGCCTTTTGAAACGTAATCTCTGGGGAAACACATACACCATGACACCAGTTTGATGAAGCAGGAAGAAAAAAAAAATGTCTACGAGAACTAGCTGATGTTTAAGGAGAGATTTTTAACTATTCAAGGGCAGAGTGAGGACTGTAGGAGTGCAAAAATTCAGAAGAACTCAGCTCTTATTCTCTGTGATGTTTTATTTAGGGTTTTTCTTTCAGTCTAGGAATTTGCATGTTTTCACAATAACAAAAAGTGAGGCATTAAACTTAAAGCCATTCTTCCTCATGATAGATACGTATGCAATACACTTTGAAATTCTCCTCGCTCTGGCTTTGCCTAAAATATGACCGTTGGGTAGTTTAGAATTGCTCTATTGGGATCAACTTTGGGTCACTGCTTCACAATTTCATGGGCAGCGCTGCTTTTAGAGTCTATTAGCAATTTCTTGTCATTATGCAGAGTCCTTGAGCAGGTGAACAGCAAACGGCAGGAAAAATAGAAGAGATGAAGCACTGACTGATGGAGGTGGATGAAATAAGGAAAGACTTACCATTTTACCACGCTTGAATTCACTGAACCATGAACCTTTGGCTTCTTTCGGCCATGAAGATATTCTGACCTGTAGGAAATAAAACCAGACAGAGCGTATTTGAACACGGAGGCTGAGAGAAGTCAACATTATCACCGGCATCATATTTTGTTATGAATCATGCAGCGACTCCAAGTTTATCATCCGGGGAGCAGAAGATAAAACTGTTATTTTAATGTCTCTGAAAATTCATTTTCACAAACTTGACAGAGTCCAATCTTTCTGTCATTTTTGCCTTTTGGTGGTGTTTGAGTTTGTTTGCACAAAAATCACATCTGTACAAGTTAAAGTCCCGAAGCAAATCAAATGGCTAAAGCAGCCGCGCCGTGTGCTGATTTAACATGATGGCTTAATATTGGATGAGAAATGATGATGAGAAACAGGCTGTTCTGTATCTCGAGGGTAGAAATCCAAAGTCACTTACTCCGTTGGACTTCTTATCTGGATAGATGCAGGTTTCGCCTCCAGCTGTGAAGTTACAGTAGACTTTGAAGGAATCCCCAGAGCAGCCTTGGTTTGGATCGATCCAGTACTCGCCTGAGGAGAAGTGACAACACTCAAACATCCCGTTCAACCCGTGTCCGCGGAAGATGGTGAAAAGCTCCATTTCAAATCCAAGTGTGAAACTCATACTCAAAGTAATTTGCTTTCATTTTCATGGCTCACACACAGCTGGATGAAATAGTGCTATAAAGCCTCAAGCAAGGTACCATTTTGTTTTCCCTCACAGGAGGTAAAACAAGTAAAGATAAACCTAAACCAATCCTTACTGAACTGACAACTTTGTCTATCAGACTAATTGCTCCAATTTGCATGCTGACAACCACAAAAGGTCGGAGGAGGGGCAGAAGGGCCGAGAAGTCAGGTCTCAATTATACTGCAAAGACTATCGGGAGTCCACAAATACCAAAAGAAACTAGAACACTGATGAATCCAATTCTTTCTGGGTAGGTTTTTCAATTACTGTTTTCAACAAGAAAGCTTGTTTTTTTTTCCTCTTGAGAATCAGTTTCACTGAAGAAAAGGTGTCTAGACCAACAACAACATTTCAGAAAAATGAGGAGAATCTCCGTCGTCTCTACTACAGATGAAGCTCTTATCTGCTGCATCATGATTTTGTGATGTATATATTTTTCTTAAACTCTCCCACTGGCCTTCCACTTACCATCAGGGAACTCTGGGTGGCAGAGCTGGAGATCTTTGCACGTCCTGGCCGGGTTGTTCTGTGTGCCCATCGGGTATTTCATGCGTTCGATGTCCTGCTTGAGGTTGTTGAGCGAGCCGAAGATGTCCGCCATGCCGTCGCCGTAGTCCATGATGGTGCCGGCTGTGTCTGACTGCATGCCACTGGAGCGCTTGGTCTTCTTGGGGGATTGGATGGGCAGAGGTTGGATGACCTCACCTGGTGGGCCCTGAAGGGTGTGATAGGAATAAAACAGTTTCAGACTGCTACTGCAACAATTTCAACTTTAGTGGAAACAGTTGAAAGGAGTTGTTTTAGTTACTCACAGGAGGACCAGGAGGACCAATTGAACCAGTGTCTCCTTTGGGACCAGCAGTACCCTGAGAGAAACATGAACAGAAACATGTTAACCCGGCGACATTTTAAGTATTAACACAGTGGGAATACACCTTTACAAATACACAGATTTTACTCACAGATGAACCCTTGGATCCCTTGGGACCTTGAGGACCCTGTATGACAAGAGACACAGCACAGCAATTGGGCAAAGTCATTCTATTATGAAAGTAAAATCTAAATGAATGGTTAAATAAGTAAAAGACTTACAGGTAGACCAGGTGGACCCGGGGGACCGAGAGGACCAGAAGCTCCACCAATACCCTGTAATAAGAGGAGATCAAAAGTTTGACGTATATGTTAAAGGAACAAGGGAGACAAAAGTGTGATTGTGAGGCTTGAAAAGTGAGTCAAACAAAAAAGCTGGATTATGATGAAAGAGGGCCAAGGACATGAGATGAATACTTCAAGCCATCACGACAGACCAAACACTGCACTCAACGGGGGGCTGTTTCTTTGAACCCAGAAGTCACAATCTTATCCAGTCAAACAACATGAGGCCTATTTTTAGAAATAATAAAAAGAAATAGTAAACTGAGTGAAAACTTTTTGAAGCCCATGTGCTCTGACAAAAGGGTACATTAAGATTTAATTAGACTAAGTCTCCATCCTACGCACACCTTAAATCACTAGACCAGGGCGGGCTGGTGGGCCACAGCGGGACAGAGTAGCACATTTAGCCACTCTGCAATGTTGATTTAAAAATGGATGAAAGCTGTCACAAGTCCTTTATTAGGACCTGAACTTATGCCTTCTTTTAGAACTGTTTCTTATGTAAAAGGAGGGATCGGGGGGGAAACCTGTTTTGAATTTAATGCTGTGGCTCAGTAGTCTGGTGTTTCTAGATCCACATTTAATGTGTGAATATATGGGTCCGACCAATCTCCATAGGGAATCCTTTTCAGTTGTTGCATTCTACTGGGTGTGGACCTCGGGTTCATTTTGAAACAATTGGAGCAGCCTTTACCCAATCTTCATTGATCACCATATATGTCGAAACTCCACCATCACATCACACTTATCCACCCCCATTAGTCACTGATTTATTCACCCTTTAAAGTTGCTGAGCAAACCTTAATGCAAACATGGTTTCCATACTATAATCATAATGGAGAAAACAGAAGCCGTGTGAAATAGTCATTCAGGCTAGTGATTCAGAGCAATGGCACAAGTATTGATTGTTCAACTAGTACAGCAAACTAGGGCCCAAAAGCTGTCCGGGGCCAATGTAAGAATTTTGGGACAAGACTTCTCACATGTAGACTGTTTGACAGTCTTCAAAGTAACTTTTCAACAAAGCCGCCAGCACTCCTTGATTGGGATAGGTATATATTCTACCTTCCCATCTTTGGTTTCAAAGTCATAGACTATTTATCTATTAAAATGTTCCAAAACTAAATGTTTTAATAAACCACAACATTATTTCTACCTGTCACCTAGGCCTATTTAATGGGGTTGCATTATTCTCAAAAGCTACCAGGGAAGAAGGCATGCTGGGAAACACTAATTTGTTTGTCCAGTGACCTTGTTCCCTGTCATTTGTTATAACTCTTATTGACATAGTGATATAATTTTTTTCTTAACAGTTAAACTTTTTTTTATCAACAAACTCTCCAACAAATGCACAAGACTTTAGCAGCATACGTAAAATGTGTGCATATGTGAGCAAACGAATATGTTGAGCATTTGGGAATAGGGGAGGAGCCAAAAAAGAGTATTTGCACCAGAGCCAATCACAATTTTGTTATGCCGCTGGCTCGGAGTAAAAGTCTTACCAGTTTCCCACAATGCACAACATGATATTATTACAGTAGACATCAAATGTACAGAAACTGACCACAGTAGTAACAAGAGGTGACACACTTGCAGCGTGTATATGTGGTGTTTACAGTGATTGGGATGCTCACTGGAGGAAAAACACAACTGCTACATAGATAGTTGCTAGTTTTCCTTGACGTTGATCAATGCTAACAAAATGCAAAGGTAGAAATCACTTAACAAAATCAAACCACCCAATGCTTTCAAAACACAGTGCATGAATACAAAGGAGAATTAAATAGTTAAGTTTAAACAATAAACTTAGCTGCACTGCAGTGCACATGTTCATTGGACTATGGTACAACCTCAAGTGACTGCGGCGAGACCTGTGGCCACAGTGGAAGGCCAAATGGGCTAAAAATGGCAAGAGGTGGAGGGCAACCAGCCTGCAGACCAGTACAGTGGAAATGGAGTCATCAATCACTTACACCATCGCCCTTGCCACCAGGAGAACCCTGGGGCCCCGGCAAACCTCGGTCTCCTTTCTCTCCTTGCTCACCGGGGGGGCCGATCAGACCAATCAAACCTGGGTGACCCTGCAGGATGAAAACACACACAAAGTTCAGTCAAAGACAGCGGCGGTGTCCCTTTGCGTACTCAAACTTTAAAGCTCTTACATTCGTGTCTGACAAGGGCAACATTATTTTTCTCCACAAAACTGAAGAGTGGCTGAAGTTTCAATGCAGCATGATTCGTCTGGAATTATAATTGAAACGTCTACCCCACAACACGTACAAAATAATTTCTGTGGAAATTCAAAAAGCAACCGCCGCCAATTCACAACACAAAGATGATGAATTTGAAATAGGCGAGCTCCAACCATGCACGATGATTTGACAGCATTAAAATTGCACAACGCAGTGCCACTATTGTGTGCTTTTAAACTGTTCTCTCTGCAGCCATCATGTCAGTGCGTGGGAGGCAATTTAGACAGAGTAATGTGCGCTGTCTGAATATCCTTTGCAGTTATATTTCACCCTAAAATTTGATGGTGGCAGAAGACAAACGAGCAAGATTAGACAGATTAGAGTGATACATCACATTCGGCTGCATATTCAATCCTGTTAAAATGTTTTCTCTTAGAGCAGCGAGGACAAAAACTAATTTAGTTTCTTAAATGTTAATACAAGGCTACAGCACTGCTGTGTAATTCGAAGATATGTTGCTTTTGATCATTTGCAAAGACAGTGTGCCAAGTCATTGTCCGCTGGTTCCTTCTGCTGTTCACATGATTGTCTTCAACTTTGAACCTGAGAAATGAAACTAGCTTAGAGTCAGAGACAGAGAAAAACAAGAGGAATTACTCACCTTTTCACCTTTAGACCCAGGGTCACCTTTGAGACCAGGAAGACCGGGAGGACCCTAAACAACAAGATCTTAAGTTAAAAACCAATTTGGCAGAGAGTAGAACAAAAGACAGTCAGGATGGAGTGAGTACAACTAGAGACAAAAACTTGAAATGAGGCAATAAAGACAAAGAAACATGAAACCGAAAAGAAAAGGAAAAAAAAAAAGTGCCAATAACGAGTGTGAAAATGAAGAGGAACAAAAGAAGAGGCTAGAAAATCATAAATTTAAGAGAGAAAAAAGAACGGATGAAAACCCATTAAACTCCATATCTATGGGAAAAAGTCTGGCTTTTTGAGAAACAGACAAAAATAAATGAGATCTTTAAGTGCAACTTTGTTTCAATGTGTTTAATATAGTAGGATGTACATCTGGATTAAGTCCAATTTAACTTAAAAAGACCAGAGTCAAGGGGGAATTTCTTGCCTACAGTAGCTCTGTCAAAAGTGAAAAATACTCCTGCGAACAACTGCAAGTCTAATTAGATAAATACTGAGAGTGAAAAAGAGCAGGAGATATTATGCATACTGACCATTGGACCTGGTGGACCATCTTGTCCGGGGGAGCCAGGCAGTCCTTGTTCACCCTGTGAAAAGCCATTCAATTGTTGTGAGCATTATAGGCTGCTGTATTTTCTCTGGTCTGCCATTGATTTTCTTTGGCCAGCACGATGATTAATAGCCCAAACAGGGAAGAAAAGTGTGGTGGAATAAACAAGTGAAACTAAAGTAGAAGCCAAATGGGAGTATTGATTATTCCATGAAGTCTATCATCATGCCTTAGCACTTTTTTTTTTGTAAATGTGTGTACACTGAGGGTGTGTGTCTTAGTTTTGCCTGTCTCTTTGAGAGTGGAGCTGAATGTAAATACACAGGGAAGGGTCAGTGCTGTGGTTTTTACTTACGACAGGGCCAGGGATTCCACGCAGACCCTCTGGACCGGGCTTTCCTGGAGGTCCCTGGGGGCCGACTGGTCCTGTTTTACCTGCTGGACCCTCAGAACCTGCCTCACCCTGTAAGTGGATATACAAGTGGTGTGAATGCATGATTTGGTCTGTACAATAAATCACAATTTAAATATTTAAGCTTATTGTAATAATGTTAATAAAGCAGACATTGTTTAGATGATCTGGCTGAAAGTAGGATTCACTAAATGTAAAATATGAATATTAACATTTATATTTGGTCAAATACTAAGAAGTAATAAGTCCAATCAGTACAGTTAATTTGAGGAACCATTACTACTTTGACATTAAGAAACAAAATCAACTTTAGATGTCTGTTGTACACAGTTTTTAGGTAACTGCAGCTTAATTGTAGCACACACCAAAGTGAGGCTGTCACAATAAAAAAATCCGGACAATTAATAGTCACATAAATAATTGCGATGAATAATTTAATTGTCTTTTTCTGTTCATTTTATGACACTTTCATAGTACAATAATACAACTTATAAAGACTAAAAGCCATTTACTGACTGTGGTGTTTGTGTTTGTGTGCTTTGCAACTGAATCAATGGTGTTCATGTTGATAGATGCTCATAGAAATGTGGTTGGTGGAATATTAGAATGCGAGCGCCTCGAGATAAACATGTAATATTAATTCATCGTAGAAGAAGGAGGTGAGGTGAGATGAAGTCCTCAAAAGAGTGACAGTCAAACCTCAAACAGTGAAACATGATATAGAAATAGTGGATAGAGATATAAACCTCCTGTTAGTTTCATCCAGCTGTTTCTATAGATGTGAATGGAAGTGATTCTGACAATGATGCAAAATAATGATGAAAATACTCCAATAACTGTGATTGGGTGATTATAGAATAATTGTAACAGGCCTACACAAAGTGTAAATTACAGTAAAAGTGGTGTATATTATATAATGGTAGAGATTTTAAAAAAGAATCTGCATGTATGACAGCTTCTAAATTCTGCGACACACAAGCAACCCTCTGATATCTCGTCGAGCTTTCTCTGGAGCCTCTTGGCACTTCAGAGTATTTTTTATCAGAATTCAGCTGCAGTCTGCCTTAAGTTTTAAATTATGCTGAGACAGTATGCGGTGTGTAGATCGGGTAAACGGGGGACAAGTAAACAAGAGTTATTGAGTGTTCCTGTTCCTCCAGCATGAGGCTGGGAACAGGCACAAGACTAGATGGCGGTGAATCCTGCTGCACTTTCAGTTAGAGCTCATGAGGGAATCGGGGTGACCACGAGGTCGCTATGTCCTATGTCTAAAAACTGACTAAAATTACTGATGATCAGAAACATCAATGTGCAAAGACGGAGCACGTGGAAGGAAGATATCAAGTCTGAGCTGCGAGGTAGTTGCAGATTACAGCCTTAATGAAAAGATATCAGAACTACTGAATTCATTACAGTGAAGTCGCCGGTGCCGTGGTGAATATGAGAGAGATGCTGTTGTCTGCACCAGCTGATGGTAATTGATTCTGCCTTTGCACAAAGCAACAGAACATATGTATAAGACTCAAACTTGGTGATATTGGTGCACAACAAGTGCAAAATCAAAAGGAATCTCACTGAGCTCTGATTCACACTGAAAAGAGCAAAGCATGATAGCTCCGGATACCTGAGGGCTCAGACATAAATAGCGTTGACTCCTTTTTGTCGCCTTTGAAATTAAGCCACCGAACATGGCGAGAAACAAGCTTTAAGTTTTAAGTTTTACTCAAACAAGCTGCGTCCATAAATTTCCATCTAATCTGCCATGGAAATTAATTTACTTGTTGAGGTTGTTTTTGTGTGTGCTTTTAATTCAATAATGTGGGTGCAGCGATGTGAGGTGGTGGTGGTGGAGTGGTGGGCAAGCCAGGGGGACTTGCTGAGATGGCTCTACTGTACGGAGGATGAATTGATTTTGTTACCTTAGCGCCCTTCTCTCCTTGCCTGCCCTCTGCACCCGCAGTGCCCGGAGGTCCCTGAGGAGGATGAAAGGACATCACTTGAGCATTCTAGCATCATCACACACACACACACACAGTCGTACGACAACACTGAGCAAACCATGAGCGGTCGTCATTGACCTTTCATCAAATTTCAGAGAGCAACACAGAGAAAGCAAAAAAAAGGCAAAAACAGCTCACTTATTTGATCTATTTATTTGAAATTGCTGAGTCATGTTTGCTGCCTAAATTTTGGTGTCTCAAACTAGGAATCCTCATCATCACTCGAGATGTTGTAATGCTCTTGGTATTATTGTATCTTTATTAGATTCATCTTGAATTGATTGTCTTGCTGGTGGGAGGATAATCCGATGTGCACGACTTCACTTGTGTCAAGATCTATCTGGGTGTCTCTCCTATGTCTGCACTCAAAAACATACAATCAGGCAGTCGTGTAAGAAAACATATTGAAATCACACACACACACACACACACACACACACACACACACACACACAGGCTTCGTCTTATATCGTCTTTTTCTTTCTGGTCAGGCTCTCAGAGACCAGCGCCACTTTCTTTCAACTCCACCTCCGGTCGGCCTCTTCAAAACCTCTCCCCATCTGAATTCCACTCTGATCTGGCCGCCTACAGCCTGAGTGCTATTGACTGAGAGCCTAAAATGTGAGCTCGCCTTCTGTCTCAGAGCTTTCATCTCCTCCTGATATGTGCCTCTTACTAGTGGCTCTTGATCAGCACAAGAACCATTTACGACTGTGGCACGATAAACAGCGTGCCAGAGACGATGTATAGGTTTGTTCTTCTTGTCGAGATTAACGAAGCACCTTTTTTTTTTGGTGGATCTGCTGCCTCGAGCGTTTGAGACGGAGATTATCACTATTCGTGATTGGATAGAATGGCTACCGGTTAATGAGTAAAAAGGGCAAAAAATTATGCAGTGATATAAATCCAAATCAAAAAAATTAAAGCCAGATGAGGTTAACAACTCATTTCATATTCCTTTTTTCGGGAAGCAAAGTTGAATACATTTCCGCTATCAGTGCATTAGCAAATTAGATGAGACCAAATTTGTGCTCCATCGGCTTATTAAGAATGTCAGGCTGAGACCGAGAGATTTAAGGATTGCTGCAAATTTCTACCTACAAAATGCAGAAAAAACACAAAAAGAGTCATAGAATTAGACATTCTGAGGAGCGACCTGTCAGAGAGAACCCAGGATCATTTTAGGCCCTCTTTTTTTTTTTTTTTTTTTTTTTTTCTCAAGGCGATTAAAGACCTGTGTGTGATAAAATAGCCCTTTTCCTCACCATAATCCCTAGACCATTTAGGTGCAGCATATGCTGATACCAGGCTAAATACTCAGAATATAAATTTCATTGGACACATTAGAAAAGCAATCAACCCCGGTTTAAAAATGCATGGCATGTTTTTTCCCCGTTGGACCGAGCCTTTCTTTGAAATGCACTGAGTCACTCGAGATTGTGACTTTTATTTCAAATTCAGGAGGATGACTGCTCCTTTTCATGTGGACGTTTGAGCGCCACATCATATTGGAAATATGTTAATGTTCCATCTCTTGATGTGTGCATTCAATAAGCAGTTTACCGCCTTTGATATTTCACACCGATATCTCAGCCTCATTAGGCATAATACAGGAAATCTGCTTACTGGACAGAGCGAGAATGACACACACATTAACTTTTAATGCGGTGCAATGTGTTTTATCTTTACTCTAACCTTGAGAAGTTTCCCTAAATCTCTGTTGTGTTACATTGGTGGATTTGCATTGCATTGGCCTGGGCATTAGGCTGTAGCACGTGGTCAACCACCCATTGGTTTGTGAACTGCTGTTATGAAGCCTGGAGTCTGGCATTTTGGTCATTACCACCGGAGCCAGGAGTGACCATATTTGGTCGAGCTGGGGAGGAGTGAGGGATGGGTCTGACTTGATCTGATTGGAAACCCAAGGACACTATCACCCGCCCACCTAAACCGGCAATCTGATTGCACCCCAGGTCTGTCAATCAAATTAGGCATGCCCCCCAAACATACCTCTCTTTGAGGCCTAATATCTAATTCATTATTGAAAATTATTCTCAGGACGACCAGCACACTGATCAAAAAGAGTGAATTTAGCTAAAGACGTCATAATTTCTTGAGGGAAATATGTATTGACTTTGTATTTAATGAGAGAAGTTGACACTTTTTTACTGGGAGTCTATTAGAGCTCGTGTTTTTTTTTAAGCCAGCCCCTAGTGGCCCTCATTCATATTACACTTTAAGGCATTTTTTAATTGGCTTCTCAGAACTAGAGACTATGTCCATTTTCATATATCGTCTATGGTCTTTTGATGATATCTGTATGTGTTTATGGTGATAGTGTTCTATTCTGATTTTAGGCTCCTGTTTTAAATACTGGCCAGGGAAAACATGTTAATGGTTTCGCCTATTCACAGTTGTTTTAATGCTGATCAATGATCTCTGTCCCTGTCAAATAAAGAAATACATTATCACATCACAAAAAACACATTCAAAGATAAAAAGGTTTTATTCTATTTCATTTTCTTTGGCGGCCCCTCCTAAAGCCAGCCCTTCTCATCCCGTAACCTCTTAACAACTTTACCACGTTCATGTTATGCTTTTGTTTTGCTCCGGCTGCCAGTGAAGCACCAACAGATCAATAATGTGTCAGACTTGCTATATATGTCTCACTTTCTTCCCCCTGCCACAAAGACGTAAATGAGTTTGGAACTCATGGCTGCTTTTTGCTGACAATTTTTGTTTTTGTTTGTTTTTTTGGTAAGCCTTTCAATTTCTTGCTAAGAAAAAAAAATTGATTCACGGTTTTCACATCCTGACGTTCAATTCTCAGTAGGCTTTGGGACGGCTTTTCATCGCAGACATATAAACGCCTTGACCCCTTAAATCTTCCACTTTGTTTTCTCCACTTGGCTTTTAATGGAAATGAATCTCTCCAGCTTTCCTGCTAAAATTGAGTTGTTGAGGTGGAGTTGTTGCGAGGCGAGTCAAGTCGGGACACTGGTCCACCAGCTAAAGAGCCAAATGTTAACAGACACGCACTCCCTGAATTTATTTTAAAACAGCGCAAAGACATTCAACATTTGCTTGTTGAGTCAGGATTTTAACACTGAAAAAACGCTTTGATCAGAAAGAATATTCACATCAAAACAAAATGCCAACAATGGAACCATGAGACTTTGTTTACTGCTGGAAGCACACCTGTGATGCACAAACACTGCAGTAAAACTAGTTTTAATGACTTACCCTCTTGCCAGGTGGTCCAGGTGGGCCCGCTTCCCCTGATGGACCTGGAGGTCCCTGAAAACAAACGCAAAAACAAGACATGCAGGCTACTATTAAAACACAATAAAACAGTTTGTGACCAAAAACATCTTTCCATTCAAACATGTATTCTGATGACAGCACAGCTTGCTTCACTAAACCTCTGCCAAAAGGACAATAGCACAGAGAGCATAGAGACATTTAGGGAATATTCAAGCCCAGGATAGTCCATAAAAATAAGGGCCAAAAACACAAAGTTGGATGAGGCAGCGCACTGCTTGAAATGGTACCCTGGGACACTTTCATCCAATTATCTCCAAGCTAATTGCAAGCAATTACAGCAATTTTTTTATCATTTGCTTTGGGAAATAGTCGCAGTACTGAAAAGTTATTGACTGCACAGCTACATATAAATACACAAAATAGAAGGATATATATGTTTTCCCCTCAAACAAAAATGAGCCACCATACAAAATGTATAACACTGTTGTCCTCTGCAGTTTTCCGCATCCAATCAGGCTTCATAAACAGAGTAAATAAAATATTTGCGATGTTTCTCCTTGGCATTGTTTAAAGCTCATTTACAGCCATAAATATTAAGAGTTGTGATGCACTTTAAACAGAGCAAGCGCATTACTGTTTGGCTTTTAATTCTAATCATACTTAATGAATCTACAAAGCAGACAAGTCCATTTATGCTACACCCAAGAGCATGAAGTAAATATCATGAATTAAAATGGTGCAGTGTAAATTATTTACTCACTAATATAATTACAGCTTTAACTGGAGGCAAACTTGTGGTGGACTACTACATCAGCAAACAAACAAGGTTCATTCATAGACAGCAACGTAGCAGCTGACTGTTCAGATCATTTTATTTTATTTGGCACTTATAAAGTAAACTGTATTCTCATGAAGTCGTTTGTTCAACCCAAATAATGAAAAGAGTCAACAACTTACCGGTTGACCGGATTCACCATCTTCTCCCTTTTCTCCTGATTCTCCATCAGTGCCCTGCAAAACAGAGATGTGCAAGTTAGAAAATAAAAATATCTATCTAATAACTGCAATCCTGTTTAATTTATAGATTAAACATGTTCCACTAAAACAAATTATCCACTACACAAGGGCATATATAGTATCAACATTTAGATATCATACTTACAGCAACACCTGGCTCTCCAGGTGGGCCTGGGTCTCCAGGGAATCCAACAGGACCCTTTCAGAAAGTGAAAAAGGATGCATCAGCATAAACAAAAAAGTAAAAAAAGAAACCTGAGGCACTACTGCCGAGACATAATTTCCTTGGATACATGTATTAAGGATATGGTTGGTAATTCAGACAGTTATTTAGTTCTGGTGTACCTGGTTAAAGCCCCAGAAGGTAATTTGATGGACTTAATGATGATGTTGCAAATCCATGAGAAAAGGCCTCACTGCATCCCATTACCATGCTGACATAAAATATAATCTCCCTCAATAAAAAGGCTTTTTAGCTCTTGAACATGTTGTGGGATAAAATTGCCTGCCTCAAGTCTGGAGGAGATATTTCCTTCAGAGCAGGACATTTGAGCCTGAGTGACTGAGCACTGGAAATTCTCCCCCTTTAAAGATTTTGAGAGTATTTGTTGGACTTACAGGGTTGCCCTTTGGACCGTCATCTCCAGGGGGTCCCTTGGCACCAGCGGGTCCAGCTGATCCAGGGGGCCCAGCTTCTCCTTTCTCTCCTCTCTCACCTTTAGGTCCCTGTAGAGATTGGGTTTGGGGCAGAGGAGGACATTAATTACATCAGTACCACAAGAGGCAGCGTTTTCTTTCTCTCCCAACACTGAAGAATGTGGAGAAAAAAACAGATCTGCAGTCAGACGCTGCTAAGAGAAATGGGATCTGAAGATGATCCCAGTGTGAGTAACAGTGGACGGTGAACCTTGATGGTCGACACTGTTGATATGAAATAAAAAAGTCAACATGTTTTTTTAGCACCACAAGCTCTTAGATCTGATGTTAATGTGCCTCCACAGTCCAGAGACAGAGGCAACTGAATCTCAAAGGTGTTGTGTGAACTCCGTAATGAAAATAAATATGCTGGACATGATTTTTATATCTGCCAGAATCTCTGAAACCCCCGGCTTCCATTACTTTATTCTAATTTGTATCCACTATTTCTGCTCATACAATGGTGCGCTCCTCTCATTTTGTGTGCTGGAGCCCCTGTTTTCTTTGTGGCATCGAGGAATCCAGCTGATTCTCTCTAAAAATGTAATTTGGTGGGAAATCTGCTGAAGATTTGAATGACAGATTGTTCTGGATGTCCTCAATTTTTGTGGTTGTCAGCTGTTTCTGTTGAAGCCATAATTCAGTAGAGCTTTTTAGTACACGGCAAAACAAAGAGCTCATCTCGTTTCATCTGCTGTACAGCTTTAAAGCCACATTAAATATTTGTCTAACAGTAACATTTTAATGAATGTTTACGTGTTTTACTTGATGTTTGTACAACACACACTTTCTAGACTTTTATTATTAATGAATTAATATTTTTAGATTTTAGCTCTATATTATAGCCTCTAAAATGTAGTAACACATCAAAATATACACATTGATGATGCTCATGATGGTGCACACTGACTTTGGAGATGTCATTGACAAAAGCAGTCACACGGGGCACATTATGAATCCATGTAATCACACTCTGCCAGTCCCACTGGAAATAGGCCATCTTTTCAATCTGCTGTTGTGCCTCAATAATGATAAATAAGGCTGCAGAGCAAATGGAGCCATCAATGATGGCTGTTTGGTAAAAATACAAAAAGCTTAATCAAATTGTCTTAAATTTCTGTCTGGCAACAACATGGACAAGCATATGGATATATTAAAAAGAAAATACACCACTTTGTATGTGGACGTCCAGTCAGTGTGGATGGTAAATGTAGTCAATTGAAGCAATAGATTCCTCAATAAAGTCTCTGGGAAGCAGCTGCAAAAGATTTTGTTCTTCTGGCTCTATTATTTCTAATGTACAGGGACATAGTTGTCAGACTGTTAGAATTACAGGCCAGTTGAAATGACCTAAACGAAACCATAGCTGTGTCTCTAATGTTGTACCTGCAGTCTTATACTTGCAATTTTAAGTGCATAAGGAAGTTCACACTGTCAGGTATGGAAACATGCGGTGCACTATGAATGGTGTTATCAAAACAGTCCACAAATTGAGTATGAAACGCTGGAGGGAGGGACAACCGACCTATTTTTGACCTGCAGGCGGTGTCTGAGGAAGCTGCAGCAGCCGCAGAGCACTGCACTGTACCAATGTAAGTTGTACACATAAGTGTTTTTTTTTTTTTTTTTATCACTATACTGATGTTGTATAGAAGCCATTAGTATGTTTACTGTGGGTAAAATAACTAAATTAAGTCTACAAATGCGCTAGCATGTGATGCGTTCATGGGCTACTTTTTTTCCCCAGTGAGTGCAGAACAGCAGCGAGGGATTTGAGACAACACTACCCTGTCGAAACCCACATTCTACACAAGTTAGTGCACCAACATATAAGTGTACGAAATGTAAATGCACTAACTGAAGTATGCGATATAAGACACAGCCCTTGTTCTCATCGCTTGCACTTCAACTGGCCACGTTTCCAACAGCAACATTGTCACACCAAAAGTGCAAAAAATGTAATGGACGAGGATACATTTCACATGGTTTTGGCTGTTATTTAGCCACATTAATTTAAGCCAGAGTATAAAGCGGAAGAAATGCAGCAAAGACAGGCATAAGCTGTGGCTGCATTAACCGTGCAAGAGTAACTGAGCTGCCGACTTGGACAGAAGTTTGCTGGAAGCCTTCCTCAGGATACTGAGGATAGACTGGGAAAGAATTTCTCAACACGTTGTGATGTGTGTTTACAATAACTGCTGAGGTTAATGTCTATGATCGGTTCTTGTAGCTTCCTGATGAATAATCAACTTCTTTACTGATATTTTTGAATGGGTGCCGTGAGGGGAGACTCAGCAAAGGAAAATAAAAGATTAAAGGTCAGGTATCAGAAGCTCGCATGCAATCCATCCTGGTAAATGCAAGCACTGCTAACACAGCTCTTCTGGCAGAAAAACGCCGACAGATTCTGCTTTCTTGGTCAAATTGGTAGCACTAGGGAATTTATTGCTTCAGTTGACAACATTTACCATCAACACTGAGTGGCAGTCCAAATAAAAATGGCAAGCTTTTTAAATCTCTTAAAATTAACTCTGAGTAAAACAAAACAAAAAAAAACACGAGATTGAAGAGCAAGAATAAAAGTTGTAGGGTCCTTCACTGCAGTCTCATCTTAGCCAACAAAAAAGAGAAAATTACAACTTAAGCTGCACTCAGCAAAGCGGAGATCTAGTGTTTTGGTGCCAACTTGCTTCATAGTGGCTGCAATCATTGTCCTTTAGGACAGAGGCACTGGGCATATCCTCCTGGTAATTATGTCTTAAGAGGCTGGGAAGAGACTCAATTTGGCAGGGCAGAGGGACATGGGCTGCAATGCAGAAGAGCCACGCTGAGAGAAACGAGTAGTCTAAACGTGAGGAAAGATTACTTTCACTGTGATGAATACACAATGTTACTAAAAAAAAAACCTGTCTTGTGAGACTGGACTTTGTTCTACAGTACATTTACCTAAAACTATCCATTAATGCTGCCGTTTTCCTCTCGATAATCAGATTTTACTTACCCCAGTCCCGGGCTCTCCAGATGGTCCTGGGTTTCCGGCCTCCCCTTGCTCACCCTGCGGTTAGAAATATGTCAGTGTCTGGACAGATAAACCTTCAACATGACACATTGAGTTTCCAAATACAGAAAAAAAAAAAAAACGGTTCATCTAGTACAAAATATCTTTCAACAGAATAATAATGTCAATATTAACAACATCTCTTGTTAGGGTCTTAAAAACTACTGCATTCCACGTGTTTGTAGCCCTTCATGTTTCATATTCCAGGGTCATTTTCACAGCCGTGGTGCAGCATTAAGTATTTATAAGGCAGTCGTCTGCCAAATGGCAGTAAAATGGACGAATCTTGTTGGAAGTGTTGTAAAACGGACATTACTAGTGTCAAAGCACTAACTCAGACAAAAAGGCTGAGCATATGAAATGAGTGGACTGTACGTGATGACAAAAGGGGGGCAGCCAGGTGGGCTGAAAGATGTGAGGGACCAATGTGTCAGAGCCAATGCCCAACATCATACCAGGCATGCAGAACACTAAAGGGGTGCCATGTTCTGACTCTCACCTTCTCGCCCACGGATCCCATCGGGCCCACACCACCTGGAGGACCTTGTGGACCCTGCAGCAGGACATAAAACAAGAGATGAGTCATGATGCGTCAAGTGATGATATCCAGGCCTAAAACCACTAAAGATGTAGCTAACATTATGACACAGGCTTAAATGGAGCAGATTCTTTTGAGATAAACAGGATGCAAATTTGATTTATAATTATGCCTGGCCCTGGAGCTGCACGTCTCTGGTCTGCGATTACTGGCCCCACCAACAGTTCATGTCTTAGATCTCTATGCTGTTCTTTTCTCACTCTGCTCTCCCTTCACCACAACCAGTGTGAGCCTGGTGCTTCCTTCCCTCTGTCAGAGGTTTTTATCCCTTAAAAGGGAGTTTATTCCTCCCAGTTGCTTATGTAGGAATTGTATAATTGCTGGGTTCCTCTGTATAATGTTGTTAAGTTCTGTTGTAAGGACTTTACTGTGTTAAGTGCCCTGAAATAACCTATGGCGTTGTGTGAATTGAATTGAATTGTTAACAAGTAGCCATACTTACATCAGCTCCACTTGGACCCTGAGGACCTCTAGGACCAGGGGGACCAGGAGGGCCCTGCATAAAAGAGTTACAGTGTTGAAGAAGAGTATTAAACTACTATAAAAGTACTTACAAAAAGCAGGTGTCTCCTCTTACCATCGGTCCGACATCACCGTTCTCCCCCTTTTCACCTGGAGGTCCAGGAAGCCCCTGTGGACAAATCACATTAATCATATTATCAGAAAAGAAATAAATTATGTTACAAGCACAAAATACTGCCGCATGACTAAGTGCTATTAATGATTTCAATTTGTTTGTGCTGTTAATTGCATTCACATCCAATGATGCTGCTTGAGATTTAATTTGAGATTTGACTCGATTGCTGGAAGTCCGTCACTAAAATATGAAATGTACCTGTGAGCCATAACGTGCATGAATGAGTCACTCCAATCCACGTTTTAACTGCTGTCTAATCCTATTATCTATTCCCTGAAATATTCAAAGAGTATGTGCAGAGCAAGGTCAAGAAAAGCCTACAGCATTAAGAGGAAATACTTTCTGTAATATCTGCTGCTAATGAAGAACTTTACACTTGTGGTGTGAGCACAACAAAGGGGGCGGGGTTTCCAGTTCTGTCCCCAGGTCTGCAAACATGAAGGTCAATACTCATCTTCTATTTGCTGTCCTTTTTTGCAGTCAGTGACTTGTACATTCTCACTCGAAGGTCCCAGCAGAGCTCCAGCTCCCTCATGCATGATAAACGAGCCGCGTGGTCAAGACCTCATATGTGTGTTTGATCCCTGACATTTCTACCGGTAATTGCCATGATTAAATCGCTGTAGCTTGCTTTGCTTTCTGTGTGTGTGTGTGTGTGTGTGTGTGTGTGTGTGTGTGTGTGTGTGTGTGTGTGTGTGTGTGTGTGTGTGTGTGTGTGTGTCTCTGTTCTTCATTCTGAGGAAGTTTGTCATCAGTGGAGGGTGTAAGGTTGCACAGGATCGAAAAGATCGGAGAATTCATTCTTCTACACATGCTCACAGTGACCTTAAATACACATAATCCCGACACCAAGGAGAGGGAAAAAAAAAAAAAAAGTCTCTGCTGACTGTTCTAAGTTTGTGTATGTGTGCATTGCACTACATCTAAGCATGTGTGTGTTCATTCCCCTGTTTGCAAGTATTTCCACCGTGTGCTGTGAAGTGTGTGCGACTGCATATTGCTTCCTCCCTGTGCCGAGAAATATCATCCGTGCGAAAGGCCTCCTCCGGTCTGATATCGTTAGCGGTCCTTCTAATCATGCGGCACAGTAAATGTGCTCAACGATGGAACAGACTATTGGATCAGGTCAGTCCAAGCAATTAATGGAACCGCGATGGGAAGTGAATTACTCCCAATTAAAAGCCCATTGAATCTGATCCTGTGGAGACGGGATAGCACCTTTGGAATGATGAGCAGCAGTCTGTGTAATTTCATCGAGACAATGACCCCAATCTCTGCTGCAAACTCCTAACGTGTTCAGCTTAAGGAGTTGATTACTACTAAACAGATAATTACATACAAATGGGTTACTACTGAGGTAGAGGTCCCATCTCGTTATATTATTATCACGGTGCGGAAAAACATCATTAAGGCTAGTTGTAGTGCCGTTTAGCTTATGTGTGCATTTTGTTTATCGGGCTGATCTGCTTTTTAAATGACCCTAATATTTCCAGTCTGACTCTAACTATGTCCTTGGAAGAGTAGCAGTCATCTATGAATAAAACATAAAATGTTGCATATCAAGAAGAAAAATGGAGCAGTGGTGATAATGCCTTTTGCATTGAGCACCCTGACGGGCCTTATGCGAGTTCGGTGTGAGGGCTGAGGTGGTGTACAACCAACCCTGGGTGCTGATGAAAGGAGGTGAGAGGTGCAATCATTGCAGGTCAAAGCCGGGTCACGATACGCTGCATCACATATCCAATTAAAGTGCATAGGCACCTGTGTGAGTGCGGGTTTGTGTGTGAGGCGAAGGTCACGGTGGAGCTGTGTACAGTTTAGAGAGGTAATTGAGTGAATCTGACTAACATGTGTCATCATTAGAGACCGCTGCTACAGACAGGAAGAGAGAGTACAGAAACTATATTTAAGTTCACATCGTTGCAGGCATCTGGTCCATATAGACAAACAGATGTGGTATAAAATAAATTATGATAGTTGATGTGTATGTATGAAGAGATATTAGACAATAAATTACAATAAGTTACACCTACTCTACAGGTTTAAAAATAATTAATACAGGATAAACTCCAATTATGCTTCTGTTCAGTTCATTCCCTCCTCTGGGGATGCTAAATCAGCTCTATCCTCCCTAGCAACAGGTGATTATTAAATATGGTCTTGCAAACACTGAGCCAATTGACCCTAGAGACACCAGATATGGTCCACAGCACGGCGACAAGACAGAACAGAGGAATACAAAATTAATTTGAAGTGATGACCTGGAGTCAGAATTCTACTGTGTGCTGTTTCAAGTTATTCCTCATCTCAAGAGTTAATCTCTGCAGATATACAACTGAATATGTTTATACTCCAACAACGCTCCTCATCCTGTACCACAGCTACAAAACCCAGGAGGAAGAAGAAACACTATCACCTGACAATTGAGACTGTCAAGGTGTAATTCTAAAGGACGCGTTACACAAATGAAACTGCATCATAAACAAGATGCATTAACAAACTTTGAGGACTAAAAGTTGTAGAAAAAGTCTTCAAAAATGTGTTTGAGACTAAATGAGTCAGTTGCAGAGTGGAGAGCAGCACGAAGCTGAGTCTGGTGAACGTAAAGCCCAGCTGGTGTTTATTGGGAGTAGAAGCCTTGAAGAGGCTTCTTCACTGTAAATATGTCTTTACACAATGTATCTTAAATGTTCATCTGAAGATGTCAAAATAGTTTACAACATTAAATTCATAATGTCTTAATGTAGCCATAACAACAACAAAAATACATGGAACAATGTCTCTATAATGGCTGTTAATATTTGTAATCATCGCTGGTTAAGGTACAAACCTGCAGGCCGATAGGTCCAGGGGGTCCCGGGAAACCTCTGGAGCCTTCATCTCCCTTCTGTCCAAACATACCCTGCTGACCTCTGGGACCAGGCTCTCCATCAGCTCCCTGGGAACCAATACACACACATTTTCTTTGTGACCTCCTGAACATCTTCCTTGCCTGCATGGTCAACACTGTCAGAGCATTCATACAATTTGACAAGTCCAACATGAACTGCAGTGCGTACATGATGAGCATTGCAATTTTTACATAAATATGTGTACAACTTGCTGATACAAAGCAAAGGAGATGCAGCATTCCACAACTCTGAGCTTATAGAAATAAGAGACAAAACACTTTATCGTTTGGCCGATTTTATCAGCCGATATTGGCCCATTACAGATTATCGGTATCAGCGTATAAACTGACCAATATGAAAACTGTTTTTTTTTACAGAATATAATGCAGACAAAGATGCTTGGGGTAAATTGGAAACGGTTCTATTTGTGTGATTTAGAATTTCTAGTTGTTTATAATTATTACATTCCCAGTGAATTACACTGTTTAAATGCAACGATGTCATTTTGGACAATAAAGTTCACTGTAAAATGTCCTGCTTGTATTATATATCTTTGTGTTTGATGACCACATTTTGGTCACTATTTGAATTCTGGAATTTTCATAGTTACCTCAAAAATCCAGCATTGGTCGCATTCAAATATAAATAACACATTCATGGTCTATTACAATACTTACAGCAGGACCTGGGGCACCAATGGGACCTTGGAGACCAGCTGGGCCAGGAGGACCCTGAAAACAAACAAAAGATGTTGTTACAAAAGTGCATGTTCCACAATGTTCAAATAAATATCAAGACACTTGTATATTACTTGATGAATTTAGGTTTACCATTCTTATTGCGATCCTTTATACAAAAATATATAACGTGAATAGATGTAAATGCACATGCTTTTTTTTTTTTTTACCCACCTGCTCTCCCTTGTCAGCTTTGCTTCCTTTCTGACCGGGCTCTCCGACCTCTCCCTGGGAAACAGAAACGCACACAAATAGTCAGCGTCTCAGATCAGCTTTACTTCTTCAATAAATGTCAAAATAATCATTGAAAACTATCAACTTCACACAAACAACCATCATCTGCAGCTATAACCTTGTATGGATGTCCTAATCGGGACATTTTTTACCGTGTAGTTTGTGGCACTGCACATATGGCGTATGTTTGGCAGCTCAATAGAAGGCTGGATAGTAAATGAGCAACAATATTTCACCTTTACTACTCCTCTAATTGTGTCTCCTGACATATTTGGTTATGAAGATGGATAGACAACTCTAATTAAAAGAAAGATATACAATTTTGATGCACCTGGTGAGAGTGTAAACAAGATTGTTCCAAATGTATCCCAGTATAAGACTAAAGATGGATTTATGCAACAGGATGAGATGAGTTGTGGTGAGTGTGGTTGACTGACCTTGTCACCGTCCTCACCGGGTGGGCCCTGGGGTCCGGCAGGCCCGGGTAGACCGACAGGACCCTGGACACCGTCACGACCAGCTGGACCTTGAGGCCCTTTCTCACCCTAGAAGAACAAAGACAATAGTTTTAATTTTATTTTGAAAACCCAGAGGAGCAAAGGAAGGACAAGAAAAGAAAAGAGAAAAAAAACACTTACAGGGGCTCCTTTCTCTCCAGCAGGACCCGGGGGACCCTGAGGGCCGGGTCTACCGGACAGGCCGATTGGACCAGCAGAACCAGCAGGACCTCTCTCACCAGGAGAACCCTGGAAGCAGCATCAAAAGCAACATAAAAGCATTTCAGAGTTTTGTTAGCCTGCCCATAAATATAACCTGCATATGCTGAACAACAAACATTGGCATTAAGACATTGATAAAGTAAGACCCGACTACTGCTAATGAATAAGTACACACATCCACAGCCACATACACAAACCTCCTTTTTAATAAGAAAACAGAGTAACAGGTGGCTTTTAAGTTCTAATAAAGCACCACCGCTCCTTGAAAGCAGTCACATTATCTGCTGTCGAGGAGCCGACGTCCTGGTGCTTCTCTCAGCTCTTAGTGGCTCTATGCTGCTGCTGGAAATGCAGCTCTGAATGAAACAGACTGGTGTCGTGTATCAGATACACAAAATTCATAACAAATTATGCTGAATGACACACTGCGTTTCTTTTTGTTGTTGTTCTTTTTCTTTTTTTTTTTTTTTTTTATCTCTGCTGCACTGAATCAACTCTCCTTTTACTTGCATGCACATTCACTTTATGTTCCCGGGAATACACGGTGTGACCAAAAACTGTTGATATAGAACAAAAATCTATACTTCGTGTTGCATGGGTTTTATTCAATTAAGTCCTTGTGTAAAGGCTATAAAGTATCTTCTGGTATTTTTTTTTTTTATATATACACAACATCACTAGTCTTTAAAAGGTTTTTTAATTTTTAATGTCCCTGATAAATCGGCTGGGAGCTGTTCCACTCTGGTAAGAATCAACTCAAAATATAATATAATGATCAACATAAAAAAGGCCTTAAACCTTAATGGAAACATATTCATAACCTATTTGATACTCTGCCGTGTTCAGCAAGTGGGACTCAGAATACAACGAATTTACATGAGGATAATTTTTACTATCTGTATTATTATATTGTTTTGTATTTCTTCATTTACAAGGACTATAATTACTGTGGTGAGGGCACCTTGCAGCTACATTATTCTCAACATGTTCAATCTAAATACGTACAAAATAAATGGAAACCTGACTTTTTACTTCAATGAAAATCCAATAATATTTACAACTTCAACGATGTATACTTGATGAACTATGAAGTGAATGGAGAGAATAATTGGGGCCTATTGAATTAGCTCTGTTGGACATAAAGATAAATCTTTTCCTAAAAGAAAAGAAAAGAAAAAAGCCCCTTTTTTGATGATGTCATGATACACATACTCTAGAGTCTCTGAGAAGAAAGTAGGAAGAACACAGCAGGCACTGATGGGAGATGTGTCGGAGCAGCGCCCTGGTTGGCGAGACAATGTGACTCACCATATGGCTGCTCTCCTGGCTGCTTGGTTTGGTTGCGTGCATGTTTGTTTATTTGTTTGTGTCTGTGTGCCAAGAGGCAATGGAGCCAAAAGCCTTGATACCCAGCTACTCTCGCGCATGATCAGATGAGAAACCGCTGTGCACAGCGAGATGAGATTTAATTTGCTGGCGCTTTCATTGGAAAAATAATAACTAAGTCACAAATGACATAACCATGATATGTACAATTTAACACATGTGCTTTGTTTACTCTGTGAAATTGACTTAATTTACTCTTTGATTTTCTTTCATGTCTGTCATTAATGTGACTGTGACTGCAGTTCAACAGTTCAGCTGTTTTGTGTCTGTGTCTCTAAGATGCATTGATATCAACAACCCTCTCTTCCGATTGGCTGACTCGTTTCTGAATGACACGCCCCCAGACCAGCCACAGGTTTTCTTTGGTCTTGTAGCCTGCTAGCTCTGCGATGGAAGGACTGATCTGTGTTTTCTTCCACATAAAAGGTTGGACAGTTGGCCATGCTGAGGGACAACATGCAACAGGAGCGTGAGTTTGTGACATCACAAACTTATGGAGGTCCAAACGACTTGTTCAAACGTCACATGTTGCTAAATACTGGCTGTGAGCACTTCTGCCTTTGACATTGTCACAGGATTTATGTGACAACTAGACCTGATTTATACAAATACAAACAAAAAAAAGACAAACATCAACATTTTTACAATTACAGACCTTTACAGCTTTTCCTGTCCAAATGACATTAACTGCCATCTGGTGTTCAGCATATGCAGGCCTCAATATAACATGAAATATACTGTACAAGCCTCCACACTAATCAATAACATGAATACAATATAAAATGATCCAATACGGAGAGTAAAGAAACAGAATACTCACAACAGGACCAGGTGGACCTTGGGGTCCCTCTCCTCCCTTCAGACCTGCAGGGCCCTGAGGTAAACAAGGAAAAAAACACATGAGGACTTCATTGACAAAGCTGTTAAACCCTTTGCAACTTTATATCAGCCGGTGAGCACGATTTACCACCCCGCATTTCAACACCAGCATCATGATATGCATATCCAGCCAAGTCTGTCCGCCTTCGTTTACTGGTTTGTCACTTCAGCCAGCCGCAGCGAAAACTGTGCTTTGAGTGCGTTTAACCTCACAGCACTTACTCCAAGAAATACAACCGCTATTGACATTTCATTAAGGTGGCCCACGATCACGCTGTAAATACACACTGTGGATGTGGATGTACACCGTTTTCTCCATCTTGTTCTGCCTTTGGAAGATCGTGAATTTTATTTTGCATCTGCATGGGTCTGCATGATATGTCGTCTACACGTGTGCTTTGTTGTATGTTTGTCAATGTCCAATATGTGCAGCTCCCTAGTGCGCCACAAAAGAGCACACGGCAGTATGGGTAATGACTTTCTGCTGGCTCCGGCTGTGTGCTGAAGTAAATTACAATGGCAGAAAACAATCAGCGGTGCTGCCGTCCCGCGGAGTCTCGCTGACCTTGACGACTGAGGAAGCACAACACTTCCTCTCCCTGCAGTGTATCCATTCCCCGCCACGCCAGTTTAATTGGCAGAATTTCTCACTTAATAATTTATTAAGTAAATAATGCATACTAAGACAAACAAATAAGTTTGCTGACCCCTGAAAAAATGCTGGCGCTAACATTTGAAAAACAATTCAAGTCCTTGAGTTAAACTACAAATAAATCCCGAACCAACAATTCCTAATTCGGTAATTGCGGCCCCATGATCCATTGCGAAGTTAAAACAGTGGTGTCAGTGGTGGCGGAGCGATTCAGAGGCACGCCTGTTCATTTGTAAGACGTCGCTTTGGATTTCCTCTGCACCCGATTGATCACCAGGAGTGAATTCCAGGGCTGGTGTCACTAATGAAGTGAATAGCTCGAGATAGACGCCGGTTCATTTGTTATGTGGCGACGTTCTGTCACTTTCTACTAGCAAATAGGTGTAAAGGAAAACTATGATGAATCGGTGCAGGTGGAATGGAGCTCTTACCGTGGCACCAGGTAGGCCTCGCTCTCCGGGGAAGCCGCGAAGGCCGGGGGGACCGTCTTTACCAGAGGATCCCTGAGGTCCAGGATCTCCCTATACAAACAATCAAATATGTTTACTTAGCGTTATCATTGTTCATTATGTTGCATTAATGCAAAATTGTAATAATTACAAAAAACTAAAGAGTGACTGTAATTAATGTGCATATTAATAAAAAGCCAGACAACATCTCAGAGACAGTTTTCACCACAAGATTTAAGTCTGGGAAACATCTGTCAGGGACAAATTAAGTCTGAGGATACCAAATTACAAATGATGAGAGACAAAAACAGAAAACAAACAAATCTGACAGTATTCATCAAAGACTGAAAATTAGAAGAGGTGCATTCATCCAGTCAGGTATAAGAGGGAGTTTGGATGAAGGAGAGAATTGATACACATCTAAACAAAATACTAACTGAGCCTTGCCAGACAGTGAGAGAGAATGGGAAGCAATGCCAAAGTACAACAGGAAATTATTAGTTAAACAAGTGTTCAGTCTTTGACCCTTTTATAAGAGATTGGTATACTAGATACTGGATTTTTACTGGAGCCAGACACCAAAACTAGGGAGAAAATAAATTCAGATACCGATATATCTGCCAATATTCTTTATATATACATTTATATTGTACGTACAGTCTGTATAAAGAATTTTATTTTTGCAATGATCCCTCAAATACAACTGTGACAAGGATATGTCACTGTTTATAGAAATTCAAATCCTGAAAATATTGTTACATACACTGTCACTGTTAGAATCAAACAGAGTTGCTTTACACAGAAAAGTATTTAGATTCTATCCTCATACTGTGTCTCTGTGCCCTTAGTCATTTACTGTGGCAGCAGTGTGGCTTTATAGTGAAACAAACTCGGTGTCAGTCAAATTCAGAGCTTGAAATGTACTACTTTAGATGTCTTTCTTATATATTTTTTTTTTATCTAAAATTGAGTCATACATATGCATAACTTCTAATGTAACTTCACTGCTTGTGAGGTGATGAATTAGTGCTGCTTTTGGTTTCTTGTATTTGTATTCAGTCAAAGGCTTGTAAATCAGAACTTAGATGCTTGACAGCCGCCTCCACTGAGCCCTCTGGTGAAATGTGTACATGCAGATTCTATTTTGTGGCGTTTACATGTTAAAATAAAGAACAACACTACTCTGCTTGCAGCTAAGAGAGAGAGAGGAGAGAGAGAGAGAGCGAGAAAGAGAGAGAGAGAGAGAGAGCCCTGAATTCCTGGTGCATACAGATTGAAGAGCATCTGACAAGCAAGTATCATGATGCACTAATGGCTTTGCACATCCAACAGGAACAGAGGTGTACCTGCTTCAAAGCTGACAACCATCTTAATGGGCCATTAGTTGCAATTACTTTTCTCTGGCTTCATTAGCACTTTCAACACACGGTATATGGAAACCTCAACTCTAATCAAAATCAGTATCATATCATATAATCGGCCACAATATGAAACATGAAGATTTCTGACAGATTTTTTTTGTTTGTTTGTTATTGGTTAAATAACACAAATAAACAACAGACTGCTTAAAGGCTAAAAGCTCGAACTGTCAAAAATCCAGCATCACTGCACATAACAGCAAAAACATTTGGACACAGACTTCTTTTCGACTGCAATCAGCACCTAGAACACTTGATATAAATAGGTAGAATAAAATACAGGCAAGCAAAGCATTCTTCCTCTCAACCCTTCCCTCACCTCAGACACTTCACAAACTTTAAGAAGCTCTTTTGTATTCTATCTAGGAGAAAAGAATTGTACCAATAACTGCAGGGCTACCTCATTTCCTTCTGGGTAGATTTTTGAATACCGTGTTTCTAAAACAAGGACAAAAAAAAGCGGGGGGAAAAAAAAAAGGCCTCGTTCTCTGTTCTTTTTGCATTGGCAGACTGACTTTATCTGCAAACAGGGAGGCACAGAAGTGTGGGCTTGAGCGGTATAAGAGGATTTGGCTTGCGTTGCCAAGACTGGCACAAAGTGTCGCTGGCATACTGATGCGCAGGTCGGAGCGGAGCGGGGAGGGTAGCGAGGGGCTGCGAGTGGCAGACGGGGTTCAGAGTTAGCCGACGGACTTGATTAAACTGTCGGCTTGGGGGAAGACAGGGAGAAAATGAGAGGGGAAGACAAAGGGGGGTTTGAAGGAGTGGATGGGGAGCAGGGGATGCTGAGTGGTCCCGGGAATCAGTCAGGGTTGCTTCAGAGCGGGCCATACTTCTACAGAATGGCTGCTGTCTCCTGCTAATGGGCACTCAATTGCAGGCAGGGAGAGCCAGGGAAGGAACCAGACACTCCCCAAATCTCAGCTGCTGTATCTTCAGCAGTCACTTTTCAGAATCTTGTAGAGCACAAAGAGTAATGCTGGATTTTCTGGGGTGTATTTCTGAGTGACTTTCTTGTTATAGATTTAGATCTGCAATCCAGGGATCTACTGAGCTTTGCATGCCATCAAGCACAATAACAATGCAGCCTGCTCAATCTGCAAAAATTGTAACTGCATAAATTCAATTTGCAGCCCTCAGTTTTCCTTCCTGTCAACGTGCCTGTCATCCTCTCTTTAGTGTAACTAACACAATTTTAATACCGAACATGAGAAATATCGATCCCGCCTACTATATCCATTGAATAAGAGAAGGAAAGCTAATCTGCATGGATTTGAGAGGAATAATTATTGTGAGTAGCTACTTTCCTTCCCTGCAGTGCAGTATACTGGACACATACCTTAGCTCCTTCTTTGCCAGCAGCACCTGGAAGACCCTGCTCTCCGGGTGGGCCTGGAGGTCCGGGGTGGCCTCTCTCACCAACGGGTCCAGTCTCTCCAGTGGGTCCCTATGATGTCATCACACATTTGAATATTATTTGCTGTTCAACATAGAGAAAGTAGAATGTGGCCGATTCATCAAGTCAATAACATTTTTTTATCGTCATTAAAGAGTGTTTTAAATGATCTAAGCTTAGCTAGCTCGGGAAGCTGCTATTAAATTAAAAGAGCTTTTATTGGGTGATCTTTTATATATGGTTCTATTCATGTCACCATATACTTTTACTTATGCTTTTTCTTTGCAGTGCTACTTCGTTTGTTGTCTTTTTGTTACTTTTTAATTATGCAGCACTGTCTAACCTTGTCAAAAAGAGGCTTCATAAATAGAGACCATTAGTATTAGTTTATTTACATACTTTACACCTATACTTCAGGGATCTCGAGTCACTGAGTGTCTGAGAGTCTAAGATTGAGGATGTTGTATGCTGAACATATTGTTAAGTTCCTTTAAGAAAATGTGCGATATCGAGTTATATAAATAAAACTGACTGACTACAGTTGTATTTTAGTTGTTTAAAGTTATTTATTTTTCCAATAAGATACTTAATTATCTAGAATTTTGGTCCACAATACAGGTAATGCATTGCTAACTTCAGATCTACATGTATTAATGATGATTATCTGTCAGATGGCAAAGGTTCCTACTGCTGGTTTTAATTCTCTTACCTGGGGCCCAACAACACCTCCCGGGCCTGGTGGACCAGTTTTTCCTTGGAAACCCTGAAATAAGATTAAAAAGAATTGTTTGAACAGTTCGCAACAATGCAAACACATAAGTCATCACAGTTATATCACTCAGGCTTTTGAGAAGTGTTTTAGGTTTTGACACCGCAAAGATGTCTGGATGGAACCAAACCAGGATCAGGACAGCCTGATACTGAAATATATCCTCGAATGGATCATTTGCACTCTACATTCATAACTAAAAGGATGTGTGTGGCAAAATTAACAAAATTACTAACTTGTTTACATAAGAGAATAAATTATAACATTACTTGTTGTTTTTGATGTGCATTGTAGTTGCTGCACCGCTCTTTGAAAAGTGCATTGCTCTTATCTCCAGCATGGAATATATTATGTTAGTGCAGCACCTCACTCTATACGAAGAATTTGGAAAAATATTTGAATGAACTCTAGATTTTTTTTTTACTCATACTAATACATCACTAGAAATGTACATTTCTGCAGTAGGTACTGTACAAAGAAATATCACATGACCTGTGAAGTTGACTGCTGTTATTAAGGTTTACGCAGCACTAAGGGATGCAAAGAAGACGAAGGACATTTGACATGTCACTGACAGCGACATGAATAACTCTTTATTTACAGTTTTCAGAGGATTTAAATATTCATTAAGCTGGAATTTTTAAAAACTAATATTGTTGTGTGAAACGGCTGCTTAAGATGACAAACTGTTAATAATTTTGACTCTCCAAACTGATTTTAGATTAAACTTTTAAATTATTGGTTAATTTCTGCCTTACAAAGAAGAAATGTCTGGTTTAGAAAGTTTACAAAGAATCCTTATTAATCCTTATTAAATTGGCTGCAGTTGTTTCCATCGAACAAAGTCTGACTGTCTCTACCTGCCAAGCAGCGAATAATAAAGACCCAAAGCACACACGAGATGAGTTAAGAAAGGCGAAGCATCTAACAGCGAAAAACCATGATGTTGATACGCCAAAACACCACTGAATATCAGACTTACTGCAGTTTGACAACAACAAAGACGATTCCGTTGAAGTGATAATGTTGCTGAAGGTGTAACTAAGCATCCACTAGTGGTGGTTAGCGTAACTGCTCCAAAACTAGTCTTTGCTAAGTTATAGTGAGCACACAATGTTCTCTGGGGAAACACAGACCACTTAGTTGGAGTAAAGCTGTTGCATTAAGTTTACATTAGCTGTGTGAGGCTGATTTGCATCGCAGTACTCCTTATGGACACGCTTGAGCAGATTTAAACAGATAAACAGGACAAGCCATCCAAAAATCCCCATCATTGACTCGAACAGAGCTGCAAAAATCAGATGAACGTCTGTCTTCTGTGAGTGGAACAATCCAATCTGCATTGGCTTGAGTGCACTACAGTATACTCCTCAAACATATTAACCCAGTACTGATGCTTAAAGGTCGGATATTAAGTGACATAAAGCGCAGATGTGTGAGGACAAGGAAAGACTCGTGACATTAACACAGATTTCATAATCTACTGGAGACATACAGGTGTATTTCCAGACATCCTGCCTTAAAACAAGATGATGTGAGTGAACGCTGTAAAACTCTTTTAAGTTGAGTTACTGAGAGTGATTGCATTAAAGAAAACATGTCCGACCGCAGGAACAGACTGCTGAGGGGGCACCATGACTTTTCCCTTTCGATTTGATCTTTGACTCCTTCACTCATCAAACTCCATCCATAACCAATTTTCACTCGGGTATTACAATCATTACTCATTTGATTTGTAACTTATTATCCAACAATCTTACAAAGTTTCAAATCCAAGCTCTTGGAAAGCCGAACCTGGCTGACTTGTGACTCCAGGGTTATTGATCACTATAGGTTGTGATTGATGGTGATGTATTATTTAACCGGAGTCCTCGGGCCATGCTGTTGCAGTATCGGAGACACCGGCTCAAATCTTTATTTGCACTTCCTCAAATGCAACTTGTGTTGCCGGGGCAGGGCGCCTGCGAGCATCTTTATTGCTGTGATCCATTCTCATATTGGATGCTTGTGGAGCCTGTTCATCAGCGCATAAATCTGTGGCCATAAACACCTTAATGAAGACTCTATCGTGTCGCTCGAGTCGCCGCGTGTATTACGTTATCTATAGGAACGAGGCAAGCGGAAAAGGGAAGCTTTAATGACAGAGGCGAAGATCTGTCACGCTTTTAGTAGAATTTATTGCCCTCTGAGCCTTGTCAAAGCAAGGCGCACCGATGCATACCAACTACAGAGGAATCGAAGTCGAGAGCCGGCGAATGCAACTCGGTGTGATTGAATCAAACTTGTTTTTTTTTTTGCTTGTTGTGAGGTAAATCTGATATCCCATCAGGTGCTCCATCTGTGTATCGGTGCCTCTTCGGTTCAGATTTAGCAAAGCAATTTCTCATTAAGCTTAAATGCATTTTGAAAAAAATAATACATGGATTACTGCTGCAACTAATTATATATTGGCTAGTTCAGCTATATTATTATAGATGAGGCAGTGCTACACACTCGCTCCTTATTGGAAATGGACGGTTTAAATTTAGCATCTTTTCCAGAGACATTTGCAAATATCAGTAACCATCAGAAATGCAGCTCACCAGTGTGCACCTTTATCATTTGGATTCACACAGACACAATGCAAGGTGTGTGTGTGTGTGTGTGTGGGTGTGGGTGTGTGTGGGTGTGTGGGTGTGGGTGTGTGTGACAAGCTGTAGACTCAGAAAATGTTCCAAACAGCTTTGTCTTTGAAGAGTTTTGCTTTCCGAGGCAGACATGCCCACCCCTTTGGCGTCCCACTGAGATGTTGCATCACCGATTGTTATCCCCGGCATACAAGGGCAATAGAGATAAGATGTGGAGGGGGAGGTGTGTGTGTGTGGAGGGCATTCAATTGAAGTGCAGCTGTCTGATTGGAGAGGATCAGATCTACCCTGCAACCAAGAGGCAATTTGAAGATTGAGAGCCAAACAGGCCTCACAGGCAACTTTAACCTAAATGGCAGTGAATATACAGACTGAAGCATCAACATGCAGTTCTAGTGGAATTAAAACAAGAATGGACTGTTTGGATTCAGAAAAACTGAAGAAGTTAAGATGTGCCACAAGTCATATTGAGTATCCAGCTCGACGTGAGGTCGTATGGTCCTGCAGTAAGTCAGAGGCTGAGCCCGAGCAGAGCTACACAGGTGACGGGAAGCTCAAACAGCACACTGCATATTCAGGACTCACCGTCTCTCCACGCTGGCCGGGGTGTCCGGGCAGCCCGTCCTTTCCAGGTGGTCCCTGTTGGGTAGAAATGAAGATACAACACTCACTTAATAACATTTCATATTTTCACATTCGCACCTATAGTGAATAATGGCACCACATTTTTTTCTATTCTAGTGCTGTGGATTTGTTTGTAACACTAATGAAAAAATAATAGGTTGCGTTTTTTTGTGGGTTTTTTGTGGGGAAAGGAACATCATGACTGGCTGAGGTCTGAGAGCCGGCTATGACTCTAACTGGAATCAATAGGTGGAAATTACCACTCGTCTCCAGCCTAGACTGGGGAGTGAGAAAATGGGTTCTGTTTCGATAATAGTTAGACTAATGATCTCTGTACAGAATTAGGAATATTGCAATGTATTACTGCCCCCCACCTGAATTCCTCAAATTGAATCAATTGTGACTTATAATGTTTGCAAACCAGGGTAATTTGCTATTGAGACGGTATGAAGAGGAAAGAAGATACGAGTTTAGACACAGAACTGTGGGAAGCCCTGAAGACTGAGTGCGGATGGTTGTACACTGAGCTGTCGAGTGCGTATAGTGTCTCCAGGAAGGAGGAATACTTACAGGGGGTCCCTTTGGCCCGGGGAAGCCTACTGGTCCCTGTGGTCCTTGAGGTCCCTGCAATTAACAAACATGATTAGAGATCGACAAAGAATGACATTATGATATAGCTTAGTGCATTATGGAAAAATCAAAAAAAAAAACAGTTAGAAGTTTAAAAGCTGGAAGAATGCCATGTGTGTGTTATGGCAAATTTTAAAGAGGCTTACGCCAATTAAAGGTATTCAATCAAAAAACTGATCTAAATTTATAGCCATCAGGCGAGTCACTGCTCACTGATGATGTGCTGTGATCAGCCCTTCTAAAAACAATAAGTCATTTTTGTGAGCAAACGTGGCAAAATGCATAAAAAGGCCGTTGGTCATCTTTCCTCCACTTTCCAGCCAAAGAAAAAAAATAGCGATTGTGGAATTAGAAGATTTCTCTGACTTTCTATTAGTGATAAATTAGTGGTCCAACTAGATTTAATGTTAGAGTGGCATTAAATACTTAAAAAGATAAACCTCAAGTAAGAGAACAAACTGCTTGGTTAAATAAGGTCTTCCCAAAAAATAAAAAAATAAAAGAAAACGCAAGTTGAAGATGAGACACCTCGTGTAACCGGGGCATTTTAAAGCTTTAAAAGAATCTTTCATTTAAAGCAACACAAAGCTGCAGAGACGGTTAGAAATACAGAGTTCATGACATTATGTTTGGCCAAATGAAATATCACAGCATTGAATCCCAAGTTGTGCAAAGAATCGCACAGTTTGAAGGTTGATGGCGGCCTTTCGACATCTATTTCAATAGGCCGCGAAGGATTTTTAAAAACTGCACTCTATCAGAAGTCCTGCGTCACTGAGGGCAGGCATTTTAGACAACCTTCTGGTCACAGCAGAAATCAAAGAGTCACATGTTCTTTTAAACTTAGCCTCTAATCATAAATTGAAAAATAAAAATCCTATTGTTGCCGCTTCTAAGTTAAGTCACATTTTATAATGTAATTTCAGGAGTACCACAAATATGAGCCGGAATACCACGATACAAGTGAGTATTAGTAAAAGTTGTGTTCTTAAATTTGTTAGATTTTGAAATTATAAACCCTAGATGTGACTATTTTAATGAGGCTTGATTAGTAAGTGACTGTATCTGATGTGGAAAGTAACAGGCGGCTTTACAGAGTTCTGTCACACTCCTACAGCTTCATAGTCTGATGAACATGAATTAATCATGCTTCGTCAGAGTTGTAGTGAAGATCATTTCTCCCCTCCTTCTGTTGGCTAAATGCTAATGAAAACTTACTGCAGCTGCTTAATAGTTGAAGTCTTTCTGCTTTCATGACTTATTTGGACTTCACTCGATTCGTGCGAATGTTTCCAAATTCTTTGTTACACAGCAGAATCAAACTGCAGTAAAACACCACTGGCAATCTAACTAGACGTAATGAAATGTTATTAAATAAGGTGTCACTGCTGGAAGACTTGTATTGAACAGCATCTGCACAGATTGTTAACTTTCCTGCAGAGTTAGCCACCAAAGGCTAAAAATCTAGATTTTAGACCATTTTCTTTTCTTTTCTTTGGGGTTTAGGTAGATAGGTAGGTAGGTAGGTAGTTACTTTATTAATCCCCAAGGGGAAATTCTTTCACTACAGCAGCATTTATAGATACAGGAAAGCAGTAAAATAACAGTAAAAAATATTCAATATAAAAATGCACAGTATATACAATAAAATAGAATAAAATAAGATAGAATAATTCAATTAAATGAAAACTAACTAAACAATAGTGCAAATTCTTTTTTTTTCTTTTATATTTAAACAAACAAGAAAAACAGACAACGGTGTTATTGTTGTGTGATGGATTTGACCAGAGGTGAGTTATTGTACAGTCTTATTGCAGTAGGCAGGAATGATCTCCTGTATCTGTCCTTTAAAATGCTTGAAGGGAGAAATTGACTTAATCACAACACTAGGGACCAAAAGAGATGCTGCTGTTTGTTTGTGGGAAAAGGAACAAAGTATTGTACGTGACAGTTATTACAAGATGAACGCGTGTTGCCTGCCCGGTAAATATTAACTTAAGTTGGAGCAAGAAAATCTTCATAACACAATGACTCATTATACACTGATAAAATGGAATACGTAATCATACATTCGATGAAAAGCTTTTCTAGTAACTAAACATTTTTAGTGACTCATTGATTGAATGAATCTAACATTTCTTAATTATTTCTAGGTAACCTTGACTCATCTTCCTCTCTTTTTGGGAAAGTTCAGTAAGTAAAACATTGAAATATTGTTTAATGCGCTGTTAGATGTCTTAATTAGAACAAAAGAAGCAGAGTATGTATTTCTGTATTTCTTTTTTTTTGTGCTTATCTCATCGTAATGCTCTCAGTCCTGAACAGTTTATCCAGTTTGACGAGACTTGAAGGTCAGTGTTGACTAATCTTTATATTACACACCTAAAATCAATTTACCCTTAGGTCTTAAAGTTTCCAATAATATGTCTGAATGCAACATCATCATCACAGTGGAGGTGGATGACACTGAATTTTTTAATGCAAGAATATAAAGATATAAATATCTAGCCCTCGTTCGTATCAACATGTATAACAGCCATCTCAGACTCCGTGTGTTATGGACTTACTCTCTCACCAGGCGGGCCTGCAGGACCGTCATTGCCTGCTGTGCCCTGCAACACACAGCAGCAAATCATCATCAGTTATTGTTGAGCTGTGTTTTGACACTTTACATATTGTGTTTGGTAGGAACCTAGATGGGAGCAGTAGAAAGTGGAAATATACAGAAATCTGTCATGATTTCATTGGTCGAGTTTCATTTTACCATCAGTACAATGTTTCACTGATTGATAAAGTAAAACTACCCTGTAAAAAGTCTAAACTCCTGAGTTGTGATGGGGAAAGTGTTTTTACCTTGGGACCAGGTTTTCCTGTTGGACCTCTGGCGCCTCGAGCCCCACGAGGACCCTGAAGATGGAAAAGAAAACTCAGAACCATGTAGCACAACTGTATGTCAAAGTTGAACCGATCTAATTTAAAGATGTCAAAGCCGATCAACATTGAGAATCAGAACACGACTGATGCCGGAGTTTTGTGGGCGACACAAATGCCGATATTAGGGAGTTAAAAAAATGTAACACATTTTTTGCAATGATGTAATTATCAAACACTTTTGACAGTTGTAACAAATACATGTAACGGAGGCAGGATATTTTACAGTTTATTGTCCAGATTGACATCAGTGCACTGAAATAGTAAACTTCAATGGGAATTTAATAACCACAAATAACTATGAATTTCTAATGTGCCCCCAAGCATCTTTTTTGTATTATGTTCTATAAAAAAAAAATTAAACTTCATATCGGCGAAAACTGGCAACGCCAATACGGATACATCTGTGATGGGCCAACATCAGGTCATATGATTGGCCGGCCAATATATAAGTCGGGCATTAGTTGTAATGTACATAATTTGTTTGGAGGTATGATTAAAATGATTTGAGCCTAATTAATTAATCCATGAATGATAGAAATCGTGAGTGCACCGTACGTACCGTTGGACCTCTTTGTCCTCTTGGACCAGGTTTACCAGCGATGCCCTGTTAGATAACCAAAAGCAAAACATTTCAGGCACCCAAACCGCAGTCATTTCCAACATTAATGCACCTCGGACATGTTTGACACGTGTCCTGAAGAACAGTTTGGTCCCTGTTCGAAACAAAAATAGCTCCGATCCCTTCAATTAAAATAAATAAATGAATTAGTAATAATTAAATACAATCTTCAATGATCGTCAAGAAACATTCTATTTCCATGAGTCTACTTATGACATCTTGGAAAACATTGACCTGTGACCTGTAACATGTGACCTTTGAACTATGTTCACTAGTTTGCTAGAAAACAACAGGTGTCATCACAATGAACCCCCAAAAGTACTGGAGTTGTGCGATTAAAGGTACATTATGCGTTTATTAAAAGACAAAGAATTTGTTAAACAGTCACTTCCCACTGGCTGGCTGACCACAGCAGGAGAAACAGGCTGCCAACATATACAGTCAAAACTCTGCAATAGCTGTAAAATAGTTCTCTAGCCGAATTGTGTTATGGAAAAAAAAAGTGTTTTACTTTGGAAGGTAGACTTGGCATAAGTAGAGTAATATACTTTAGAGTGTCCATTAAATGATTCTGATGGATTTAAGAAAGGAAAGTTAATTTCTTTCAGCCATTTAAGACCATCTGAAAGTGATATTTTGATATTTATGTTAGTTTAATTGAGGTGAAGTCGGTTACTTAAATGTTTATCGTAAAACCTGGAGCTTAAACTGCATCTCAGCCTTTCTCTCAAGCCTCGAAGTGATGTGAGCGGCTCAGTGAAATCAGTTATTTCCACATCTTTTGTTCTCTACCCGACATTGATCTCGCTACTGTTGTTCCCTCCCCCCCCCATCGATGCCTTTATAATAGCAATCAATTCCCTTTTGTGCTGGGATATGATGGCACAGTGATTTTTATACACAAACCACGTGTGTAGTCAGCGAGTGTGTGTTTGTGTGTGTTTTCTTACCCTGGCTCCTTTCTCACCGTTGGCTCCAGCGAAGCCGGGGAAGCCGCTCGAGCCCTGTCAATAGGAGAGGGAGAAGTCACGGAGGGGGATGTCGGGTGCGTGGATCAGTGCATGCATGATAATAAAGGCTCATCCCGTATTTATCTGCTCTGCTGTGGAATGTCATCTTTAGTTAGCTTCACACATCATGGCCCTGATGTAAAATTCATTGAATGTAGCATGAGTTTAAAATATAAAACAGATCACTTCCGTGACCTCAATGCGATTGTTCCTTCCTGATTTGTTAATGTTGTTTTTCCTAAAAAAAAAAAAAAAGGTTTCTACTCTGGCTGGACTGAATAACAATATTCAACGGGATAAACATGTCTTTGTGGCAAACGTTGCTTTACTAAAGTGAAATTTGACATGAAAATAACAGACGTAGAAGAGAGGAAGTTTGTCGGAAGAGAGGAAGTTTGTCGGCTATAATAACTTAAATAACTATGTGAGGAACACACACACACAAACACAAAGTGAGAATGATTTTACAACAAAACTCTGCACAAGACGCCTGTAAACACGAGACGAGGTGAAATGATTTATTTTCTTGCCTCAGACTCTGAGGACAGGAGATTAAAAAGCAGCTTACCTATTTCTGCAGAACCTCCCCGCGTGTTGCATTGGGGACATTTAATACAAATTAAATCAATGACAAACCTTCTGCCAAATGTAAGATGTCCACATATCACTACCACTCTGTTGTGTTCAAAATCTAATGAGGAATTGTCTAGGCAAAAAAGGAAAATCTCACACTTTAAAATTTTGAGATATTTCATTTAGGTGACTGAATCCTTTGTAACTGACACCTTCTGGGGGAGATGGAGCTTCACACAGTAACCTGCAGCAGGTGGTCGATCTCAATCACACAGATGTCTTATTGTCCATTGTGTATATATTTGCTACCACTACAATCACATGTCTTCTGTCCAGGGCTTTTTCTGATTGGTCTAAAGTGTGCAGGCGGGGGAGAGAGATTCAGGGAAAACATCTTGGAAAGAAAGTTGCAACTGGAAGAGGCCTTTTTCAAACACCTTATTAGGAAAAGGAGCCCACATTTCTACAGGTGTCTCCTTTGAAAGTGATCGTGGGCATACTGAATTTACAGAGCTGTCACTTTAAAAATATGTCTGTACAAAATGTATTGCAGAAATAATCGTCCCAATGAATGCAGGTGTCAGTTATCTCGTTATGACTGTCGCTCTGTACTGGAATCCAACTACATACAATTACAAAATATTGTTGTTTAAGTCCATTTCATCTCATGTATGGACATTTATACTTTTCCAGTGTACTCTCACAGCTGTGATAACTTCACACTTCTGATAACACAACAAACTGCTGCATATTCAGTCAGATATAACAAAATATATAACATCTCTTGTTGTGTTAAACTCACCTTAGGTCCTTGTCTTCCTGGATAACCTGGCAATCCGGGGACACCCAGTTTACCCTGAGAGACATTAACAGCACAAGTAAGCACAACAACACATTCTAATCACAATCAGGGTAAGGTTAAAAAAAAAAAAAAAAAAAAAAAGTCACATTACCTTTTCTCCAGCGGGACCAAGAGGACCTGATTCTCCGTTGGGGCCAGCTCTTCCTTTAGGACCCTCGGGACCGTCCTCTCCTCGAGACCCGAGCATGCCGAGCTCACCCTACACATACAGTATCACAATGGTTGTAATGGTCTCCATGTAAAGAATAAAGGTAGAGGCTGGATAGATGATGATGTTGTTATTTCACTCCTCACCCGGTCTCCTTTGATTCCCATGTCCCCCTTAAAACCTGGGAAACCATCCTCGCCCTACAAGAAGACAAAAAGATAGGAGCTTGGTTATTTCATGAGTTTATTCCTCACCAAAACATTTGAAATGAACTATTGTGTTAATTTCTCTGGGGAACTTATAAAGTTATTTTACTGAGCATGTTAAAAACCCAGCCGCCTTGGTTCACTGTGTGGATCACAGGACTGATGCTGCTATCTGCTGGTCAGATAGAGGAATAGCACACACAAGGAACTGTTGAACTGTTGCAAGACAGGCTGTGCTGCTGTCACACACACCTGTACCAGCTGGTTCTATTTGGAGCTGTGGATTTACTGATTCAGATTCATTTGACTTTTTCAAAAGAAAAGACATTGTATTTCGTATATCTAATACACCGAATCTAGATTTGGTAAAAAGACACCAAATATCAGTTTTGTGAAATTTTACAGCGACATAACTAAAAGGATCCTGAAGGACACTGTTCAGTTCAGCCAATTCTCTGCCTGTGTTCTTTAACACTTCGTCTTTCTCATCTGTCTCTCGTCCATGTTTTCAACCCCATCTGATGCATAATGCAGCACTGAGCATGGCTCAGCAACTCGCATCACCGAGACCACACACACACAAACACACACGCACACACACACACACACACACACACACACGCACGCACGCACGCACGCACGCACGCACGCACGCACACACACACACACACACACACACCTGCGCATCCTTTATTCATAACAAACCCATTCTCCTCAAGGTTTTGGCTTTTGAATCTTTTGCTATAAATAATTCAATAAAAAGTGATATGAATACCTGTCACTGAAGTGAGAACAACAGCCTTCAGTCACATAATAGATTTTATACAGCGGCCTATGTGCATTGATCTTAACTAAAAACCATGCATATTAAAAAGAAGAAGCTGAGTTTAAATTCTTCATGGTGACACACACTTGAACACTTCAAAAGTACTCCAGATTGATTGCAGTGTTCTTTGACACCAAAAAAAAAAAGAAGCCGAGAGCGAGACAGCTTTACATTCAACAACAAGCTGAGGGTCACTTCAACAAAGTCTCTGTCTCCACTGAAGACGGTTATCGACAGACCTCTGCGTGGGACATTCGGGCAGCAGCCGACGTCCACTGCAGCTCGAAAGAGTCAAAACAAAGTTGGCAATGCAGATAGACAGCCGTGGCTACAGACAGGATGTCTGTGACCTGAATATACTCACAGGCTTCTCCTCAAAACTTTATTTTACTGAATTCATCTTCATCACAAATTGAAGTTTCGATCAACACGCCGACTTAGACAGTATTCTCAATTAACAAACAGAAATAAACCTACTGAATTTATTCTGATTCATCTTGGAAAATTATATATTAAATAGCAGTTTAGGCATAACAAATCATTCCTGCATTAGCACTATATGTGAAGTGAATGGTTTCCAGTGGCAGGTATCTTTGTTTTTGTTTAGTTTTTTTGTAATTACAACATACAATTTGTGAAAAGAATGTATTATTTTAAGAAGTGTGTACCTTCTCTCCCTTTGATCCCTTAAGGCCACGGACACCATCTGCACCCTATAGGACAGAAGCCAGAGATTCATTAGACTACTATACCATAATAAATAATAATAATAATAAAAGTGGTCAAATAAATCCATCCATCATCAAATAATTAAAGAAAACCTACCTTGACACCACGAGGGCCAGGATAACCAATAGGACCCTGTGGACCTGATGGACCCTGGAGCAAACAAACAGTGTATGTTAACCCCGGCATAAATATATACAAATAACAAGATTTAATGACACCTACCTGAGCTCCTTTCTCTCCAGCTGGACCCTCCTTTCCAGGATGACCCTGTAAAATAAGATGTCACAAAGTCACTAGAAGTGATGTTTAAGCAGCTTCACATACAAGAACAGAGCTGCATGGCAAAGCAGAATCTGCTGAAAAAAATCTGAGGTTGACCTAACTGCTCAAACATGGATCTACCTTTTCATATCATGAATGGATAGCGTTGAATTCATAAACATAAAACATAAAAACAATATCTGCTTCACACCAACAACATACAGTAGGTCTCAGTTCTGTGTATAAGCCATATATTTGTGCGCCCCATTGTGGTTTTTGAAAGGCATGAATTCATTTCCGAGTTAATTACAGGGAAATATTTATAATACTAATATCAATACTGATACTAATAATAACATCAATAATAACAGCTCCTTGTGTGATGGCTACTGGTGATGTGATGGTGATGGGACTGGTAGACAGGCCCCGTGTGGGCTGCGTGCTACACACTCTCACTCATATGGAAAGCTTTCACTGCGGAACACCTGGCACGTCCAATTTGCAGAGTGAGATTGAGGCAGAGGGCCGTAAATCATCAGGCCGTGGGGCCCGAGGGCGTCCGAGGCCCGCCTGCCTCTTGAACTTACACACCTCACCGAGCAAGGGCAGAGACGGAGGCATGACAGGAGCGACTACAGGTCTGGAATAAAAAAATCCCTCAGGCCCTCACTGATATTTCTGCTGCTGAAAAACGCCTGCAGAGATTTCAGAGGAACAGCTCTGCGGTGAAGTATTCACCGTGTGTGTCGTACAGTGGAGGGGGTAAATCTACGCATTTTAGTTTAAGGAGAAGTTTGCACAAAAATTGTAGGTAGATATAAATATTTATAGTCTAGACTGTTTTAGTATGACAAACGTTATGTGGGAATATTTGGTTACGTGAAGGTATTTCAAGTGAAAAAAAAAAACGTGTCTGTTTCCTTTATTATTACCACTGCTAAAATTTGACATCGTGTTCTGTTTCTATGAGCTGCAAAGTTTTGTCTCCGGCATAGAGAAACAGTAACTTCCACAAGACTGGCTGTAAACAGTAATGTGCTATCTGAATTGCAACCTGTACTAAAGTATTGTGTAAATGGCTTAATGGGTAAATCACAGGTCAACTCTCTGCTGGGAATAAACTGGTCATCAGAATATAACCTTACCAATGCACTCAAAGTGTCGCTGAACACAAAAACATGAGTTTCTGAAAGAGTTTCATAGACAATAACGCCTGAGGTTTGAGTGGATGTTACTGAAGTGAAGCGTTGTCATATTTCCGTTTGTGTGTACGTTTGTGACACTGATATGTTGTATGTGCGTATACAGAACACTCACAGGAGGCCCGTCAGCTCCGGGTAATCCAGACAGCCCCGACCTGCCCTGAGGTCCCTGTATGAGGGGAAAAGACAAAGATAAATGAGGTTAAAGGAGATCTCTATCACTGTTTATACAAATCCTCTGCAGGTTCCCAAAAAACACAAGCTCAAAACATTTTGACCTGGATCAGAAATTATATTTTCTGGATGGCACTGAAATTAGCACTATATGTTAATTTTAAGCTAAAGGGCAGGAAATGTTAACGTTAAAAGACACAATATCCAGTTGATAGTTTGCAGTTTTTGCTGACAGAAATAAATTGAATCAACTTACTAATCAGTCAAAAATATACATGCTGATCTGTGTTGTACAGGCAATTACATTAAAGAAAAAGATTTCTATTTTGTTCTAACTTTCATAGTTGACTATAATTTGACTGCTTAGACTTTTTGTAAACCTGCAGGGACCAAACCAGAAACAGAAAAAATGACCTTCATGAAAAAGTTACATCATATTAAGCTGTTTGCCATCCTACATCTGATTTATTTCATCAACACTGATAAAAAAAAAAAAAGCTTATTTATTGCATTCGTCTACTTAATAATTCCTTGCACCTGACTATGAATACTGTACTGAAACTATAAGTAAGACATTATGTCATTTATGGTGCTTTAATGTGAATATAAATATCCATGTAAAAATAATGAAAAAAGAAACATACTTTTTCTCCAGGTGGTCCAATGGGGCCTTGAGGACCAGGAAGACCCTATTAGGTAAAAGGACACAGTGATAAATGAGTGTGTTGCTATAGCAACGGCAAGCATGCTCAAACACTCAGACACAAACTGGATAAACTGAGGAGTTTGTTGGAGCTGTAAATAGTTGAGCTGGTAAAAGAATGTTAAGCTTGTGTGTTTGTTGTCAGTGAGTGCAGAAGCACCTGGCATGTTTGTGGAGCTGCATACACTTAAATATTTGTTCAGGTGTTCCCATAGATGCATTTCAGAGTGGCTACCTGATGTGTGCCAGTGTGTGTGTGTGTGTGTGTGTGTGTGTGTGTGTGTGTGTGTGTGTGTGTGTGTGTGTGTGTGTGTGTATTTTTAGGGATAATTTGAGGCACTGACGCTTCCTCTAACAGGTGTGGCAGCTTTGCAGGAGTTATACCAACATGAATATGATGCTTTGAAATGGATCAAGTCCAAAACATTCCCTCTTCCTAAGAAATATGTGTGTGTCTGTCTGGTGTGCGCATGTTTTAAGCCCACAGGGGAAGAGAGGAAAGGTGGGCAGAAAAGAGGAAGAGCAAATAAAAAAAAAAAAAATCAAAACGAAGATGGTCTGCTAATTTGGAGCAGTAACTACAACTTTAAAAAGTACATTGCCTTTTACGCCTGGTAAAATAACCAATATCAGATCATGCTGTGTGAATTAAGGTGATCAATTTTGTATTTAATTAATCAAATTAACTTCTGACCTCACAAGCTGTCAACAAAGTAATCGGCTTTTCTGTGCACGTGGAGTTTGTGGTGAAGTAACACAGAAAGGACGACAAAATGGAGTTTTTCTGGGACCACTTTGTCCTTATTTTTTTTTGTCGTGTGCAGTGAAGAGGTGTGTGACCGATTCATTCACCTGAGTCCCGGGGATCCCCTGCTGACCCGGTGGGCCCGGCTCTCCTTGTGGTCCCTGGAAGAGATGGAGACTGTCAAAACTAGACACTGAACGTTACCCACAGTCATAGATACAGCCACATCAGGCTGATTTGAATAACATATTGATATAAAACTAGACATCAAATGGCAACATCTAGGTTTAATATTGTACGTGGTTCTTTAGTACTAATGTAAAATAGATGGGACGGAGGGTAGATGTAGACGTTACTATACAAGCCATAAACAAACTAACAATATGAAGCGGTTTGAGGATCAACTCACTCCATGACTTATTTGACTGAACAGTTATAGTGACTCCTCTAAGTCGCTACTGCCCCTTGTACATCTAAGACAATATGAATTCCTCTTTACTGACCCTGTTGTACTCTATGTGGGTAAAACAAACACACACTAAAACCACATCAGATTGTGGTCTGCTTTCTTTCTCTTTATGTTTGTTTTCTGATCAATGAACATCAGCTCGAAACAGAAGTTCGGATCAGACTCCCTCGTTCTTTGACACTTTGAGGGACAAAATGTTCAGTTTGTTAGTATAAGCTGTTGTTAAATGTGTTCAAGTAGATGAGGCTACACCTTTGCCCCTAAATTAGCCTTTTATTCAGTAGCTGTTGTAAATTTTAAAACATTTGCATTAATCAGAATTGACCTTGTAACAGTCATTCATCGTAACCTTTAGGATACATTGGGAAGAAAGCGGGAGAACAACACTTCAGCTCTTGATACTGTGCTGCACAGCATTGACCTGTGAGGCACAGCATTGACCTTTGACCTCACAGCTATGCTTCCTAAAGGGCTTTAAACGGCATAACCTGGACTGTGAAAACTGAATGAAACCGCTGTGTACAGTTGAGAGCTGATTCAGCAACATTTTAGTCAGTTCACGGAGAGGAAGTTGTGTTTGTACCATGTTTCCTTTGGAACCTGGAGGTCCGTCAACACCGGCGACACCCTGCGGAGGACAGATCAGGTAAGACTCATGATACGTCAAATCAATGACAGGAAGTGATATCAGAGGAAAGGGATGGTTAAAGTAATGGTACACGTACAGGCGATCCAGGGGGTCCCGGAGAACCACGAGGTCCCAGCAAACCTCGAGGACCCTGAAAAAATACAAGAAAAAGAGCATAGACTTAGAAATAAATCTATAGAATAAGATTCATATTCATTTTTAGAAGGCTAATCCTGTCCCCTGGTATATATCTCCGTTAGCTTAGCCACGTAGCTCAAAGAAGATCTCCTTTCAGCTTGTTGGAATCCGACAGGTTTGAGATGAAATGATAAAACCAACAACATCGGACACGACTTACACTCTCGCCAGCTAATCCTCTCGGCCCGATCTCTCCATCCTCGCCCTGAAAGAAGGAAAGACAAAATAAATTGAATAAATTCAGCTGCAATGGAGGATCACTGTTTAAGGTTTCAATTTGAACAATTAAAACGTGGCAGTAAACATTGGAATCTTGTTTCAGATATCAGTTATCACAACCAAACACGTAATCATAATTGCTCAAAAGCCTGCATTAGTCAGATTAGTTCATCTGAACTAAACCAAACATTTTTGAATGTACTAACTAGGAGGTAGCCGGGGGACGTTAGTTTCAGGAGGGAGGAAAGGTTAAACACAAACTCTCCTCCTCCACTGTTCACAGGCTCCGCCCAGTTGCTGCAGCCTCAGGGCCGAGCCGGTGGAGCACAGATGAGCTAAATGAGTGAGTCAGTGATTTACCTTCTTAAAGGGTTTAAAGACTGTTAAGACACAAGAGGAAGTACTTACTCTCTGTCCATCCTCTCCAGAAGTACCTGGGGGTCCCATTGGCCCTAGCTCGCCCTGAGAAAGAGAGAGAAAGTGGGGGGGGGGGGGGGGGGGGGGGGGAACGATGGATGGATTCGGGTTAATTTATTGTTTTATGAGCTTTGTGTTTTGAGCCAATCATTTAATAAAAAAACAAAACATTTCCACAAAACATATGACAAATTTGCAGAAACCCAGTAAGTGCATACCTGTCAAATTAAGCCTAGTATCCTGCATCATTATTTCCTTTCACTCAGTTTCTCTGCTAAGCTTTTATTTTGAAAGTTCTATAATGTATCTTGGATATTCCACATATTTGCACTTTTTTAAAACTCTTTTGTGTCCCTATTCTTACATATTCCTCCCTATATATTTTGTTAGTTATACTGTCACCTGCTATTACATCCCCTTGAACCTAAACTTGAACTTACCCACTAATATGAACTGGCCTACTACCGACTGGTGTATTAAACTGAAATCATAGCAGAGATGTGGAACGACCAGGTAAATGTGCATCAGACTGATGTCCTCCACAGTGAAGTAATTTCCCAATTCTTTACCCTACAAACCAATTACCTGACTTCAGTTCATCACGGTCATTAAACCTTTCCATTGTGCTCTGATTACTGCAGCTACATTAGTGGAGGACATGAAACAAATTACGACTTCTTATTCTATTCTATGGTGCTGCAGATCTTCACTCATCAGGCATCAGACTTTACAAATGACTTCTACAAAGTATGTTTGATTGAATCCAGAATTGTTGTCATCCAAAAAATAACCAATCCATCTGTAAATCATCGTAATCTAAAAGGACAAATCCCCAACAACTAGGGGATTTTGTTTTAATGGCAGTTTTGTGACTTATCACGCGAGGAAAGTGATTTTCTCTTAAGCTCGAAAACATCTGGAGAGGTTGTTTCCCGGGAAAACAATACTCTGTTGTTCGGGAGGACTTCTTGGAAATCTGGTTCATTTATATGGAAAAATCGCGTAGCTTTTCAAATTGATTGGAAACACCAACAAAATAAAAAGCTCCTGATAGAGAACATCACAAATTGCAAATTTTGATGACATGATTTGGACAAAATGAGCTCACCCGGTGTCCCTTTTCACCAGGCAGCCCGGGAAGTCCATCGAAGCCTCGGTCCCCCTGTGATGAAACAGAGATGCCAAATCAGATCATACAAATATTCATTATGGGTTATATGAGTTATTATATACAACTATGATTTCACTATTAACTCATTTGCAGTTCGTACCTTGGAGCCCGGCTCTCCAGGCATCCCACGAGCACCGTCGGCTCCGGCGCGTCCCTTAAAACAGCAGAAAGATTGAGCATTAATTCTTCCATATTGTAGCAGTCAGTCAGTCAGAGGAGGTCAGAACCAAATTTCTGGATAATCCGTGCATGTTTAAGCCAATTAGAATGTTTTTGTTTGTTTGTTTTATTTGCTTTCTGATTATCCTATTATTCTCTCTTTGTTTTCTGTATTGCTGTAAACCTCTTTGTAACTTAGTCTAGAAAACTGCTGAGTCAAATTATTAAGCACCCTTTATGTTGGATGGGACTCAGTTGTCAAACGGTGACATTTTACTGCAGTCGCTGTGCCCCGAAGGGTTATTTGTTAATTTTTGGGGATTTTCATAAAGGTTAATAGGAATAAAAATAATATTAGTAATAACATGGAAAATAAATATTTTCTGTTGCCTGAAGTGGCAAATAGTGATGCAAACAGTTCCAGCCAGCAGCAGAGCAAAAATAATGCTGAGTCTCACAAATCAATAAAATATTAAACAACAATATATACAAAGAAAATTATTTCAGCAATCAAGAAGTGGAACTAGAAATGACCGGGTATCATCAATAAAGCCTGTCTACAGTTTACAGCACTGAGGAGGAAATCACAGAAAAGAAAACCAAGTCAAAAATATATTATTCTGACACTACTTCGATTAAAAATGATGTTAATGTTGTAAACACATGTTAAATTATTAAGTCTATTTCTACAGAACATTTAGAAACAATATTAAGCCAAAACAATCCACAATGATATACACTAACAGAGATTAATAATGAAAGAAATGTAAAAAAAAAAAATTGGGTCTAATATGGAAACACAAGTGAGAATAAATATGCTGTATTTTCTTTTTTTTTTAGAAAACATTTGAAGTGAAAACAAATGGAGTGTCAGAAAAAAATTTAGTTCAATAAAGCTGCAGATGATTTGTTTACATATTAACATTCACGTAAGCCTGCGTTTATCACATTTTGTGCCTTTAAATTCAGCTAAGTGCTTGTAATTTAATCAAGCTTTTATTCATGATTTACCAGTGATTGTTTACGTTTATTATTATCCAATTAGGTCAAGATGTTTGGCCCTGTAGAGTGACCGCACCTTGACACTAATTACGCCCCACATCCACACTCAGGTTTGACCATTTTGACATTTTCAGACAGATTAAATGGCCAGCCATTGATCTGAGGATTGGAGGCAGCACGGGCCTTTAAGCACATATCAAGTAATTGTTTGTTGGAGTAGAAATAAGCCTCTCAGCGTTTGAGGAGTGACCACAAGTACAAACAACCACACAGCAGCAAACGCCAGAGGCATGTGAGAGCACACACACACACACACACACACACACACACACACACACACACACACACGCACACACACACACACACACACACACACACACACACACACACACACACACACACACACACACACAGTACAGTGTCAATGTTGGAGGTGAGAGAGTTCACTCACCCTCTTGCCAGCTTTGCCAGTTTGTCCAGAAGGCCCTTGGACACCTCGGGGACCCTGTGCGGACACATGATGTGGCCTTCAGTCGCTGGTGATGGACTTTTTTTTCTTTTTAATGCATGTTTAGGACCATTAATTAGCACTCACCTGCGGACCAGGGTCTCCACTTTCACCCTTCAATCCACCAGTACCGGGAGGACCCTAAAGAAGGAGATCACAAACCAAATATAGTACACAGCCCCACTTTATCACACACAGTTTGCTACAGGACAAAACTGCTAAAAAGTCACGTAAAGTAAACAGCAGATGGCGACATTTAGCTTGATATGTACAGTTCACATTGTGTGTTCATCTAATCCACACATTCCTGTAACCAAATATGCATAAACTACATGGGAACAATGCAGGACAATGTTATAATTTGAAATATTATTATTCCTATCCTTCTGCTATCACTTCTTGAATAATAATGTCTTTAGCTGTGTATATGTCCTTTAACTGTATATTTGTCTCAGCTGTATATATGTATATGTATGTCTGTTCCTGTGTATGTACATTGAGAGCAAGTTAAAACTGGAATCATATTCCTTGTACGTGTAAACAAACCTGGCCAATAAAGCGGATTCTGATTCTAATTCTGATTACATTAAGGTGGTGCAAACACTGATTGTCATTTGGGGAAAAAGTTAGTTTTTCAGCATCTGAATGATTTGCATCATCTTAAACTGCTGTGTGAACTTGTCCTGATGGCTCACACTGAACATCTGAAGCGTGAGATTACACATGCCGGCACATGGAGCATAGCTGGGTGCCTGTCGGTGTATACGCAAGACTAAAAATACAATGCTACGTTGTTCTAGGAAGAGATCGGAGGCATATACTGTAATCTTTCTGCAGTCAAATATGGATTGATTTGATTAAGAGCTACAGAAAGTCATTTTGGAATCCTTAAAATACCACGACTGTCTGAAAAAGCCGAGTTGTCAACATATTAATTATTAGGATGGGAGAAATTCAGGCATATTTGCAGCAAATTAAAGCGACACATTCCTTATCTCGTCTACTGTTCTGTGTATCTGCTTGTTGCCGTATCATCTCAGATCATTATGTTTGGCCTTTATCCCAGGAAGAGCAAATTTAACACAGGGTAATTCTTTTAGTCTTTTCCTGGAGAAGTAGTGGATCGAGTATCAACAAGCCCGATTTTCTTTGAATAGTTCCTTGACAGTGAAAGTTTGATGCATTTGTTTTGGTTTGCATTTGTTTTGGTTTGCATTTATTTTGTTTGAATATTTCCTTCATATTTCAATGTGGCTGTTCTTTGTGTTTGTAAAGTGTGTTGGTGCCATGCCGCATGGTGATTTTGCACTGTAATTTAAATTGAATTAAAAGTTTACTGATGTTTATTTTAAGGAGTGAAATTTTAAAAACCTGTGCACTTTGTGCAGCAGTGGTGAAAAGTAAGTGATGATAAACAATCTTTGATTTAAAGTAACTTGAAGAGTCAATATCGAGCCAAATGGACATCGCGTTTGCATATGACAACTTTAATTGATATTTGCAAATACAATAGACTGAATAATAAATACCAGTTTGAAAGGCTGTGTCGCCCCCCCAAAAAACTAAAGCATTAAATTCCTGAAAACAAAGACTCACCACTGGCCCCGATCTTCCTGTCAGACCCATTGGCCCCGGGGGTCCCCTCATCGCCAGCTGCAGGGACGAAACAGACGAGACCAAGGTCACATTCCACTCCGTAAAAAAAAAATCCATTCAAAAAAAGTATGTATATCCATTACTGCATACTGTATATGCTGAACATGCAATGAGACATGTGTACATGTTTGTATATTTTCTACACATTGCTTTTTTTTTCAGCCTGTGTCATGCTTCCGTTTCATACATACTTGTTTTTTTCTTTTTTAATAGTTTTTCTTAACATGTCCATGCTGATTCTGATTCATTTTCATTTTAAGGTATTCTTGACTCAAAATGTTTTGCATGTTTTGCTCATTATGCTCAAATCATCATATATTCTTTAGATGAATGCATGCATAACATCAGTTTCATTATTTTATCACGTCCCATTCTGCATATAAAATATATAGATCCATGTTTTTGTCCATACTGTTCAAATTCTGGATCATTATCTAATGGTTTCATTAGTTTGCTGCTGGAGGAAACCCAAATACAAATTCCCCCATTTCACTGCCTGGTTCACTGTGGGGATTAATTAATTGGGGTACTGTCCAGAAGCCAATAGGCCTCCCACATACCAAGTCTTAATTTTCTCTTTTTTCCGCTAACTGCCCGCCTCCTCTCCCTCAAATACACAAATCCATTTTTTTTCCACCTGTTGGTTCAAACCACCCGCAGACTGAGAGCCCCCCAAAGTATTTTTAACAGTCTCTCCTGTCTGTCCATCTGTTCAAAGCGCCTTTTTTATGTTGTTGCTGTTCAGCCTGCTCGGCATGTCTCCTTTTAGCCTTTGCAAGGCCAACAGAACGCAGCGCGACCTCCCTTCCCTCCCCACCAGAATACTGCGTCCGTCTTCCTTCCCCTCGTCTCCCCCTACAGCTGTGTGTAGAGAGCGGGACGAGGGTGGAGGGGTTGTCCGCAGCCTTTTAGCTGCCCACTGGCTTTTTTTTGTTTTTGTTTTTTATTAATGTTTTTTTCTACTCACTCTGGCCTGGGAAAGGATGGCCTGCGCTTGGGCTTCCTGGGCCGACACCACAGGACCCTTCTCACCGTCACCACCGAAACGGAACTGTTCAACACACAAAGACTCATTATGTTTGTCATCACTGTTTAATACCTGAAAATCAGCCTGGTTATGGAATAATTGGATTAAAGGTGGATGTGGTATGTACGTCTGTTGTGAAGGGACTTACTGGCAGCATCAGCATGGTACCAGGGGGTCCTGGTAAACCATCAGCACCAGGCAGACCAGCCCGACCAGGAGGACCCTGCAATACAGAAGAGACACCACCAACACATTAATAAAATGAGCAATTTAACAACTTTATGGCTCATCAGTGATCATAAAAATGACTAATCTGATAGCTGATTGTATATGTATAAAGTAAATGTTTTCATATCTAAACCTCAGTGGGCCAGAGCAGTGAACGTGATAACTTACAATGTGCTTTCAGCAGAAACTGCCTAACAACTGGCCCTTTTCTCTGGGCCTCGTCACATCTACCACACATGCACTTGTTAACATCTAAAGGTAATGAGGTATTTCACTGGAAATCACTCTTGTAAGAATGTACAGAAATCTATAGATACATTTTTTCAGAATATTTGGACCAACTGTATTTTGATGCTTTGACAACACTGTTTTTAATGCCAATAAATACAATTTTAATTAAACTGAATTGAACTGACAAAATGTGCAAACATATGTATCCATATGAAATGATACTGCTTGGAAAAATTGACCTGCTCTGGGAATTTCTTTTGTTTTTGAATTTTAAATTGTGCTTTTTCTTATGCAGTAAAATGTCTAACACATATGCACATACAGACCGCACACAGGCAGACATACAGATGGAGCATTAAATATTGGAAGTGTGCTGTTTGTTAGTTTGATTAACTCCCAGTATAGTACACATTGACTCAGGCCTGTCCATCTGCAAGCCACGCTACGATCTACAGTCCAAAACCAACATCCTTTTTCATCTATTCTGATGCTTGTGTGTGTGTGTGTGTGTGTGTGTGTGTGTGTGTGTGTGTGTGTGTGTGTGTGTGTGTGTGTGTGTGTGTGTGTGTGTGTGTGTGTGTGTGTGTGTGTTTGAGTGTGTGTCTTACACAACTGTGGAACAAAGAGAGAGAGATCAAAGAGCAAAGCACTGGAGAAAGCCAGGGCAAATATTGTTACTCCTCTTTTAACCTTTGAGAGTTGTAGCATATTAATTGACCTGTTAAATCTCACTCTCTCAATGTGGGAAAGTCGTACCGTGATGAATGAGCAGTAAGGAAGTGGTAATAATGTGCAAGGTGTAGATTAAGGATGCCACAATGCAAAACAAATGAAGTTTCCTATTAGTGACTTCATTCTACTGAGACAATTTGGTGTTAATTATTATCGTGGATAAGAAAGTTTATCATAGTTTGTCAGTTTTAAAACTGTTTGTCTGTATTAAACCTATTTCCCAGAGATTGTTTGTAAAACCACTGCTAGTTCAATTTCAAGGCATCATGTGAAGCAAAAGTATTGTCACCAAATTACCAGTATTTGCTATACCTTCCAAACTGATTCATAAAGACTGGTAATGATAATGATGATGATGATGATGATGATGATGATGATGGTGATGTTGATGTTGATGATGATGATGATGATGATGATGATATTTGAGGAATCTCGAGATACAACTTTTATGGGCATTTAGACGCAGACTCTAATTTTATGTAGCCAGAGTTAGAAAAATAAAGCTTTCTACAATAGTTCTTTACAGCAACCAAATGGGAAGTGGAACATTCAGTACCTTATACAGCAGCTTTTTTCAGTCTGACGGACAGCTTACTTTACCAATTAAATGATAAATACTTATACATTCAAATTATCTAATGCCACTTATGAGATTAGTGGCTGCGGTGCTGCATGATAAAAATAGGTAGTGTGCTATTAATATCATCTTAATAGACAAAATTGTTTACATTAGCAGCACAAGAACATCATGATAACAAATTTAAATTTACATGGAGCTTAGTGAGGGAGTTTTAAGAAGTTATTGGTAAAACACATATAAGTATTTTTCAACATAAGTGCATTAGCATGTTGAGCCGTGTCAATCATCTTCCACTAACACTACAGGTTGATTCTTATGTGACTGCATTTGCACTGGCTTAACACATAAGCTGACCACTGGGTCGGTGCATTCCTTTCATGTATAAATACCTTGACTGAAATTTATTCTTCAACATGCGCTGCACTTCCTGTCATGAATGAACCTAAAACAAACTTCCTTCACCTAGTTTTTGAGTGTCTGTTTAGGGGTTTAAGACATCCCTTCACCATCGTCTAAAACACTGCATTCTATTTTCTAACAAGTACAAACAAAAACTGTGGCTGGTTTGGAGACTTAAATGACAACTCACCCTGTCACCAGAATCTCCAGAGGGGCCTGGGGGTCCTTGTAGGCCTGAGGGTCCTGGAAGACCCTAAAAAAGACAAAGCCAGGTTAGCAGACCAACCCATTAAAATCAAACTACACTGGTGTATGAGTACGCTCAGGTGAAAACACTAACTTCTTTCTAAGAATATACTTACAGCTGGGCCGTGGGGTCCTGGTGGTCCTTCAATCAGCATGCCCTTAAAAAAACAAACACAAACACTCTCTTTCATACCACAAATGCTTTCCTGTAAAAGAGCAGTACTGTAGACAAATGCAGCATGAGTCATCAAATTTTGGGGGAAATCCTGTTTGTGTGACCCCTTACTAAAAGAAGCAATGGTAAAACTCACTCATGACTTGATGCAAATTAACATTGGTTTAAGTCATTTGCAATTATTATTAAAAGTGCAGCAAACATTTGACAGCTCACTCTGAAACCTATAATCTAACTAAAACTACATGTACTGTATTAGTCATCATAATTTGAGCACATCTTGGAGATTTTGGACCTTACAGGTTCAATCACAGCCGGCTCGCCCTTCTCTCCCTTCTGGCCGAGGGCTCCTTCAGCACCAGCAACCTGCAGTTACAAAGTAAGAAAACAGGTGGCATCCTTCACACCACAGTTCATCTCCACAGGTGAACAAACAAGCACTGATGAGCGACGATGAGGAGGAGGACACTGAAAAAAGTGTGAATGTTTGAACAAATTTCACTCAATTATCATCATATACTGCAACTACAGTATCTACATTAGCGGCGGAGAGGGAATCATGGGTAACACAAAGTGAGGTGACATTATGGAACAAAACAGGCAAAATGTTAGTCGTAATGAACAAGAATGGACCTCTAATCTACGTGCTTGAAATGGAGCAATACTGTCATTGCATTGCCATTGAGCAGTGTGGCTAATTTAATGGGGACCAAAACAAAACATCAAGCTTAGTGTCTTCTTTTCTTTTCTTTGTGCAACATTGCAAATCAAGATAAATAGCTGAACACAACTGTGGTTTCATTAGTGAAATAGCTCTGCCTTGTGGAGGTTTTAGATGGAGGGGTGAGCTGGAAAGGTGTTTGTCTGTGAAATGTGTGTGTGTGTGTGTGTGTCTGTGTGTGTGTGTGTGTGTGTGTGTGTGTGTGTGTAGAGGAGCACTAAAACGGCATACAAGGCCAATAAAGACCTTGTCCTCACATGCTTACAATACCCAAAGCCACACAGGCCCAAAATGGTGTTTGATGAAGCTCTGACTGTGGGCAAATGTAAACAGAACCGGGGCCAACATGACATGTTTTTTTATATTAACTAAATGACAGACTATTAACTGTGACTGTTGATTGGTGAAGTCAGAGTTCAAATTCTGGGCAGAAAGAGAAGTGAATGAATCCCTAACATCTTCTTTACAATTGTGTGCACTGTGCAGACAACTCCCCGTGATTTATCGGCTAATTGCAGTGCACACAGGGAGGTATATGTCACAGACAGGCTTCTTGTTAAAATAGCAGAGCAGGAGATGGGAGGGCTCAGACCCGACTGCTGAGAGATGAGTGGGTGGGGACGGGCTGCAGAGCTTGCTGGGTATTTATGGGCGGGGGTGTAGGTTGGGCCAACATACACTGATTGAAGGCTGTGTGTGGAAAGATGATTGTGAATATTTTTTGTATGTCACACTGACATCTACTTAATTAGAAAGTTACACCCTTGAAAATAAAACACAGATGCATGCATTGTATTTTATCATAGCTGTCAATCATTGAATCACCAATCACACACACCGGTGAGACACCAACACGTTAACCGATTCCACACTCAACATGTCAATGACACATTCCCCATGCCAAGCAACCAACTAGAGAGACGTGCACTGGAAGACAGAGTGAGTCCGTAACACATACAGAGTCCCTAACGTTCATGCACACACCCCTCGGTCAGCCGGTCGGGGTGCGATACTTACGGTACTCTCAGAAACGTCGGTCTCAGCAGCGACCCCGGGCCCCACCTCATCATCGTAGCTCGTCCTGGGTTTGGGCGGGGCCGTGCCATACTCATCATACGCCCCATAATCATACAACCTTTTGTCAACCGCGCCCAGGTCATATTCCAAGTCATACGCCTCAGCGCCAGTGTCCAAGCCGTCCACCGTTTCTGGGACAACGGTGGGCTGCACGGCGACGGGAGCGGCCTCGGTGAAATATGCACCGAAGGCGTCCTCCTCCACAGCCTTTAAGGGTGTTACCCAAGCAAACAAGGGGGAAGCGATGGTGAGCATAAATAGCAATGTTAGTTAAGCAAATGAGGAAAATGGTCAACTTTTAGATGTTATTTAAGCAAATGTAATCAGCAGAAACAAAACGTAAAATAGCAACGGTAACACCTTATTTATTTCACATAACAATTTAAAGTTACCTTGGAGGAAAGAAGAAAAAATGGTTTTGAACTCCAAGATTGATATATTATATTATATTATATGCTCTATTAAAGTTTGGTGCAGCGACACCTACAGCATACCTTAGTTCAATAAATAGGCATAGACAAGGGAATAAATAAAGTGTTATCGTCGTGACTTGAATGACATCATTATCAACTTTGACCATCAAACGTTTGGTAATAATTAATGTCTAAACAAACTTGATGTTATCCCAGCCTGCTTTTCTGTCTCATCAGCTGGACATAATAGACTGATACAGAGAGTAAAGACAGGCTGAAACAGATGTCTGAAATGGCAGATATAGCAGCAAATTGCTTAGAAATTTAACTAATCATGAGATTGTAGTAGCTGTGCACGAAGACAAATAAAATCAAAATTTGTATGTCCACAAATCCATTTTGTCGAAAATATTTCGAGCCACTTCCCTGGTGCACTCTGGATTTGGCACAAATACTACAACCGCAACCACTTGGCACAGTTTTCTTTTCTTTCATTCCAAATGGTGATCACTGTGGATTTAGTTTTGGCGCACGACAAAGTGGATGCAATTACAGTTATTACTGGCAGCGCTCCATCTCGCCAAATTATGTATTTAGAAAAGCCAGTGGAATCACATCTCCTTTGTCGAGCACAAATGCGTGATGATAGCTGGCTGTCAGGAGGCTTTAGCCTCGTTGATCATAGTTCTTTTCAAGGTAATTAGCAGAACTAATGATCAAAACCAGGCGCATGATGTGATGGACAACAGGGCATATATTCTTTAACAGGTAACCTCAAGTATCATTTACTGTCCATTGTAGCGAGTGGGAGCAGTGGCGTAGTGCTGATTGTTGAAGTACCGGAGCGCACCGGCTGTGTGCGCTTGTGTGTGTGTGTGTGTGTGTGTGTGTGTGTGTGTGTGTGTGTGTGTGTGTGTGTGTGTGTGTGTGTGTGTGTGTGTGTGCGCGTGTGCGCCCTTATGTGTGCACGGTTAAGTAGTTTCTAAGGTTATGTAACGACTGTGGTGGCAAGTTTACTCACAAAAGTCAATAACGTATATATACTTTACTTTAATTTAACAAAGTAAACAGGATAATGATTACTCATTTATTGTGTTATCGTCCAATTCCACTAACAACACGTTCCTGCAAATGTTTCACAATAAAAGCCTTGTTAAGAAATGAAGGGTCTCTGTCTACTGAAACATTAGTGGGCTTTCAATTTGAAACAGATACATGAAGTGGTGAGTTTGTATTAATGCATAATGCAGTAACCTAACAGGGCAAGCGGCAGCGGATCAAAATGAGGCTTCGAGTTAATGAATCGATTAATCAATCTCGTAGGACATACGAGAAGATCGTACTTAAAAAACGTAAATGAATTTTAATGGGATGAAGAGAATGGTAAGCAAAGAAAAAGTAGCATTGTAACAAGAGCGTTGTTCTGGTGCGCTCCGGCAGCACTACACGTCTGGATGAGACTATTTCTGCCACCAATAACTGCTTTTAATCCTAAATAAGGCTGCAGGTCTTGTCAACTCTCAACTCTTTGTGTCAAACAAGCTTGTGTGAGCAACACAGCAATTCTGAGCAAACTGTACTGTCTCCATTAGAAAATATATCATGGGCTCTTTGAGAGGGAACATATGTGACTTCACAAAAAGCCTGTGTCTATATTAGAAGGAGGATCACATTGACTGTCGTAGCCACATGCTTCCAGAACGACTTACAGTACGGTAATGCGTGACAGATGTTGGTGTGAGGCTCTGCCATTGCTTTGGCGACACAATGAAACACAAATGTGCCACAGACACATTTCGGACAAGGTTTCCTTACAGTGTCTTTGTACGTCTAAAGTCTTCACATGCTGAGAAACAACAAAACCTGCAGCCAGGACCAAAAATAAAAGTCACAATGTACAGTTAAAAACGACCTCCATAATGTCCACTGCATTATTTTCTAAGCACCAAAGAATACACATGGTGTATGTCCCCTGTCCATCAGCTCTTCCACACACCACAGTTGACCTACTGGGTCAATAGACACATTGATTCGTTTGAATGGCCGTGTCTTGTCATACCACATACTTCCTTGGGTAAACTCTTCCTGGCTCACATTTCCCACAACACCTAACACTGGCTTTTGAAAGTAGATGAGAATGAAAATAGAAAATTACCTCATTGGGTCCACTTGTGGCAAAAGGTGACTGAGTCTGAGAACCATCTACAGTTCCGTAGTCAATGTCTGTATTGTAATCTCCTTCTACATTGTTTAGCTGAGTCATGTTGAAAAAAGGAAAGAAGAATGAGGGTTAACACAAAGGCTCAGTCCAGAGGTTATTTGCTCGGGGTCCTCTCAAGCTAGCTACAGACTCTGCTACTTCTACACAGAAGAGGTTAGGGAGCTCTACGTCTGCCATCATAGATTTTCCCTTTAGAATTAAAGACGGGAAGATCTTGATGGGGTTTGGTCTTTTCTTTAGATGAACGTTTACCCTAAAATTGCCCCTGGGTCGGGCCGGCGCTGTGGCCTGGTAGCCAGGCATCTGTCGCTTCTTCTTAGCGGCAAACTTTTTAGCTGGCGATTTTTTGGCAGCCAAGGACTTTAAGGGCTTGGCCTTAGATTTACTGAGGGACTTTCTGGTCCTCTTCTTTTTCATGGAGACACTACGTTTCTTTCTCTGGAAGAGGTGACGGCGACACAGAACACCAAGACAAACATGGAACATCCAAAAAGTGGAAATGATTTACAGGCACACTCCGCAACTGGTGTACAGAGACTTCTCCAACACAACTGTCAGATCCCTGTGTGCTCCAGTAGCAGCCCAGGCACCGTAGTCGGTCTGGATGGTCGCATTTCACCTTCAAGGATGGATCAATAAGTTCAGAGACTGCTGCTCTCGCGCATGCACATAGCACAGCACTGTGGCGTGCATGGATAAGGAGATATGTATAAGTGTGTGTGTGTAACACTGGTGCTGATTTTGAGCAAGTGATGAAATTTGTATCAGTTACTCATCAGGATTAAACCTGGTCTCAGAACTTATTGATCCACTCATGCAGACCAATTACAAGTGCTGCTCCTGGAATGTTGATCATGTTAACACTTCCTTCAGGTGACGTGACAATTGGGCTGGAAAGGTGCTGTCCAACAGTCGAGGACTGAACCGGTCATGTGACACATAGGAGAGTTTTGGGACATAAATATGAATCAATCTGGCACAGGTGCACACACAAACAAAAAAATTTGCCTTTCAGCAACTCTTTACAGCTATTGCAGTACTTAAACAGGCATGGCAGACTGATTTTAGTGCATCTTATAAAAAATATATAATGTTGCTGATATTCCATAACGTATACAATAGTTTTAAAGACATGCTGGAATGCAAAAACACACTTAAAGCAGATGGCATGCCCAGAGAAGGCAGCAGACTCATAAAAACAGACACAAGGAGGACTGACACACTGTGTATGTTTACTTGTACAGTTAAATTAATACCTCCACTGCTGTGCTGTAAAGTGATCATCACGGTGGCCCTAACGAACCAGACTGGAACCTTTAAGTTACTGCTCAATCGTTCAAATAAAGTCAAACTTTTTTTACTTTCATACTTTTGGAGAAACAGTTGAACAGTTTTTTAGAAATACCACAATATAGCTGAGTCCCAGTTACTGGGGTGTTTGTGTGCACGTAAACATAACAGTGAAACACGAGGACAACACACAAAATGAACTGAGGGATGGACGACTAACTAACAGAGACATTACAGGAAAAAAAAACACATCTTTTCTTTTCCTTTTTTCATTTACCTGCGGCTCAGAATACTCATCGGTGGGAATGATGTCTGTGGCTCCCTCAGAGTAATCATAGAACTGAGAGTAATCTAAATCATCAGTAGTGTACTGGAGAGGTCGAGAGAGGAGAGATAAATAGAGAGAAAGGGAGGAGAGAGAGTGGGAGGGTTTAGTGTTAGCATTAGCATCAAGGATGCAGAGTCTTGCTTCAGCAAAGAAGATGATACAGTGCATATAAAGCGTACTGTATCATCTTCAGCATGCTATATGTTCAACCAGTTAAAGACAAATTATTTTTAAATTATTACTTAAGGCAAACAATAGAAAATATAACTGACGTGACGACATGATTGAAACGAAAGATGTCCATCAGCATTTCATGTGATGCAACACTGATATAATAATCAGTGAGACTAAACTGTTAATTACACACACGGCATAATTTGAAATGCTACAAGACACAGAGTTTTTCTATAATGTATTATAATGTATACAATCTATATGTTCTGACAATGGTGACACAAACGTTATCATTATCTTCAAATAAACAAACCACTAAAGCTAACTGAACTTGTATAATAGTCTTACAATAGTAAACAAATGCTGGAACTCGGTATGTTGGTCTTAACCTACATCTGTAAGCAGATGGGGTCATAAAACCAAGAACAACAACAGAGAAACCTCAAAGACAAAACCACCAGCTGCATTTCAGGGCTATCGTCATGGAACTTTCTCACTGAAAGCATGTAAATTATATGCTTCAGGATGTGGAAGCTCAGCTGGAATCAAGGAGTGTTCATTTAAAAGAAAAGCACACCTTGTTGGAGTCATGTGGTTCTGTAAAGCAGTTCCTGATCAAAGAGTAAAAAAAATAAAAATAAAAAAAAAGATAATAGAATATAATTAAACTTAGAGGAAAGGTGCACCGGAAAACCCGGATTTTTTTTTAAGTTAATCGCTTCATGCTGCAACTTGCACACAGAGTGAAGTCAGAACATGATACTCCATACATGAAGATTAAATCATTAATAATGTTTGTGCATTATTAAATTAAGCAAAAATAGCTGGATCGCACTTAAAATGTGATCCTCATAATCATCTTAGTGATGATTTGTGGACAAATATAAAAGCAGTTACCTTTAATGCAGACATGTTTAAATATGTGAGTATTTTAAATGGATAAATTGTCTGTCCTTTACTTTACTTAGACTTGTAAGTAAACACTTAGGGTTAATAGACTTTTATATTGCATCCTTAAGTTTTAAAAAGACAACTGAGGGACAGAGAAAAAGATCAGAATGACAGAATAGGAAGCCCTTTCAACATAACTTTCAACAAAATCTTACACCTTGTGTTGATCAAAATTCCTGAACAGTTACACGGTCATATTCTTGTTTTTATGTTGATATATTTAAATTGCAAATACACACTAAATTTCACAAAGCTGGTCCAATCTGCTGTGCTGATGTCTGTGGGTTTTGTGATCAATCTGCCTACATTTCTTCATCCAAGCAAACTAACTGCAGGTATTTACCTTTGACAGCTGATGGAAAACACCTGCTATGACATCACCGATTGGGGTGTGGCCAGATGTGCATCAGGTTTTGACATTTGAGCGACTGATTTAGAGTGTATTTACTCAGGAGGGGCCCACTCCAATGGTGCAATGTATTGAAATCTTCCTCAGTATTTGATAACAAACTGAGATACTGTGATTTGTGCTGCTCGAAATAATTCATCTTTCTTAGCTGTGCTGTCGTAATACATCAGAATACGGATGAGAAGTGCATAATTGGATCAATTAATTATTTTAGTAAACATCTGTATTTTCATGTCTGTGTAGTAACTGTGAATATCTACAGTGTGAATTATTCTTTGTTGATACATGTACAGTTTCACCAGGATCATATATCTTTCTCAAAGAGTGAGACCTGTGATCTGTGGCTCTGTGAAGCACAATCGCAGACCAAATCAAAGGCCTCGTCAAGGTGTAAATGGATTCGAAGGCACCTTTTTTGAAGCACTTCACTTATTCCTCAATTGAATTTTCCTGAGCTCATAATTTACCAGTCAAAATGCTACGGCTTTGTCTCTTAATTGGTTAAACAAGTACAAAAATAAGGCTTAAATACATGTGCCTCCAAACTGAGGAAACTGTGTAAGTAAAACCTGGCAACGGTGCCTTTCTGAATGCCAAATAGGTGTGAGCTTCAAAAAGCAAGTTAAAGTGAAGCTCTTCAGTTCTTCCTCTTCTAAAATGTAATTCAGATTAAAGTTTAAATTAATCAGCACCCCCGATTGGTGCCTTGCCAGATCTCCCCCACCCTCCCCGGTTGGCTGACCTCTTCCTCTGGCTCCTGGGCCTGCAGGGAGTCGCTGTGGGGAGTGTCACAGTCGGGGCTGTAGTGTTCACAGTAGTCATATGCTGCTTTGGAATCAGCCACAATCAGAAGCTGCTGGATGTCACCCTGCAGAAAACAGAAAAAAAAAAGTCAGGTCAATCATTGAAGCAGATTTTGCCTTCATGTAATTGTCTGTCAGTTTAAAAATACATATATTATTGAGGGTCATGTCTCCTCTTTCTCACACACACACACACACACACACACACACACACACACACACACACACACACACACACACACACACACACTGGTTAAAGTGGATTAAATGAAAATCTTAATTTACAGATGTGATCTCTGAGGTCCCATACACTTACAGAGTCTGGCAGACTCTAACACTCTTGTATGATTAAACAGCTTGACACACACACACACACACACACACACACACACACACACACACACACACACACACATGACAGAGTCCACACACACACGGCTCAGGGAGGAAATTAAGTTCAGACACCGAGAAAATTATTATTATCAGCGCTGGGGTTTACCTCAGGAAATCAAATAAACATGGAGCATGAAGCCAGATGTAACACCTGGCATGACCGTGTGTGTTTACAGTACAATAAACAACAACAGCGACAGCTAATAAGGGATATGGGGATATAATATAAAACATGGTGGCAGGCCGATATTATTGTTTTAGGTTTCTCATTCCATATACTATATGTATATTGCCAGTATGATTTTTTGCAGCTTTACACTATGACATTTGCAGCATGGGAATGAAATGATCAGGGAATAAACCAAGAACAGACCTGGGAATTTGGAATATAAAATAATTTACACGCTGTTGATCTTTAGTCTTCTTTATTTAAGCGTTACAATTTGTTTTTTTAAATTAATTGAATTATCACCTTATTTTGAATGAGGTTTACTCTTTAGCATTTTTGTGGCAGTGCTTATTTTTCATGTTTTAAGGTCCCATATTGTACAAATTTAGATTTCCATTTTTTACATAATAAACCAGGGGTAAGAGCTGTATAAATACTGAGTCAAAACTCTCAGCCCAGTGAAATGGACACAGCCTGTATATAAAAACTGTGTCGTGTGGACTTCTGTAGGTTTATGATGTCACAAATTCTCAGATCATATGTCCACTAACAGCACAGCCCATTGTCCAACCTTTTACGTAGAAGAAAACACCAAGGTAGCAAGCTAAAAACCAAAGAAAACCTTTGGTTAGCCTGGAAATGCGCCACACTGAAAAGACGCTGCCAATCAAAAGAGAGGTTTTTGGTACTTCAAAGTACAACAATATCTTCTTATGGATATCAAGGCTGCAAATAAAACTCCAGAAAAGTGTCAAATATTGGACCTTTAAGTTCAACTGCAAAATATCCTGCCACAGCACACAACATTGCCCCAACTCTTTAAGAAAGAAATTCACCATTTGTTTTTCTTCTTGTCAGTTACAAAATCAGTGGAGTTCTGAAACAAACTCAGCTGCCAAAAGCTTTTATTTTGAAGACTTAGCCCAGAAAAACACGTGTACACATGGTTTCCAGTACAAAGGGTGTCAAAAACGATTGTCCTAAAATCAAGGAGCCACTAAAAATGTCACCCAGGACAAAAAACAATATTTTGAACAACAATCCCTATTACTCAATGACTTTGCCTGAAAAACAATAGAATAGTAGTGTACCAACAATGTTCTCTTGATTGTTGGGACCACAAAGCCTAACACTACTCCAGGTCAGTCTCACTTTGTTATTAATCCTACAGCCACAAAACACACAGCTCACTGCCACACAGCAAACACACTGGCGAAAGGATCTGAAGTCTGCAATTGCTTGAACTGAGTTCCGGCAGGCTGCTTGTTGAGCCTTTATACACATTGCAAAGACAGCTGACAAAAGTTTTAAGGAGACGGAGTGAGGGGCACGCCTTTGGTTAGGAGCTGAGAACAACAGAGATGCCTGAGCCCAGAGATAAAAAAAAAAAAAAAAAAAAATCCTGATGCACTTGTGTCAGCAGGGAAACTATACAGTGGGAGAGCAGAATAAAGGATTGGCAGTGAAACACAAGAGAAATCAAGCAGGCTGAAACTTGCCATGAGAATGTGTGCGTCTATCCCCCTCGTGTAAAAAGCCCATCTATGGATCCTCAACATGTTCCTTAGTACAAACATCCATGTGCCACGGCTTGTCCCATGAGAAAACAAGCAGTGCTCCTTGAAAATTCTCTCCGTACAATCATCCATCAACATATTGTTTCACAGCTTCAGTCTGACAGTCCACAGATTCCCCCCCGTGATGGAAAAAAAAGGGGGATTTTTCTCACATATCTAACAATACAATCGTATATTATCTGTCTACAAGTTAAACACAGTGACTCTGCACACTAAACTTCAAATAGCACAACAAACCCCACCTCCTCCCTATAAACCACTACATTTAGCCCCATCCTTAAATTCCTAAATCGTATCTGATCTCATCTGTTCTGCCTAATTTGAAGTGTTTTAGTGGGCCAGTCACAACATTTCTGCTCATTGCACTTGATGTTACTGCAGGTAGTACGTTGTCAGTAGCTACACTCTTGGTTGGTGCAATGTGACAAGGACATCATCCCACTTCTACTGTCTGAAACACCCCAAACAACTGAGCTATGAGTAACAACTCATATATGGTAAGGCTTGAAATATGATGAATAAAATGCATTTCAGAAATTAGAGTTAAAATACCCACACCTTGAAATGCAACACTTACACTTCCCACTATGAACATATGAGCAAACAGGTGATTCTAAAACTTGGAGAAGTGTCATAGTTGTGAGTCAAATATTATATAATTCCTGTAAGGATACAGACATTATACAAATTACCGCAAGCCACTAAAGGTGAAAAGGGTACAAATGCTCACTAATATACTGTACATCACCCAGTTAATTACTTATAGTAAAACAACTATTTTTGCATTACCAGGCTTCTGAAATGTTGTTATGTAAATAATGCATTTTTCCTAAAGAAATATGTGCTAATTTGCATACATTCAAAGAAAAGAAATTTCAACATTGGAAAAAGGCAGGGTTCAAAATGTCTTGTTTCTCTTGACATATTAGAGTCAAAGGTTTTTACACAGGAGATTTTGTTTATCTCTATATATCACTATAGATATACTATAGATACATCCACTTTGGCCATGTTTTTAGGAATACAATTGTAAATCTTTTTTTTAATTTTTTTTTAAAGGAGCTATGAATGATACATGAACAAACAACTCAGTCAAACCCTTTAAAATATATAGAGGAATAGAAATGAAAAGTTTGGTGAAAGTGTGTTGTCAATTTAAAGGCTGTTTTCTCAAAATGACTATTTTTTTTTTTTTCTCATACTCTGAGTTAAATATCTCCACCTCAGTAACACCTACATGCACCAAACTTTACAGTCTTTTCCCATCTATATCCCAAAATTCTTTACGGAGGGGTTTATTCATTCACCATTCATAGCCATATATATATATCATATTATATTGGCAAACTTTTCATGAATTTAGGACATATGTACAGATGCAAATACACAAAGTGTGGTAAAATAAACACCTTTTCTTTCCACTTGTCTTAAAGATGTTATGAAAGCCAAATAGCCATAAAAATGCACAAAATTGACCAGTGAATAACTGCAGCAATGGATGCAGAGTCAAACTCTTACTTCTGGGTTATCAATTGAATAATATTGTTCATGAAGAGACCAAATTTACCTGCAAAGTAACAAACAAGACAAAGTGCTATAAACCAAGTGTGAGAATTGATGTGTGAGTCTGTGTCCATGTGCGTTTGGGGAGGCTCAACAGAAAAAGAGAGATCAAGCCTTGCCCTGAGTCAAGTTGACATGTATTACCTCATGTGTCACCCAAAGACCAACAGTGAATGCTTGAACCCTGCCTCGAGTCAGCTCTAATTAATCCACGTCTGAGAGCCACCCGTGTGCACACAAATAGGCACTGGAGACATGGTGTTCAAGCCCTAAAACTAGATCAGCACAATTATAAAACATCGAGGTGGAGAACATGTGCAATATGACGCATTCAAGGTCTGTCATGATCCAGGCACTATTCAAGGTGTTCATGATGCATAAAAAAACAAAACTAAGTGTAAGCTTTAAAAGATACAAACACTTTTTAGTTGGAAGGGCTGACAGGTAAAAAAAACAAAAAACCTTTATAAACTAGATAATCATCACTATACTTGCTGAGGTATCTTATTTTCTGGTATAAATGGCACTCCCACAGACAGGTGTCTTCCTTTAACGCTCCATTAACCTGTCTTCCCAAACAGAAACTCACAAAACCAAGATGAGACAGGAGAGAAACTGATGTGTACTGAGGAAGGGAGCACTGAGAGGGATCCAGAGACAGACAGGGATTTAGAGAGAGCAGCTGGGATGGTAACAGATGTTTTGTGCTGGGGAAGCACCTGGGGAGAGTTACAGCGAGGCTCTGGGCCTGTCTTCTATTGTGGACCGCTAAGAGAATAAAAAAAAAGGCCCTGGCAACTTGGAGCGAAGCCAGAGCTCCACAATACACCCCTCCTGGCTACAGCATAGCACAATGCAGCACTGAAGCAGGCCCATGAGGTTGTGCGTTCATGACTGTGGGGTCAGAGGTCAATGAGGAAAAAAGAGAGAGGCTGAAAGAGAGAAGTGGGGTCAAGATCAACAGCTGAGACTTTTGAATCCTCATAGAAATCATTTTACAGCTCCATACCTGCTATATGCACTGTTGTGTTAGGCATTATTTTCACCTCACATGGTTTTAAATGCATCATTAACTTTTGAAAAACATGAAAGTGCAATAGAGTACTATTAGAAATGATGATATACAGTCAAACAAGTCACACTACAAAAATAAAAGAAGACACTGTAAAGTGTGTAAAGATATTTAATTAAGGTCTTTTAAATGAGATTAAACTCTAAAGTTTGACTGGAAAGCTGATTTTAACTCTGCACCAAACTATGATTGTTGACTCATCAAAACTAGATGTGATACAAGTAAAATGAATTGTTTTATTCAGCACTGAATTAACATTGAATTTCTTTCTTACATTGTGTTGATCACAACTAAAATGCACCTATCAGTTACACCACTGAGTCATTTTAAATTAGTTACTTTCAGTGTGGAAAATTTCGTATCAGATAACAAAGTAGTGCAAACAGGGACAGAGTAATAGAAGAGAAATAAAACCAGGGAAATAATAGCATTTGTTGACAGTACAGAATTCGTGATGCCCTCTTTTTCGAGATGCACAATCCACCTTGACCTCATCCTGACCGCAAGGCACCATGGGATATAAATACACATGGAGGAGGTCATAGGTTACAGCAGGGCATAGCAATAGTGTTGGATTTCCACTCGCGAGTAGCTGCCCGACATGATGTCCACGTTTTGAATCATCAGTTTAGAGCAATGTTTGGTTTTGTTTTGACAGACAAATCCTTTTACATGATGTCACTACAAGCTGAACGCTGAGCATCACGGACCAAACTCAAAACCAAGTAGTCATCAGCATGGGTCCTTTGACATACCTTTGCCCACAGCAACATACTTTAACATACTCCAGTCAACTGCAATTAGACAGCTTCATAGCTACTGCCCCAAAGTCTAAAGAGTAGAATCACCTTAAGATAACTAAGAAGCCACATCAAGAGCTTTAACAGCAGACACCTGGAGGATCAAATTGCTTAGAATTTTTGGAGTAGATTAGGCAGTGGCTTTATAGCCTGCTAAATAATGCTGGTAAACACAAGAAATGGAGACCGATCCAATGACAGCAGAACTTCATAGATACAATTTTCTAGAGTAGTAATAACTATAAAATGTTTTTAGAAAGAGTCAGCTCAGTTACAGACTAATAGCCATAAAGTTTTAACATGCAGCCTGAAAGGAAGTAAAAAAGAGCCAGACTGTTACCTAAAATTTGCATGTAATTAGAAAATATAAAGAAAAAATTAAACATGCCATATGCCATCTTTTATGACCAATTAACACTTGAAAGACACAGAAAGTTACTTTTGCCATTAGTAATTCAGGCTAGCAGACTCGATAAACACGATCTGTCATAAACCAACATGCTTTTTCTAAATGAGATGCAGTGCAGGCACCACGGTGCAGAGAACTAGTCCTCCAGCGCTGATACATTTTTCTGCCCAGTGAGACACTGAATAGGCAGGGGTATGCATATGTGCGTGCTGCATTGAGACAGGTAATGTCCACCAGGCATGAATAGACAGTCTCATGGCTTTGGCACAGTAGGGAGGCCTCAAGGTGGGGAGGGTGCAGAGGGAGGAGGAGGTGGCGAGCAGGGGGAGAGTATGCAGGGAGGGGAGGAGATGAGGAAATAAGGAAAGCCTGACGGGGCAATGAAAGGCTCCCATTCATCTGTGCCAGATCCCCGTGCGGCGGTGGTCGCCTCCAACCTGAGGCAGGTAGGGCATGAATAGACGTTTATGAAAAATGCAGGTCAGGTTGTGAAAACAAACCCCAGAGTTGGAATAAAGCAAATATATAATTAAATCTAGAACTGGAAATAAAAAAAACCTCACCTACCACACTCGTTAAAAGGGAAGTCAAAACCTAAAGAAAGTGACGTTTTTGCCATGTATTTCTTACATTTCTAGATTTTTTTTTTTTATATACATTCTCATACATAATTATATTGTAATCAAATCATATCACCTAAAATCTTCTGACTAATTTAAAAAAAAGAGGAGGTCCAACATAAGGCCAGGGTGTTTCCTTCTCCTCCACTGTACTGGATATCCCAGCATGCATTGGGACCCGTGGATCTCGGAGGAGAGCAGTGACAGAGAACAGACAGGAGACCTGTTCCAAAAACTACACAGAGAAGACCCTGTTAGCTGACTTATGGCTCCTATTTTCAGCCCTTCCACGGGCCAACCTCTGACTAGACACCCTGTTTGATAGAAATGCTGGCTTCAGTGCTCCACTCATAAATCTAATCAAAACTGACAGGGGATGCGAGGAAGAAAATCGCCTCATAAACTTTAGACCTAAGAAAAAAAATTGTGCCTGGATCCGTAATCAGAAACATATTAATATTTTTTCGATAAAGTTCAAATTATTTTTTTTGTGTTAGTTTAATACTGATAGAGGCTAAAATGTTATGATTAAGCTATTTTATTAGTGCCTACTCATTTTTAATACAAATTTATTTTCTTTATATGGTGACCATATCTTTTCAAAATGCAGGTGTCTAAGAATACCAACACTTTTTTACTGAATATAATTTTTATGTCTTTCATTTAATAGTCTGACTGATGATGATGATGATGATGATGATACCGGTCTCTTTACCTAACTCTACATCATATGTCCATAGCAACACAGCGATGTCCTCATCCAAACAGCCTGAGTGGAGCACAAGGTCAGATTGGAGCAATGATGCACAGCAAAGAAGGGAAACCCTTCTGCACACTCACACAATGCTCTGCAATACACACGGCACCCTGCGTCCCCGTGGTGATGACAAGGCATGCCCAAAGAAATATGGCTTTAAGACAAAAGTAGAAGCATCAATCATTAAAACATGGTATCAGAGTAATGACTCACCATTCCCGCAGCACTTGAACAAACCAGCAGTCTCTCACAAGCAAACACAGCTCCCATATATGTTCTCAGTGAACTTTACCTCATACCAGACAACACCATGAGCGTCATGACAGCTCAGTCATTATCTGACTCTATTTACATCTGCCTGCCAGCATCAACCTCTGGATGAACTGGGTCTCAAAGCAGAATGAACATCACACTTAATGAGAGAATGGGAGAGATGCTCAAAATCCCAGAAGGTTGCCCTCAAAAATGAATATTTCGAAGTTGAAATATGCAGATTTGTATTGTTTTTATTCATTTTGTCTCCGTTATCCGGTATTAAGAAACAGTTTGGGGCAAACCTTATGTCTAATATGCATCTTTTTGTTTGATCTGCCAGGCATTGGGAATGTAGAACAGCATATGTGCCTAAATCAACACTGCATTATAATAGCTGGAGACACCAACAGCAAAATGAGAAACTCAAGAAATGCTTTACCAACACTGAGTTCACACATTCAAACTCCCAACTACTGGACTTCCCCGGCAGCCCTGGAGCTGCTGTTTGTTTAATGATAAAATCTTCTTAGACTTCTTAGATTGTTTTCTGATCAAACAGGAAGAGACGGGCTGGAAGACATTACATTTTTTTTTCTTTTTGTGTGTGTTCGGAGGTATTAACAGCTCCAAACAGTACAGTGTATTGTAGGTTTCAGTAACAAGCACAAGTTTAGCAATGTTCTAAAAAGCGCTATTTACAAGTGTCATGCCATTTCTGATAATTGGCAAATCACAACAACAACAACAACATAGGCTCTGTGAAAAGCAGTAAAGACTCACTTGTTTGTTTACCACAGTTCTGCGGAAGAGTTCATGGCTCCAGTTCTATCTTTAAATGAGAGTATGCTGATGATGGCTCATGGCTGAAACTCATCAGTTTTTCTGCTCACAATAAATAGTTAAATACTGATCTGTGAGTATTCTGCTCTTGTTGGACTCTCATTACAACGTGTTGTGGTTCAAGATTTGTGAGTTGTGCGTGGCATTTTTCTATATACATTATCCAGGTTTATCCTTGTCAAACAAAATCTCTCAGACCAAGGTTGCTAACCCTCTTATGAGTTACAGTAAATAGACGCAAAGGAAATCAGATGTTTTAGAATCGTTGTCGGACCCTCAAACCTTGCAAATGATCTATTATAAAATCACCAATCTGTATTTTCTAGTGACAGACTTACATGAACGGATCAAAACGTTTATTTTGACAAATAACTGAAACTCAATCTATTGTATCGCCATCTTTTTGGTCTGCTGGGACTCAGGTGATAAATATTTGTCACACATGAATATTTCACAGTTGGTCAAACACAGCCAAAGTAAGCTTCCCATTCAATATAGAGCTGTGCCATTCAACATGCAGCCACAGAATTCTTACATTCATTGTTTGAATCAATAATACGCTCCAAAGCTGCTTTCCAGATTTGATTTGTTCTGTGTGTGTTAAAGCTAAGTATTGTTAACATTTTTAAAAGGCTGACCACTGCCTATAATCTGAGCTTCTCACGCTCCAAAAACAAACTGACAAAGTTACTCGTGTGGTCACAAACAAAGAGAGGCTGAAAACCTCTGCTGGAGGACTCTGTAATCAAACTACAGTAGAGCCCCAGCAGGCAAGATAAAAGGCCTCAGATGTTTTAGATGTATGATATCTCTGTGAAGTTCCTCAAAATCATAAGAATTGGAGACCTCGACATGTGCCCTGGTTTCTATCAACTCCACATTCCTCTTTGGCAGAATCAAAGGCTGTGTCAGTGGGACTTAAACTGAAACCCCTGGATTCGAGAGAGAGAGAGAAGGAGGTTTGGACACAGTAAATACTGTTTAAAATTAATACATAATAAATAAATTATTTCGAGTGAACTGATGCCAAAGGGACACCAGCAGAAGAAAAATTGGACTACAAGCAAGTTTTTAGTCCTAGATGGTCGATGCTACATCATTTCTGATTGATATGCCAAGATACAAATTAGCAGTGACACCAACAAGCACCTCAGTAACAACGGACACGTTCACACAATCCACCGCAGTGAAACATTTACCTGGAAAACTTCCTCGTCCAGAATCCTGGTGCCGAACACGGTGATGCCGTTGGTGTTGATGGAGGCGTGGTCGCTCCTGAGCAGAGGCTTGGTGATCTTCTTCTTACAGTCGACGATGATGGTGACCGTCTTCTTCTCCACGCTGATGGCCACGCGGTGCCACCTGGTCGAGGACACAAAGAGAAGAGATTAGCAATGAAGGAAGGCAAAGTCGAGCAGAATAAATGGTCGAAACTCCAGCAACACCTGCAGTATGTAGACAACGCAGGGGCAGATTTGTAAGACCAACACGTTCCGACTTGACCTTCATCAAACAAATTACAACACACACTTAAATAGGGTTGGTGTATATGATTGGTTATTCATAATTTTTTACCTTTTGGATTTCTTTCATTTGTTTCATACCCCCTCTATTGAACTGTAGTAATGTGTTTTATCTCGACCCCGATGATGGCCATAAGACGGAACGTGCGGGTCTTACAACAAAGCTGCTCCACATACTGCAAGTGTTGCTGAAGTTTTGACCACTTGTAGTTTCTTTTTCCTCCTCTGTGCACCTTGGGAGGATGTGAAGTTGTGCTAGAAACACTTATCTTGCTTCCTAAGTGAAGCAGAATAAAAGTCTCTTACTGACCTTGATGCATTGCTAGTGCACATTGAATAATCACTGAAATCAGAGCATCATATGATATAGACAACAAGCAAAAATGAGGTCAATTAATACGATGTGCAGCAAGTGTTGGGTCAATAACTTGAAAATTTGACTGTAGACATCTTTGTGTGGTTTGATTACATTCTAAGAAAACATTATCAGGACTTTAATCGGATTATAATCGACTTGAAATACCTCACAACGCGCCTCAAGGAGAGAGAAACTGAGAAAGTTCTGATGCAAGTCATTACAAAAGCAAATGCCCCGAGAAAACATGAGCAACCGAGTTATGTATGACATATTTTGATCGACAACTGCCATACATGCAAAGGGTTAACCGGGGTCACACGTGAGCCTGACACTTCCCTTGCCTTTGCACCATTTGCCACTGCACTTAAGGGCTATTGCATACCAGGCAGCAGTGGACCACATTCTTGCCCCCACACTTTGGCCCTGTTTAACACAGGATTACACTCATTAAACTCCAAACTTAATCCTCCTTCTGGGTTACTCGGCATGACAGACATGGTGAACATTGTGGAAAGTGTGTGTCAAGATCCGGGAAGGCCGGCCTTGCCAGAGCAGGAGACACACAGTCAAAACATTGTTCCGAGGTGGAAGATGAGACCTGGCAACGCTGAAGCTAAAGATGGCAATAAAAGAAAAGTTTATCACAGATATTTCTGATATCATATGAACTGATCTGAATGGTAAATTGTGGTAGAAGCAAGAGGACAAATGCGTGGAAACGTCTCTGATCACACGGACACATTCCAGGGCAAGCAATGGAGCTTAGAGAAAAATAAACGTGCAACTCTCTCCGGGCTTAGCGCTACAGCACAAAGGATTACTTGTCACCTTATATGGCAAACACGCAAATGTTGACTTCAGTGGGTTTCAACAATTTCTCAAAGGTTTGAAGCAGGCACAATGATCAGCAGAGCAACAAAACGGTCTTTTCAGACGCATGTTTTCAGAGCTTAACTGATGGTGTGACAGTTCACTCGAAATCTTCTAAATCACCTTATGTTCCCCAAAAAAGAAAAAGAAAAGGTAATGCTCTTTTTCACCTCATCAATATCATCATTATGCCTCTCTTTTCAAGCTGAGCGTGCGCTTCTTAATACAGCCGCGGGGGATTTCAGACTGTAAGCAGGCAGAGCTTTAGTCAGCGGAGATTTAGACCTGGAAGGCATCCAGACCGAGAAGTGTTACAAATCCTCCACAGAGAACATTGTTCCTCAGACAGCAGTCTACAAAAACTACACACTGGACAGAACAGCCGACAAGACCAACACAAAGTCGGCTGGGAGCGTCTGCCTCCTTGCTGAAAAGATTTTTTTAAAGGATTTCCCAAGCATCCTTCCATCATGATAACAGAGCACACACTGGATCGCATCTTAAGTTCATCTGGGTCATAACACATTGTGTCCGTGCTCTGACTTCCTTTCAAAGTTCAAAAAACAAACATGTTCGGCAAATAAAAGTAAAACTTTAATAAGACTGGAGGAAAGCACCAAACATAATATCAAATAATGCGTTTTCCCAGCAGCCTGTCTGTTTATTTATCCCCCTCTCACCCCTGCACACGAGCTCACAGCAGCTCCACCAAAGCTCTGAGTGAAAATGCTGGGATTTCTGAACCTGGGAGCAGATAATCAGGTTTATGCTAAAAGGTTAGGAACACTGTTTCTGGTTGGGTGAGATAATCCAAAAGGGGGTAAAAAAAAGAAGTAAGTTTAGGACTGCCTCTATCCCCTCCTTTTCCTCCCTCCCACCCTCCCTCTCTAAAATAACAGAGGCAGTGAGTTCATGGATGAGGTCAGGTTGCCCATGGCAGCCCTGCTGTGCCCCAATAATCCAGTGTCTCCCCGTCTCTGACCTGTCTCTGTGCCCACAGACCCCTGAGGAGACGGATAATCCGGTGATGAGCACCTGTGGTGCAACAAGGCAAAAATCTGGGTTGTTTTCTTGCTTTTATCGAAAAGAACGAGTCAGTGGAAATCAGGAAATGTTTAGCTACTTTTAGGATAATCACAATGCCATAGAAATCCTTGTAACTCTAATACGTGTTTTCATTATGGGAAATTTAATCAAAGTAAAGGACAATCCATTTCCATAGATAATCCATGTATGGATCGGTCACAAGACAAAATATACGAAATGCTGATGAGCATCAAATGATCAAAGCCTTGATGTACTTCTTTGACACCATCTTACTCCCCTCCCTCTGTTTTACATCCATCCCCCTCCTGAATCAGCTTGAACTTGGAGTCGGAGGGCACGCGGGTGTGTTTTGAGTGTGTGATTACGTGGAGTTCAGATTTGACATACTTTCCATCAGCGAGGTTGAGAGTCCGAAACAGCGGGTAGTCCTCGGGGGCGGGCTTGCCGGTCTGGTCCTCGTACAGGAAGACGGGCGAGCGTCCCACCTCCACGCCCAGCTGCTGGACTCCCTGCTCGTTGTAGACGGACAGCAAGAAGGACTGGAGGCCAGATTTGGGGCGCACTGTGGCCAGGATGGAGAAGTCCTCAGGGAAAACACCACCTGCACGGTCGGAGGAGGATGGGTGGGAAAGATAGGTGAACGGATTGGAGTTGATGTGACTGCGGACACTTCCAACATCAATATTTAAATATTATACCATCTATTACATCATATTTAGGCATATTTGAACGTAATAAGGCCTCAGCATCAATTTACTCTTCTAAAGTAACAACCAATTACTTTTCTCAGCTTGTAAATACTTGTTTTATCACACTGAATCACTAATACTAACCTTGGTAGGTGTAATATATATAATTTCAAGCTGTATAGAAAGGGTGCCAACATTTAGCTTTTCCATGTAGAGCTAGATATTTATCCAAAAGTTTTTCGGGAGACTGAAAAACAAATCTTTTGCTCAGCTTTGCCTTATTTTCCATTATTTAACGACACCAATCAAAGCAGTCATTGGTAGTTCAGATCTCTGACAGTCAAGAGGAGAATCCACCCTCCAGAGAACCTGTTTTACACATGACAGCTGATGGTTGGAGGTTCTCTTACCAGGGAATAGCTGCGTGGTGGGGGCGCTGATCTGGATCTGCTCGGCAACTCTGTACGCCGAGTCAGGCTTCGAGGCTCTTCGGTTTGCGCAAAATCCTGATGTTTTTGTCACTCCTTCGGGGTAATTTTGAAATGCTAATACTTTTAGGACATCCACTGGTTCTGCTGTTCAAAGAGGAAATAAAAAAGTTGTTAGGTCGTTGCAATGTTTTCTGCAGGAAATATGTGGTTCAAGGTGAAATTGGTTCGTCACCATTATCACCACACTGATGACTGATTACATGGATTACTTTCCAACATGGTCCCAAGATGTTGAAAAAACAATCACATGTGTAATATAATAATAACAATGATAATAATATGGTAGCTTTTCAAAATTTCAAACATGTCTTGGCCCTTTTCCTATTAAACAAACACAAGGCAGTTATGATTCATAATATAATAATAATTAAATAATTAAATATCATAAGGATTAATAAGCAGTGTTGAAGTGTGTTATTTTGGGCAAGAGTGGAGATTCATTGGCTACAGGATGTGTCTAAATGGTTAAGTTCGGAAATGCTGCCTTGCCCAGCCTCTACAGGCTCATCTGACAAGAAATGTGGATGTCACCACCAAAAACCGAAGACCTTACTGAACAATGTGCTATCAGAGTTAGACTTCTACAACACCAGGGTAGGTTTACCCTTATAAGGCTCTTCAATCTGAAGCAATTTACATAATGTAGCTTGTGTGAGAGCCAAATGAGGCCCATGGGAAAGAATTATGATTATGCCTCCTAATCACAACACCCTCTCAGTACAAAACAGTGGCTTCTGCAGCAGTATATTGACTCCCTGTAATATGGGCCATTATGTTTTAGTATCTAAGTCCATGCACAGCACACATGCAATATATTCATGACATAGCCTATGTGACCAGTGCTATTCTATTGTTTACAGGCCACATTTTGGAGTCCAATAGACATAATAGTAGGTGGGCACTATGAGTAAAGTACAAAGGGTTCAAATCCATACATTAAAATAAAAACAGGGGCTTACTTCACAGAGCATAGCAATACCTGCTGGCAATACAATGACAGTCTGTTAGATGAAATAACACGAAAAAAAAGCATGCCAAGGGGCCTGAAAGCATCAGAAAGATTTTCTGATGGCTCCAAAGCCACTGTTTAGGTTGGCATGTCAAGGTCAAATAACTCTCTGACTTCTTGATACAAAGGGATTTTAAATAAATGTCTCATGTCTAATCTTAAAACTCTCAACACTCCAGATATGGCAAGGAAAAGAAAATTAGGAGCCTGTTTTGTTCTGCTGGGAAAAGCAGTTGGTTTGGGGACGAATGTGTGTACTAACATGAATCTATTCCTACTGAATATAAAAGGAGCATCGCTCATACAGATGGTTTGTAGAGGATCAACTCATTATCAGTGCAGATTAGATTTGAGGTAGACTAAAAAAATATCTATAGTAGTGACTTTGTGAACCTCAAAGATTTCATTTTTATGAAAGGCAAACACAAAAGCCTTGAATGTGTATCCTACGATTTCCGTGTCACTTTATTCCTCTTATGCAACACCTATAATGGACCAGATGTCCTCAACAGTGTATGCAAAGAGAGCTGCTTCAATCCATAGTAGAAAACTCCAGTCCAAAAAAGCAGACAAATCTACACAGTTCTTCACAACAATCTTCCACATCTTTTCTCTGAAAAGCAACCCTATCCCTGTAAAGAAAATCTGTATCAGATGGTCAAACTCAGAATGAAGAAACGAGCATCTTCAGTGTTATTCCGCCACAATCCAGCTCACTAGAGGACACAAAGCAAGATAAGCAAATGATTTAAAAACATCCACAAAAACCAAGAGCAAAATCAGCTGCTACGCCGTAGGAATGCCATCACTACGGACAACGTGGCCATTTTTGTAGCTTGTGAGGATGAACCGGCTACTTATTTTGGAGAGTGAACTGAGGAACTCATTGTGAGTTCCTGCAGAGCTGCTTTCAGTCCAAACTCAGGGACTCATACGTTCCAGATGTGGCAAATTTGGCCAGGCTACGACCCTCGCACAGAGGTGCAGAGAAAATGTCAATACCGGCCAACCCATTACGGCCAAATGAGTGTGCACAGGTTTTTAAAGGGGAGCATCTGATGGAGCTGGTGTGTGTTTGCCCCCTGGGGCTGAGCAAACAGGCCACATGGCTAGCAGCAGAACTCAGGTGGCATGGAAGAATGGACCTTTCCTCAGTCTGGACAGTTGATCCAATAACTGAGCCTCTGCTGGATCATTCTTTATGCAGATGATTATGCACACTGCAGAGGCATGCAAGAAGGGGAGGAGCTATGACACATTGGCATTAGACACAGATGGACTGATTTGATATAATCTCTGTCATGTTCACAGGTGTATATCATGTTCCAAGAGATAAAATAACACCAGTCTTAGAAGTGAGGCCAGAAAGGTCTGCCTAGGCTCATCCTTAATCACCTCCTGTGTCAGACCGACTGATACCTTAAATCCCGCTCCCCTTTGTTATTTTCAGCCCTTAAGTCTTTAACAGGAAGGTCAAATTGGCTGGTAAACGGAGGAGGACCTTTTCACCTGCAGCTCCCTGAGACTCTAATAACATCTTCAGTCAGAGTGTCTCTCTCTCCCTCCATATACCCCCCTCCCCTTCTCCTCCTCTCTCTCCCACTCTCCCTCTCCTTCTTTCAACTTCCACCACGCTGCCGGCTAAAACAGGACGGCTTTATGCTGGTGTCATACCAAGGAAACTGCACTGAGACACCCAGTTTTTCAAAGCATTCCCCCCCCCCCACGACTTGGCTTTTCCTCTCATTAACTCTTTGGCTTCCATGTGACAATCAGAGCATGGTATCACAGTATTTTAAGCCTTTTTCTGATTCCAAACAGGTCATTTAATCACTGTAGAAGTCTGTTGATCATCCTCATTCTAAAATTTGAGTTTGGATTTGCAGGTAAAGCAAACTTCTGACAATAATGAATGCCTCTAAATTATTCTGCAAACGTGTGACAGCTTCAGCAAACAAAGGTCCGGCAAGGAGCTGATGTTCCCGCTTGAGCATATTAGGGGAGAGGACTCTGAAAATGCTAGCTTTGTCTGCTGGAATGCACATCTGAGCCCGTACCCTGGGGGCTGAGAAAACGTGTCTGTACAGTGCTAGATGGAGAGGGCATCCTGCAGGAACAGCTTCGGCTGCCATAAAGCGCTCAGAAGGAAACTGACAGGGTCTCGGAAACACTGAACCCTGGAGCAGAATACTTAAAGAGGCTGGAGTTGGTGAGATAGGGAAGGTGAGGTTTTAAGTCTGAAGTACAATTCCAGTCCATTATTGTCTAAACTGGCAATTATTTGAGGCAATCAATGAAAGCAAAAGGAGCAGCATGGAGTTGATAGATTAATAAACTATCAACCAAAAATGAATTGATTTGTGCAACATAAATCAAAACTGCTTTAACTCAAACTCTTTGTTTTACTTAACAAATGATTTGGGTGAAAGATTAGACATCCGAAAACCCCTCGGCTTAGGAACCTTTTCCAAACCCTCTACATAAGCTACATCCTATTTAAAAATACCATTATGGAGATCATGTGTATCTAACATGTCCACCTGTATCTGTACACAACAATATATCCTTACGAACTCGTCAACAGGCCGAGGTGTGAAGCCTCCTGAACCTTGTGATATGTTGCCATTTTGGCTGCGGGCTCGGCCCACCTGCAAGTCCTGCCTCTTTGAAGGGCTCCAAAATCATAGGGAAGTGCAACAAGCACCATCATCAAATAATTGCTCAGTACTTAAGTGGGGGATGCATTCCCACCGCTCACACAACACGGCCTTGTCCCGCAGCCGACCAAACATCTAAGTGCAAAGTTGGAAGTGCAAAGTTTGGGCAGGGTGAGGAGGGTGAGAAGGGTGAGGAGGGGGGAGAGAGGCACAAGCCAGCTTTTTGGGCTTTGGTGTGGACCAGGGCAGTGTGGAGATAGGGTGAACCTGCCTGACCACTTTTAGCCCCCTCCCCTCCCACCTTCTTCTGCCCAGACACACAGGGTGCTGTTGGCTCTGCATTGACAGGTCTGATGAGACCTTAATCAAAGTGTGCTTTCCTACCACATATTTATAGTTACACTAATGCTGTGCACCAATACAGTAATATAATGTCTGCCCAAAATTGCTGGGTGCCTCACAAACTGCGATTAATCATCAATCCTGCTTCTATCCTCATGAAGGTCAAGAGAAAACTACCACTATCCCACTCTACAATCCAATATGGTTTCTACCTGACCAGAAATATAAGATTACATGTAAAAATGATTGTTATTTTAAGTAAAGTCCGGAGTCTGACAAACGTCCAGTGGCATCTGGTTGAGGAAATCCACCCTGCTAACCGTGTTCATCATCCACCTAGCGGACCACGGTTCAAACAAAGAGGTCGCTTTCAGCCTAAAGGTGAATCTTAAAGGAGAAGGAGCTCTGCTGTGTTTCCTGATCTTTAGAAGAGCCCATACCAGCGGCTTAGGATGAATTTAATTAGGCGACGTGTTTCATCTTCGGGGGAGACGCCTTCCATTCATGCGTAAAAGTCGCCCGCGGTAAAATGATTGTTAATGATTATGGAGTTGTGGTCAAGCAAATATATGCACTTTAAACGATTATCAATGAGTGCATGCACTTTCTAAATAGTCTTTAGAGGATTGTTTAACATTGCACTTTACTACAGTGCTGAGCTTGGTACCGTTCTGCTTCTACCTGTAAGCGTTTTGCTTTGAGGCTTCCACAAATTCAATCACACAGATATAAGGTGTAATCTCGCATTAATGTAACTACTTTGGTTGTGGAACAGGGACTAACACATCTCACTGTGATTCAAACATTACGCTGCCGTGTCCAGGTAAGTGTGTAACTCCCCCAATCTCCATCATCAGCTACCGAGTTTTCCCATCCGGTCGGTGCTCCGTCCCCCTCTCGGCCACACAAACTTCATGAGAGACGTTTGGTTCCCTAAAAATCTTACCTGCTCTGACATTAGCAGCCTGTAGAACCAGGGTTAAAGTGATGATTGCGGTTACAGTGGAATCCATTAGCCACCTTTTCGTTTTCCACCTTGTGGACCACCTTTGCATCTCCATGATCGGGGCGCCCACAAGTGAATAAAACTTCTGGGCGACTTCAGGTAATTTTTAAATGACGTCCCGTCCACAATCCCAAATGATGAACTGTCCTACAAAAAAGCCATATGTGAGGAGTTTCAGCCTCTTCTCTCAGCCACAACGCGGCCCCGATCCTCCTTCCCAGCGCCCAGCCTTCACAGTGAAGGTAGTCGGGCTTTAACCAAAACGCACAGAGTGCAGTCGGTACACTTGGTGCGTCCACGGACAGGAGGGCTGGGCAAGCTCCGCAAACCACAGCCACGATTACAGGGGACTGACAGGGGAACCAGCCCCCGATTAGCAAATCACAGGACTGGAAATTCTCCTTCGGGTCCACCCATTTGTAATGCGCCTCTATAAATTTATGCAGAGTGCATCTGAGGAAAGAGAGAAAAATACAAGTCTCACAAAGTTTACCTGGATTGAAAGATCAAATAGCACAAATGTGGACACATTCTGATCTTATAACATCAATATTATTTCAGTACAGTGCAGTATTTATAAACCTCAATTATTATAGACCTGTTATAGCCAGGGCTGGAGGAAGTATTCAGGTCCTTTATACTTTTGTAAAGGTACTAATACCACATTGTGAAAATACTCCAATACAACTTTACCTAAGTACTATCAGCAAAATGTACTTCAAGTATCACGAGTAAATATATACATTATGCAGTAAACTCTTCCTGTCAGTGTTTTACTGTTATATATGATGGCTTTTGATTAATCTGACTGTTGGATTAGCGTGCCGTTTATGGCTGCAGTCGTTTAAGGTCATAGGTACTTATTTCAGCTTCTTTATGTACTGTTGTTACATTTCATCTGCAGCATTGCATCATATTTCATAAGATTATCATATGTTTGTATTGTTTTTTTTATCTGTAAGAACCATAAGTCAACCAGCTCAGATGCGCACTGGACAGAAAGTGTATGAAGTAAGTAGGGTAATCTGAAAAGTAACTTGTAACTAAAGCTGTCAGACAAATAGTAAAGTAAAAAGTACACGATTTGTCTCTGAGATGGAGTGAAGATTTCATATGATCATTTGCTTGAAATTACTGTTGGATAACCAGTAGACTACAGCTCAGTGGTGAAGCTGATACTAAAAATCTGTATAGTTTTTGAGTAGAATCACTAAGAATTGTATATGTCACCATTCAAATTATAGAAAGTACCTGAACAAACAAGTGATGAAAAATAGTGAATCTGGATGCCTCCTTTCAGGGCATAGGGATAAATGAATGTTTGTAAATTATGAACATGATGCAAGATCTTAAACATTATTTGCTAATTTTATCATTCCTTTTCTGACACAATGCTTTGAGATAATTTCTCATTAAAATGCCAACACATACGCCATATTACAGTTTCCTTAACAGTGAATGGGTCATTGTGCTTTTAAAGTATAGCCGCACACGCTAATAGATGTGTGAATGTTCTCGGTGACTGCATGAATATCCTGAAACATGACACAATAAGGCAAGTTACGTACTTTTGGACACCCCTGAGGGGTGATTGTAGAGAGATGAAGGGTTCCAGGGTTCCTCGTCTGAAGGCCTTTTAGAAGCAGGGGGGTCACATCCTTACATCTCTTGGCTCCCTGCGGTGAAGGCATGGATCCTGACCAGCGTCTGTCTGTCAGCCAGCTCATCCTCTCCAGCCTGCCAGACTCAGCCCGTTTCCAGCCAAACAGTATCAGATGCTGCTCCTAGATGCCCAGTGGCAGAAAGCAGAGCTATTTCTCCGGGAAGAATGGATGTCTGGGCAGAGAGGGTTTGGTGCTACATCTTGTCCTAGCATGGTTCATAACGCAGGGGCAGTCATTGTAAAAGTTGGCTCTGGGGGATTTCAAGGGTTCTTGTGGAGGTCCACGTCATCCCCTGTAAAATTCTTAGAGGAATTTTGAATTATTTTTTTTGTTCACAGGACGTGATTCAAATTAAGGAATTAAGAACTACCTGGCGTACATTTGACTTTTCTTGTTGATGTTTTCTTCTATGTGCCAATTCATTAAATGAGTCCCAGATTTAATGTTTTCTTTCGACAGTCAAGGCACGTCAAAGGAGAAGTCAGTCAGAAATCAGTGATGCAACTGAGAGATGCCAGGGTGACAGCAGCAGATGGTAGCCTCGGGGAAAGTGCAGCGTGCTCACGACTGGAAGTTTGCTCGTTTGATTTCCTGTTGGATTGGAAACATTTGGGTGATGAGTGAAACACATTCCCCCACTTCATTCAAGAAATACTGCCACAACATTCACAAACAAATAAACCACAACTCCTCTGTCAGAGGTGCAGTTTGGTAAACAGATAATTAAAGCCAACTAGTGTTAGGAAGTTGACAGGTATTTCATCTGTTGGGTGCTTTATGGCAGACCAATTCTGCTAAGTTAGTTGAAGTAACTGCAGTACTTTTAGTAGCAGTAGAAGCAACAGTTATTTCTGTAGTACTTGTAGCAGTAGTAACAACTTCTGTTTAGTAGCATGCAAAATGATGGGATATAAAAAGGTCTTGTTACTACAATTCAAAGTGACACAGTAGTGAAGCTCATATTTGACACTCATTAAACAAAATTATGTTCATGTTAAGTAAACTTTAACTATTTCAGAACCAATATTTTAAGATATAATAGTCGTTAAATATATGTATAATCAGTGTATAAAACATATAGCGTGTCTTCGATGTTCTCTCATGGTTACAATCAGCTGTGATTATAATCAGCCTTTGTTCAAAACTGCGAGTGTCTCCACTAATGAGATGGGCCTAAAAACAGCACATAACCAAGCCAACAAACTGCTGCCAGAGAAGTGATGAGTTTTCTTTCTGGCACTGCGGTCGACTCATTTACTACTGCAACACTTTCACTTTGTGATTTTGTTCAGTAACTGTTTAACTTTGTTTAAATTTTACAGTAAGACATAAGATGTATATGAAGACTTGGACTGCTCTGGAGTTTTAGTATGGCACAATGTTGGAAGAACGGGGCCTCGTTTTAGTTTTGGTGCACTGCTACAATTTTTAGGGGGGACAACGGGGATGTTTATCCTTCACTAACCCTAACCCACTTTTTGGGGGCCTCAAAGGGTAAAAATTGCACGTTTTTAAGTTACAATAATAACATTATGTAATTCTTATTCTAATTTAGTTTTACATGTACATACAAACTGTTGGCTGTTGCATTTGTCGGGGACATTCAAGTACAGACATTTTTCAGACATTTGCTGCATTCAAAAGAGGTCTTATTCACTGTGTACATGTGAACGGCCCCCTCTTGTGGTATTCACGATGCTGGAACTCCAAATTCTCGAAGAGCCTCAAGTTCACGAGTTGTGACGTGCTTGCTGACGTTTACGGAAATGGCAGAGGCCATGGAAGTTATTTTTCGTTGGATGTTAAGCTAATATATTAATTCTAGTAATGTATAGTTTTTCTTCATAACTTAGCCTACGTCTGAGGAAAATGTCGATATTCCCAAATGCTTCATCTTTTCCCTCTGTGCCTTTGTGCTTCCTGCATCACATTACCCGCCTGTTAGCTTGCTAAACTGTTACCCTGCGTGGCTTCATGTTGCCGTTGCCTTGCAAAGGTGTTTTTACCACTTAACCACTTGAACACCAAGCATGTAGTCGGGTGAGCACAGGGAGAATCATAGATGGCTGAGTTCCATTAAGTGTTTCCAGTCAATCATGACATTGACTTATCATTTACAAACACAGCACCTCCCCTAAGAGGAATGCAGCCATCATTAATACACCTGTGAAGGTCAATTGTGTAAGAACCACTGCTCCTCACTGGCTTATCTTTGATAAGATTCCCATAATTCTTATTTTTGCCTACTGCAACCATGAAATATGCAGAGCAAGACTTTGTACAGTTGAAAAATGAACCTGTTACTGAAAAACTACGGATCAACGTTCTTCGCCCTTTCTCGTCTTAACTAAACTGCACTGATTCTATTATATCTGCAATACTGACCCATATATCGGTCTGGGCCATTTATCGGTCAGGTTCTACTTCAAACTTTTTTTTTTCTTTTATGAATAAAACCTTAAGAAAAGCAGCTTTTACTGAGGAATGTAAAACCTCAAACAGATTAAAAGGGGTTTAATGTCTCAATGTTTTGACAATTACAAGTGCTCTGTTGTCTGTATGGCCTGGTCAGGAATGAGACCAGGTCAATAACATGCGTAACAATTCAAATGCACATAAATTTAGACTGAATACTGTATTCAGAGAGCTAAACAACCAAGTAGACCTTGTAAGAGGATGAAGAGAGGAGTGGGTCAGGTTAGATAACACTTTTTTTTTTTTTAACAACTATACAAGTACAAGAGAGATATCAAAAAGGTTTGCTGTGGTATTGGTGTACTGGGGCTGGGTTTAAAAGCACTAATACTTTGCAATAACAGCTCAAAATCAGTAAATCAGCCACTCAAGAAAATTTTATTTAGCAAGCCACTGCTGCTGTTTGGTAATTTGCTCAAATATGGGCAAAAATGCAAATCTATAGTTCGGATTTTAAAGCAATTGTAACTACTCGTTTATTTTTCAGTAGAACAAATGAAGAAGGGAGGTCAATGGCATTTCAACAACAACAAAAAAAAAACAGGACCTTTGTGCCGCAGAAAAAATCGATACATTAAAAAAAACATGCTCGTTTTTGGGTACCGTATAAGTCTAAATGTTAAAATGAGTATAGTTGTTTTACTTGCGAGGAGTTTTACCTGACCTGGTTTGAAACACAAGCACTTTTCACAGGCAAACTTGAACCAACCACCGGCCACTGTCTGTCACTGTTTACACACTGCACAGAGGAGAGTATAAAGAGCTCTTTCTCCACGCTCACTTCAGTCCTCTGTCTAACACAAGCGGGGGGAAAAAAAGGTCCCTCACTTCGCTAACATTATTTTTGGCTGCCGCAGTATTTCATAAGAATAAATACACTCTAAAATCTTGTATCAGTTGGTATGTTTAGTTAGCAGGGGACTGAAACGCTTTCATTAGAAGCCTAACCCGATTTAGGGTAATTTGGGATAATCTGTGGAAAGCCAGAGTTTCATTTGTTTAAAGATTTCTAGGCCAAAGTTTTTGGTTTTTTGAGGGAAGGAGGGGTAATATGCTCCTTCTGCCATCCAAATGACTCTTCATTATCTTACACTGCCAGTACAACCATGTATTTTGAATGTGGTCCACCATGTAGGACACTAGAAATAACATGTAGTTATATGTCTACATCTTCAGAGGACTCATACAGGCCCAAAATATCCAATTATATAGGATTTGTGTCTGTTTGTTTCTTATTTATATCAAAGCACAGAAATATCACATAAATACTCATGTGCTTCATTTTGATCTGTGATCACATTTCTATGGGTGCATGTTTCCTCAATCGCAAGAAAATGGGCACGTTTGACAAATGAGTGGTCTCTCAAATTTAAATCTATCTGTAATTTACGATCTGTAATGGAAGTGCTCTGAAATTCTGATTTAGATATAACAATAATAAAGTTTGGTCACACAAAGTACTCCAAACATGTTTTTGTTGCTCACACTGATTAAAAATCACAGTTCCGTTTCAACCATGCTGAGTCCAAAAAAACAGGATTGAAGTTAGCTCGGCCTGGACTACAGGTGTTCATAATGGGAAGCAGCCTGATTCTGCAGCACACGAGAGACAGAAAGCGTGCAATCTTGCAGCCAGACATGCAACAAGCCATTTATATGTCTCAGAAAGTCAGGAATGTCCTTCTGTCTGAGCACATTGTAGCTGAGAGGCATAAAGTGATGGCTGCAATTGATAAAAAGTATAATTTTAAGGCGGCTGTGATGCCTCTATGTGAGATGAATTGATAATTACTGTTTTATTCATGCTGTATGAGGCACTGAGTGCCACATTGGTGAATAATAATAGTTGGGATCCAGATCACGGGTAAGTCTGTCTTAGAAGACAGGAACAAAAAATCAGTCTACATCTGTTGTTATGCCATTGGCTTTGATACCTTTTTGGCCCTTAAGCCGACTCTTTCTGCTCATAAACCTCAGATAGTCACAGTAAAAAAAATTTACACTGCAATTTTCAGCCAGAACATAAAAATTTAGTTGGTGGGGCTTTTGAAAGTTCCGAAAATTGCGGTGCAGCACAGCATGATAACTCTACGTGATAGCTTCATGAGCAGTTTGAGTGCGACACCAATTTCCCTCCTTTAATAAAACAATTTATCACCTACAGTGCAGCTCAGCTTTCAGCCAATCATAACGGAGGTGAGAGCAGCGCTGTATGTTCACACCACCTGGTCAGGGCGGTTCTCCGGTAAGCCCTCAGGGCAAAAATGTAGAGTCAAGAGAGTTGCATGAACTTGGTATGTGAGACTGTTTAAAACATAACAGCAGACATATTCTATAGATAATATACTGCAGTCCTTCTGTATATTACACTCCATCCTTTTTACGGGTGCAAAATGAAAGCTAGAGGGCGACACTGGGAGTGTAGTCTGTTGTGACTGATTTGTTGTCGGACACAAGAGAAAAGTTTAATAAGCTGCAGTCTTTTTTGGATTGTTGCAATTAAAAATGCTTGATTTTGTAGTGGCTCCTTTAAATGCATCGTTGTAATGTAAATCATTAAATGTAGATGTAATTTAGAAAGTTTTAAGGGATTTGTTGCCAGTAAAAAAAACAAATTGAAAGTCAAAGAATCTTTTTTTTTACTTTTAAACTATTTAATGAAGGTTTTTTTAGTAGATAAAGTGAGTATTTGGAAAAGCTGACTTTGCGTTGTAATACTCTTAGCAGAGCTTTTGTTGAGAACCTTTTTTTTCCTGCAAATAATTGTGAAGATTGCCTGAAATTGCATTAATTATTCGCAATTTTATGGAGGGACTGGCTGAAGGTTGGAAAAAAGTTAGGTGTTAGCAGTTAACAGAAAGTTAAACTGTTACTGGTCAACGTGAGACTTTCTTTATGTGAGCAGGAAACGAGTGACTTTTTGCCGCTGTTTACAAAAACAGCTCTCTAGTTCACTTTGTTCATGCACTGATGCTAACAGACTAACTGGCCAGCTCTGGGCTAACAAGATCGTAGCTTTTATTACACCAGCTAAACTAACTACTACTAACTATTAACTAACTAAGTAAATATTGATTGAGGAATAAGCAGATCCATTTAAAACTGTAAAACGAAGACTCCCTCCGTGGCGGGCCCTCAAACAGCTATTGGTCTCTGCATATGTTTAAGTCAATTAAACCTCTTCATAGGTCAGTGAGGGAGCCATCAATCACGACTGGGTTTACGTTTTCACATCAGCAACACAGAGAAGCTGTGGAACTCAATACACTCAGATTTGACGACAAACAGCTATAAAGTCGACAAAACACATTCTGAGACGTGAATTAAAAGTGATTCCCAGACGGACCCTGAAATCCCTGAACTTTAAACAGCTCTGACAATAAATCATAAATAGAAATTACTTCAATGTGTGTAGATTAAAATAATACGTAAGATTGTGTGTCAATGTGAGAGTGAATTGAATAGTATTAGATTCACTTCATATTAATGTAATTGTTTCTTTAACTTCTCCGAAACTTTTTAATTGTGAGACCATCCACATTAAATCCACATCCAGCACACGATGTGGGGTGTTTTTATACAATGAATGCTGTTATAATGCAGTTATAAGATACTCATCAAGGGCACACATGTTACCAATATAGAGCAGAGGTTTGCTCTTCTTAGCAGGCGCCGACTAAAATATTCTTTCTCACATTTCCTGGTTTGCTCTGTGGGCAGTCAAAGTCAAGCCTCATTCATAAAGCTCCTTTTCATATGTCTCTCTCCTCCCACCCTGTGACTGAGCTGTTGAGAACTGTCCTGTAACGGCTTGGAGTGTGTGGCCACAGGGGCGGCACTGACTTACTGTGGCCTCCAAATGGAAGCCCATAAGGCAGGGAGCCTCGCTGAGTGATGCATTGTAGGAGGTAAACTGTACTTCACTAGTCATATTATTAAATGACAGGGTGTGTGTTACTGTACGAGTTTGATGTGGTGGAGTTTGGATGCACGTTTGATTCAAATCTGTCTGTGACTGACTGTAGCATATGAGCATTACCAAACGGTTTTTTTCACCATCTCATTAAGGTCCTTGTTCCTCTGCCCTTACATGCCCCTTCTAGTCACGTTTACTGTTCCAGCCCATATACAGTATCCCAGATGGTTATCCATTGGTACCGAGTCATATTCACCACACAGCACCTGTTCCAAAGAGGGGTTTTTTAAATACCAGTCCAAGCTAAAAAGAGCCCAAAGGCACTAGTTTATACAACTTTATTTATAGCCTAACCAGTCATATATAATAATGGGTTGGTCTGTTTTCAAATCCAAATGTGTATACATGCAAAGCAGAGGCATGCCCAGTAAACTCCATGAATCTTCTGCAAATCACTTTAAATGCAACACATACATGTTTATGCCCTTTAATTGCACAATATTGACTCTGATTTCCACCTTTGTCCTCATGTTTTTGAGGTATAAAGTGGTAAAGCAACCTGAACATATATATTATGTTGATTTGGCACCCCAGAATCCTTCGAAGATATCTAACATTTCCATGTAGTGAAAAAAACAAGAAAAAAAAGTCAACATTAAAGTGAGCATTCACCGTATTTCACCGTGATGGATTACTTCATGTGTCGAGCGAATACACGTATCTGCATGTTGGTGCTCATACCAAGCAGTCCTGACTTGTGGCCAGCTGGAACAGAAGCAAAAGTCATCAGTTGAATGATTTTTTTCGATCCATCACTCTAAATCCAACGCACACTTAGGAGTGATGTAAAGTATGCTCAGTTTAGTACAGTAAAACATGCATAAACACCAGCTGCAGAATACATTGTCTGCTTTGTTGTTTTTCTTTTACAAAAAAATCACATATGACCAAAGATATGAAGAACAATGATACACTATGACAAACAGTTAACATTTTTTTTTTATTGTAAAGTAAGAAGAATTGACAAAGCTCCAAATATCAAGTGCATCCTTACAGAATCAGACTTAAAAGCATTCTCCAGGAACTTAATGGGGTCTTTGCCCAGCTGAGTGTGATTAATAACATCAAAACTCACAAGCTAATTTGGTGGTCATGAGTTGCTATTATCGTTGTTATCGCCTTGGTTCACTAACTACAAGAAAATTTGATTATAAATTCCTGGTTGTGTAATCAGTTCTGGTTTTGGCCAGCAAACTCATTAACTCGCTGTCAGGGGACTGAATGAAAAAGGATAAGGTATCATGCTGCTTTTGTGTGCAGCTGCCCTGTTTAACCTTTGACCCCGAAGGGAGTTTGGTGACGAGGTCACAACATAGCTCAAGACAAGTCATGTAGCACTCACCTCCAGCCCGAGCTGCCTGTTTTGCGCTGCTCATGCCTTCTTTTTACCCTGTCAGGCTCTAGCAAGTTATCCAACACGGGGCCCCCAAGGCGAGCTTCCAGTACAGACCCTTGGTGTTCAGGTATGCTGCAGAAAAGCATGTCGGAAGAATAAAGAGGGGGAGAAGTTCAGTGCAAACCTTCCCCGGATTTGACTTTTCAATTTAGTGAAAGCAGAAAAGTCACAGGTGTAACAAATCATCTTCATTAGTGTTCCATTTAAATGTTGGAGTAACAAATTTAAGCTTGCATGCACAAACCCGGGAACACATACATGGGACACAAGGTTTTAATGTTAGTGGTTACACTGATTTCTGTATTTAACAAGGTAGAATTGTCTTTCATGGAACAGGTTGACCGTGCATGCTAGTTTATACCTGCATACCTAGATGTAATGGAGCCATGTTACTTTTATTAACTGTCGTTTTTCTGGCTGTGACAAGTCAGAATATCGGATATTAGAATGCCACACTGGCTCTATTATGCTAAACTGAAACTCTTTCCACTGAAATATGATCCAACTACTTGCAAATTAACTGCGAAACACCAAGCCAAACAAACAGTTCTTTTTTAGCTACTGTGGCTAACTTTTGCACGTGCTGACACTGATGTCCAACAAGTGTGTAACCAGTGTATAAACTAGCTTGCCATTACATTAAAGAACCATATTGGATTAGCTCTACTTATGCTGCGTTCAAATGGCATTCGTGGTTACAACATGGGAAGACGTGTGCACCGTATGCTTTGCGTTCAAGTGGTTAAGTCGTAAAAACTCAGTTGGCAAAGGCAACATGGATGGCGTCTAGAAGCCACACAGGCTAACAATTTTGCATGCTAACATGGGGGTAATGTCATTTTCCTTAGACGTAGGCCATTATCTAAGTTATGAAGACAAATGCTATATGACCGAAAGTACAATATATTAGCTTAACATCCAACAAAAAATGAATTTCCATGGCCTCTGCCATTTCTGTAAACCTTACCACACACGGCAGTACTCGTAAACTCAGGGCTGAGAGAAAATTTTGAGTTCTGATGTTGTGAATACCGGGGGGGGGGGGGTTCATATGGACTCTTCTCATGTACACAGTAAATACGACCACATTTGAACGCAGCACAAGTACTTTCCCCTCTAACCTCCACTTCCCACACAGCTGCATTCAATAGATGCTTAACTAGGCCTCCATTCTAAGGTGATTGGATCGCTCTTCTTCTGCTGCTGGGTGATCCATGAAGTGAAAGCAACTGATACTGTAACCTTCATTGTTTCTTTGCTGCCTAGTTTTTAAAAGAAAATAACACAAATAAGAAAGTTTTGGTTAAACAATCAGTTCTGATATACGAGTCATTACTGGCTCCAGCTGAGATACTTTGAGGACTTTTGTTGAGCTAATTCCCAGTTAAAAAAAAAACACGTGTTAGTGAATTAATAACAAATATGAGTGGTTGGATGGTTTCTCCGCTCTGATCTGAAGACACCTTGCCCGCCCTCTGAGCCAGACCTTCTATAATTAACGAACTGCAGCCAAGCCAAGAGAGGTGGTGGAGACAAACAGTCGAGACACGGGAAGTCGTGGGAATCTTAATGCCAGATTCTTACATTCTCCCCACATTAGAATGAAAGCACTGTGCTTAAATGGCCCCTTGACTTTAGTTGCACTGCAAACCTATACATATTACTTTAAAACTTTGTGGATGTTACTAGCTCACGTGTGACTGCAGGATATGAAAGGAACTCATGTTTAAAGACTATTTGAAGCTTAACAATGAATCTAACCAATTAGGGAAAGAGATGATTAGTGTACCACCTTGCATGATTTATGCAGCCAATGATTCTGAGCAGAGCTGCGAGACTTAGTCTGGAATCTATTAGAGTTGTGAATGGTCTCCGTATGTGCAGTCTTTTGTTACCAATGCCACTGCAATCTCAGTTGGTATATTATATGTCCTGCTTGAATTGTTAGAACAATGTGGAGTTTAACTTTTTTTATATACATAAGATGAAAGCAGCCACTGTCCCTCATAGATCCAGCTGGAGAAAAATCTTCAAGTGATGGGAACTGCTGTGTAAAGTTTTGACAGGTTTAAGGTGTTGACATCTCTGAAGCATGTGTAGGGAAAGCTTTTGTGGTAATGTCAGAATGCACAAAAAAAAAAAAACATACCCAATTGCTGTCTTACATAGAAAATTCTCACACGGCGCTTAAACAGCAGATGTGGCTTAATTACCAAAAGAAATTAGATGCATACAGCTGCTGCTGTTCAGCCCACTCTTCATAAAACAACCTTCAAAGGATCTAAAATGTCCACAGAAAGTGTTCTTTTTGCAAAAGAAAAAAAGAGGAAGATGCCTGCTGTAATCCAGCTGTGTGCCTTCATTCACCATGTGGTCCAGTCTCAGGGAGGTGCCCTTGCATTCGAGAAATAATTAGCAGTTTGGGGAGGCCAGTCTGGCTAACTGGTGGATTGGGATTATGTGGGGAGACGGAATATCAAACAGGATGGTAAATATAGCCGAATACAGGATAGAAGACTCTTTAGTCAGATTGTGAACAAGGGACCTTTGACATGAAACAGAACAGCTGGGTCCCAGTATACAGTGTGGCAGTGGAGGAAGTATTCAGATCACTTCACAATATAGATGGGAATAAAAAGGAAAGGTATGATGTGTATAACTGCTAGTGAAGGAGAGACTTGTGACTGTGTTTGAGGAATTTCTTTTTTTGAGGAAATGGTCTTTAAACAAGTACTGTAAAATGAATTTAAAATTTTTGACATACTTTGGGTCAAGAAATCTCCACTTTGTACTTGCATGCTTTCCCCCATCTATATTTTAAAGGTTTTTACAGAGGGGTGTGTTTACATATCATTCATAGCCTGATTTCTATAACATCTGTGCTCATACATGCTAACCTTTGGTGAATTTAGGAGAAATCTGGAATATGACGAGTGGTAGACGTTTCTTTGTTGTGGCTGTATCACTTTATATCTGTTAATGTGTACTTAGTTCCATGAGTTAGGTCACAATTCAGGCTATGAGCAAGTGTGAGCAATGAACAACTGGTTCGTGTTAGTGACAAACTACAGACCATAAGCATCATGCCAGGGCCCACTGTGGTTTCCTCAAATCTCAGCACAGACAAAAGACATGTAATGGTGTCAAAGCAGGCAGTTAGAAATGTTTGAAGTAATTCAACTTCACATGTGATTTGAGTTACATGTACACATTCATAATGAGGAATAATAATGGGCTGAGTCATCAGCTGTGTTGTCTTGTATAATGAAAATCATGTGTCATGTTGAACCATTTGTTTTCATTTCATTTGCACAGATAAACTGCAGAACCTCTTCAGTGCAAAGCAGCCATTCTTCAAACAGCTTCTTGCATTTGTTGTGAATTTACTTTTGGACCTGGATTCTCGCTAATATAACTCATCCTGTAACTTTGACCCCGAGCCATTACTCTGCAAATCCTCAGATGATATCTCTCTGTGGTCACTGGTTTTCAGTGTTCAGAACTGGAGGCAACATTCCTCACATTCTGCCTCAACCCGGGATTCCTGACCTCCCTTCACCCTCGGCAGTCTTCTTCCAGAGTGGGCGACACTGTGTTTGATCCCAGCACACTTCTTACCTTTCTCCACCAAGCCCTCTGCTTCTACATGGCCAGGAAGAAAAAAGTAAACCTGGCTTAAGCCTTTCCAATGAGAGTGCAGCCTACATTAGCAAAGGGCTCTCATTATTATAAACCAGAGAGGGCAGAAGTGCGTGCACTGGTCAGACATACATTACCTCTCCAGTTGAAGTCTGTTTAGATTGATTCTAAAAATGAAGGAATTTGATGTTTAGTACCTGCAAAACTACAGAAGACTACAATCTTCTCAGTCAGTTTCAGCTCGTGAAAACCAAGGGACTTGAACACTAAAGCTTTACTTTTTGATTCATACTGGGACGTGTTAACTCTAGCACCATAGGTGTAGTGTTGTCGGAGTGCACCAAAACGACGCTTTGCAGCTGTTTTTCTCCAAGTATGGAAATACAATATTCACAGGTTTTTTTAAACTGTTGAAATCCATTTATATTTTTGAACTGCTTGAAGATTGAACCGTCTCTAAAGTGTATGTAATTGTCATATTGACATTTAAAGTGCATCGATCGATTAACGTTGTCAACTTGAACCCTCATTTTAATCCGCTACCGTAAGCCACAACTGAACTTAGCCTCTGTGTGCACATCAAAGATGCCGAACGGTACTTCAACAAATAGCACTACACCCCCGTCTAGCACAAAAATAAAACTGGAGGCGATGTGATTGTACTGTAGCTGCTGCTTGGATCATTTTCAGATGTCTAATGTCAGGTCAGCTTCAAAAACAGTTTTCAGTACCATTATACTGTTGTGAATACACAGTATGTTGCATGATTGGGTTGATTCTTAACCTACTTATCATGCAAAACTAACAGGTTGAACTTGGCCATTTCCTCTACATCAACATCTATCAAATGCTTGTTGGTGGATGCTGATTAAACAAAGGCTGCTCTTCACCACTATTATAGACTCTTATCAGCTGGACGGACTCTTGAGAATTAGAGGTTAGTTCAGTACCAGAGATCCACTCTGTGCCATGATTATCAACCTCTGCTTTCCAGGATATCTATCAAGCGCCACATCTTCATTTTTCTAATCATCGTTTTAGATTCAAGGGCAAAACATAAATTATCTTTTCTTCTTTCGAAGGTCTCATTTAACAACATTCATTTCCTTTAACAAAGAATGACAGTGCAAATGTAAATGATGACATGCAAAACATGACCAGCAAACGTTTTTTTCCTTTAGAAACAGACAATACCAACTATTGAATAACTTATAATAACAATAAAACTTAATACCTCCAATATGCCACATCCGTGGGCCACATGCGTCTTGAGTTTTAATGGCTTCATACAGTACATTTTTAAGCAAGAAGGCTTTGTAATCTACTCCGACATGAATACAAACACCATGTTGTGACTGGCTGAAGTATAATTTGTGTGTATAGTCAGTTTGAACATTGTAAATTGTAACTCAAATGAATGTGGGACATTTTTAGTGTCTCTCTGTCCTGTGATTTGACTTGAATGACACTTTGGAGTCTTTCTGTTGGTTGGACTGTTAGTAGTTTGTCCATGTTGTGGACTGTTTTGCCCTGAAAATACTATCCGATGAAATCATTTTACTATGGATGGATATGTTTGAGAGGCCTTTGTGTTTCAAAAGAGGCAGAACGTCACTGTCCAAGACCGAAGAAGGCGCGTTAGGTCAGGAGCGCAACCAGGTGTTTTTTTTCTTTGACATCCACAGGGTTGTGCTCCATGAAATCGTCCCTTAGGATCAGATTGTCAACACTGAGTTCTACTGTGATGTTTTGAGGGGTCTGACGTGAAAACTGAGTTCAAACGGTTTAAACTATGAAGCGATGGCCCTTGGGTTCGCCAAAATGACAACGCGCCTGCTCACCATGTCTTGAAACACGTACGTTTCTTGCCCTCAACAACAAATTGTAGCTCCCCACCACTCCTACGCATTGGCTTTGGCTATTTGTGACTTCTTTCTGTTCCCCAAAACTTTGACAAAATTAGACGTGTTTCAGGCAGTCCTTTAGTGATGATGTAAGCGCTGCAGGTGACCCCAACGCTATCTCAACATGTAACGTAAGGAATGAAAGATACAAAACGAACTGCACATATTATGAACATATAAAGTCTAGAGCCTTTTGTGAAACACCTTCAAACCAAATACATATCCAATCTACCTCAGCTATACTTCCTACTAGTTACTTTTGTTGCTGCCAGAAACATGTTGCTACTGTAAGACTTATGCAACGGTCTGTCAAGCTTCCATTGATAATAACATCTGTCAGTGGGAGTCTGTGCTTGGTCTACTTTCTCGGATGTTATCTTTCAGTTGTAGTTTATACAGGCAACGTTAACACAATAGTACTAGATGTAGTAAAAAAAAAAAATCTAATAAAAAAAAACAGTTGCTCATCTTTCAGGAGGGTCTTCAAATCTATCGAAATCACTGTGAAAGTCACAACGTACCATGTGCAAACATACAAATATCCTGTTTAAACAACCAGCTTGGCTTTTACACCTCTGTATTCATGAATACCCCGACTGAAGGATCACTGCCTGAAGTAGGAAGAAAGCACAGACTTGAATCCCAAGTCACTATGAACTGGTATTCTACACCAGTCCGAGAGATGGCCTTTGTCAAACACACACACACACACACACACACACACACACACACACACACACACACACACACACACACACACACACACACATACACAGTTTTAAACAGACAGACAGGAAGAGGAAAGGATGCAGCTGCCTTCATTTAACACAACTGGCAAAATGAAAACAAGCTGCAGTCACCAAGGAACTGCTTGGCATTTTGGGAGATATGTTGAGTATTTTGATAAAACTCTGATATCGGCATGATGAACATGGCACTGGGGCCAGTTAGCTTAGCTTAGCATAGGGCTGAGAAACAGGAGGAAACAGCTTATTTGGCTTTGGCTATAGGTAACAAAGTCTGTTTACCAGCACATCTAAAGCTCACCAGTTCACATTACGTCTTGTCCTGAAGTCTTAATATATTAGTCTTAACTAAAAGAGTGCTATAGATCTTCATCATCATCATCATCTCACTCTGTAAAAAAAAAAAAAAGTATTTATAAAAAAATTTCAAACTGTCCCTCATATTGCCTGTTACTTTTTATTCAACCTGTTATCATGCCAAACCGTGTAATGCAAACATCGTTGCACTTGAGAATACAGTTTCAGTGTCACATTTAGCCTCGCCCGGGTGTAAAGTACACGCATGTATGATGATCAAAGAAGGATATCATACAAAGAGTGATAGAGTGCACGTACGGAGGACTTTGGAGGTGACTGGATCGAACAAACACGGAACTTTGACATTGGTGTTCAAGTCCATAACAAAGCAAAAGTCAATGTGTCGTTACGTTAAAATAACGTAAGGAAGTTACTTACATAATATATTTAGCTTGCGTTATGTACATTGAGTAACTTAAGTGGTACTTAATGCCACTTACTCAACATTACTTATTTTCACCTAAACCCACATCTTTTCCTAAACCTAACCATGACATTTTTGGTACCTCTGACGAAGGCACCTTTCTTCAATGCCTCGGCGAGGCAAAATGTGATACTAACATCGTATCCTCCAGTGGACTAACGGTATTATATTATATAATTGAAAAATTATTATTCCCATAAACCTAGTTTTAATTTGCAATATATATATATATATAAAAGCTGTTTTAAATGCTGTTGTTTCACTCTAAATATGAGTTGATGAAAATGCTATAACAAAAAGTTAAAAGTCCCTATAAGTCCAAACCAGTTGTCCAGCCAAATAAACCCAGCCATGTCAGTGACATATTTGTATAGGCATAATGGAGGCATGATATACTCAGAACCTGTTTTTTTTAATGCAGTTTCCACGAGGGCAACTGTAAATACATACTAACCAGCCACAGAGGCCCCGGCTGCCCAATTTCATTGCCCCAACCATGAAAGAGTCCATTTAAAGGTTTGGAGGCTGGACATGACCTGAGTTTACTGTCTAAGGGTGTATTAGACTTCGCTCTGAGACCAGTCAGGGAATACACAGGCCATGGGGAATAGATGAGGACTGTAGGACCCTGTTGAAGGCACACAGCATGAGGACATTATTTTGTTCCAGCATTATTCAGTGGAGATTCTTTTGTTCCCAAAAAAGCCTCATTCTCAGGACAAAATCAATCTTCATGAAGGATTCGTATTATGTTTAACTTCAATTGATTCATTCTGTGTCAGTTCAAATGCTGTAAACCAAGGTACACCTTTCTTGGTATTTCTTTTCATAATAGTAAATTCCTCAAACTCACAAACAGGAGTGAGTGTGCGTCATTGCCAATATATTTCTTTGAGGCTATAGAACCTAACTGGAAAGCATATCTGTGGATAACCTCAGAAAGGAGATGAAACACTGAAAAGATGAGGATAATTTTGAATTCTGACTTTGTTTTTAAGGCAGCCATTTCATAAATGGGAAACTGTGTGTGGTAGAATACCACCAATATAAAAGTAGCATTAATTCAACGCAAACCCGTGCCAGATCACCCTATGAAAAATTATAATACTTTTAGATTAGCCGATTCCCCACATGACCTTGTCCTGGTTTTTTCTAAGTCACTCTGTTGGCATGTGGAGGGTGTGGACAGTATCTCATGAAAGAGTGCTGAAAAGAAGCTGTTACAACATATGATCTCTTTCAGATTCCACCTCCTGCCCAAGTTTCCTAACCAACCAGCAGACAGTCCGAAAGTTAAAGCTTGTTTCAATGAAGCAGACATTTCTGCACTTTTGTTAATCACTTGCATATTGTCAAAATAAATAAGGTACTCACAGAACTTAGGTTATGTACATTATACAACATACAGTACGTTGTGACAGACTATGATCCATAAGGATGCATCCAGTTGATGCATCCTCCTGGCCATAGACCTAGTATTATTTTTGAAAGTATTGTAGTAGCCTTTAGCCAACCTGCATTGACCAACATGTACACCAAAACACTACCACCACTGCAACTACCTTTAGAAGAAAAAGCGCTTGACTTCAGCGCCATTGAACTTAACCAAGGACACTGGTCTCAGATTCGTCCGCCCTTCAGAATAATAATGTGAACAGACTGTGATCGCACCAAAGAAAACTGAAGCTGTGAGTACTAGTCTGGTGAAGCTGGACAAGGGGAACAGGCCTCTGATTTTAATTTCTCACTTTTTATTCAGCACAACCTCACCTGACTTTCTCCTTTTGTCCCATCATAATACCTACGACCACCAGAGGTTGCATAGAAGGAGCAGTTTGCCCAGTCTGAAGCATATTTATGGGAGTGATGATAACTGATAACGACTATTTAATGGGCTAATATCATTCAAATCAAGTACAGATCCTTCCAGCCCTACAGAGCAAGTGTTTATTAAGTCACTGTTTTGGTTTCATGGCCCGCAAATTTACTGTATTGAGACATTCCCACTGCTCTCATGACGGTCGGCAAAAGCAGAAAGCTGTTTTCAGTTCCACCAATCGTACACTACTTGGCCGGCACCAAATGAAAAGGAGACAAACAAGCGACTACGTGGTAAACATAATGGAGCATCTACCAACTAAAGAACCACATATTTCCCTCAGTAGTTGGTGGAGGTTATAACCTGAGTGGCACTATAAATACTTAAGAAGATACTGACTGAAAATGCTCCAATTTTCCTGTATTAATGTTGGCTGGCATTAAACATTAAACATTAAAAGTCAACATTTTACAAATGCAGGCAGGCTTTATAAATCCAGTCTCTGTGCTTGATCTGAAGTTGGATCTTCTCGTTTCAAATGGGCAGGTCAGCAAGGAAGTCAATTTTCCAAAATGTCTGAGTGTCCAGATAACCAAAATGGTTTTGACCCGTAACGGCCTCAAAAGAAAGTACACCAGCCCAAGTCTGGGTGCTAAAACTCAACAAGATCTTTATCTGGCCTAAATTCAGGTCATGGTTGGGTCTACATGATCTGTAGTCTGTCCAAATGAAGCTCAATATCCTAATTTTAGCACAAATTGGCCCAAATCCATGCACACCAAACCTAGCCAAATCTGGTGGAATGTCTGCCGCTGCCAGACCACAGCCAAATTTGCCAACACTCAACTGTAATTGGCCTTATTCCCTTGGGATGTAATATTACTGATTGCCAATAGATGCTCATTGTCTCCTCTTGCTCCGTTCAATGGTAGCAGTTTAAATACAAAGTCAACATGTTAGCTTGACAGGACTCTCATAACGTCCTTGCTCCTCCTCAGATTCACCCGTCACCAGTCTAACATGGGTTTCCCAGGTTTAGTAACAATCAGCTATGGTAGGAAGTACAGCATACAAAATAAAAGACGTATGGTTCATAATGTCTCCACAGAGCATTAGTAGAAAGGAGAAATACAGCTTTATACAATATTAAAGTCAGGGTTTGCCTGAAAGTGCACTGCACCAATGTTTGAAATACAGTTCAATAAAGTTCAGACTAACCCCGACAGCTCGAGTGAAAAATGTAAACACCAAACTAAATGAGAAGGTTGTCACGGTAGATTTCACACTCTCCCAGTTTGCAGCTTGAATATATCATGTTGTTTTTACATGGTGTGCTCAGTTTATTTTCCTAGTCAGTAATCAAAAGGCTGCTGCTTTTCTAAAGCCTATTGGCCAGAATAAGACACTTATTCTGTAGCCAACTGATGTAAACGCCTTTGGATGACAAACACAACCAACAATATTCATCATGGTGCCCGCGCCGTACTTTATAATGTCTTGCTGACAGAAGCAGAGATCTATTTTTTGTATCTATCACTTCCTCAACGTGCCTACAGAGGCAGCAACAGACCTTCATCTGTCTCATATACCACCTGAAACTCAGGTTTTACTCTTCTCCTGCCCTCGGTAGTCCAACCCCTTTCTGCTCACCTCCTTTGTTAAACCTGTATGTGGGCTGGAACTGGTATTTCATAAGGAAGTCAGTGTGCGCCTCCTCTGCTATGGTAAACATCACTGTGGCCATGAAAGTTGTTATATTTGCTGATTTTACTGGCACAAAATATCAGCTTTCTGCAGCTTTACGCCCCCAAAATAATGCTATCAGTCCAATCGATAGAAACTGAGTCACTCCTCCATCACACTCAGCTCATTTTTCCCTCTCTCTCCACTGCCACCACATTCCCGATCAGCATCTCTCTCTCTCCCTCTTCCTCTCCCTCGGTCTGATGTGTTACGTCGGTGGGACGAAGGAGGATCGAGTGTCTCCCGTCTCTCCCATCACCTGTGAAATTTCAGAGCCAGGCCACGGTGAAAGGGGGTATTGTGTCCCCCTGATGAGGAATGCCCTTGCGTTTCTTGTCAAAGAAAAGGCTTCATTTGGCCAGGAATTTGGAGGCATCTCGAGAAGTGTATAGGGGAGATTTTCTTGGGGGTCGTGATGTGAAGCTGAAGGCCTTCATAAGGCTGGACAGCAGAGGGAGAGACCTTCCCTACCTGATATTCAAACTCTGTGATACTGATAGATTAGCCCTCATCCAACAGAAAATCACCACAGGGCTAAAAGTGGCATTTTATTTATTTTGGTGAAATCTCTACTTGTGATTAATGAACAATCTAATCTCTTTTATGATACAGGTTAATTATTGTGGATATTTTGAAGTTACTCTTAAAACCTAATATTCTTAGTTTTGGTTAACTTATGACTGTTTAATATTATGTTGTAGCTAAAGTTTAACCTATGCAGTAGTTTGAAAAGTCAGACTCATTACTGCTGCATAAACTGGTATTTCATATGGAGACGCTGACACCTGCTGGTGAAAACTAACATTACACAAAGCAGAGCTTTAGAATTTAAATTCTACGAACACAGCTAACAAAACTATTAATGCCTCTACAAATAGGTCAATATTATTATTATATTAAAAAATATGAACATTACTATAATATTTATATGTTATTTCCAGTAAATGGCATAGAGAACAATTAATTTTGTAGTTTCGAGTTAATCCCTTTTATTTAGTTACTTCCGGTTTGGTCACCGGTACTTTGGTGCAGGTACTCATCGGAAGTTGTACTATGCTGTCATCTCTTAATTGATGGCTGAGATGGAGACTGTGGAGCGAACACACGCCGTAAGGTAACCAGCTGGTAAGATGGAGTCCACTAAAGGTAGCTACTTTTGACAGACACCTGGCGGTGACACACCTGTGCTCGTGGATAAAATGAGACACTTTTTTTTTTTGGCACTTAAGCGCGATAAGGCAACATCCTGTCACGTGACCATCATATTTTTATAGTAGACTGCAAGAAAAAGACTGCATACAAAAGGGTTGTGTATATTACATATATTTCCCGCGGTATTTGTCTGCCGTGTACAGCAGACCGCCACAGTCCCCGCACCTTCTTTAGAGGAAAACATGTTTGCTCTTTATAGACTTAAATAGCAGAACAAAGACATCTTTTATTAAACACCAATATTCCAGATACATTGGAATGATTATTTTTATATAATTTTGATTTAATTAATTTGGGTTTTTGTAATTCATTTAATTCATAATAGACAAAGCGTCACTGGGTCAAAGGCGATACGATTTAACCGTTTTCATGTCAATGGTGTACTTTACCTCATATTTTCAATTATAGTAGTTTATTCAGCTCTTCTGTACAAATGCAAAATGAAAATTCATTCAGAAAAACTCACTATCCTAATGGTTACATGGTCCTAATGGTTACACTATCCTAATGGTTACATGGTCCTAATGGTTACACTATCCTAATGGTTACATGGTCCTAATGGTTACAGTATCTTAATGGTTACATGGTCCTAATGGTTACAGTATCTTAATGGTTACATGGTCCTAATGGTTACAGTATCTTAATGGTTACATGGTCCTAATGGTTACACTATCCTAATGGTTACATGGTCCTAATGGTTACATGGTCCTAATGGTTACAGTATCTTAATGGTTACATGGTCCTAATGGTTACAGTATCTTAATGGTTACATGGTCCTAATGGTTACAGTATCTTAATGGTTACATGGTCCTAATGGTTACACTATCCTAATGGTTACACGGTCCTAATGGTTACATGGTCCTAATGGTTACACTATCCTAATGGTTACATGGTCCTAATGGTTACACTATCCTAATGGTTACATGGTCCTAATGGTTACAGTATCTTAATGGTTACATGGTCCTAATGGTTACAGTATCTTAATGGTTACATGGTCCTAATGGTTACAGTATCTTAATGGTTACATGGTCCTAATGGTTACAGTATCTTAATGGTTACATGGTCCTAATGGTTACACTATCCAAATGGTTACATGGTCCTAATGGTTACATGGTCCTAATGGTTACAGTATCTTAATGGTTACATGGTCCTAATGGTTACAGTATCTTAATGGTTACATGGTCCTAATGGTTATAGTATCTTAATGGTTACATGGTCCTAATGGTTACATGGTCCTAATGGTTACACTATCCTAATGGTTACATGGTCTTAATGGTTACATGGTCCTAATGGTTACATGGTCCTAATGGTTACACTATCCTAATGGTTACATGGTCCTAATGGTTACATGGTCCTAATGGTTACACTATCCTAATGGTTACATGGTCCTAATGGTTACATGGTCCTAATGGTTACATGGTCCTAATGGTTACACCGACCGCGCTCATGACCGAACAGCACGCCAGTGACAGGTGGTGATAATGAGCACTGCTGTCGCCAGAAACCACCGTAGAAGAAGAGACTACCGGAAGTTGGTTTGTTTACTGGCTGCTGTTGGAGGCAAGTACGCTTTTAAATATTGTTCATTTGAATGAGGTTTGAAAACGTTACTTTAGTTAAGTGTCAGCGCCGTGTTTTGTGTCTTTGCCTCGGCTCAGTAAAGAGCTGGTAAGGTAAAATGGTTCAGTCAATTCGCGAAGTGCCTTCACGTTTGCTTCGTGTTAGCGGCGAGCTACGGTAGTAGCCAGTCCTTTAGCGAGGAGGACTGCTCTTGAAAAAAAACGGCAATTTAACTCTGTCTTGCTTATTAACAAAGAAGCACATCTGACAGGACATGACTGCGGCTGCTAAAAAAAAATCTCCACGATTATTAAATAATTCGGCATCACTCGTTTTGAAAAACGGACGCACACTTTTCAACAAATGATCTTGTAACGTTAAACAACCGCAGTCCTCAGTTTATTACGAGTACTCGACTGAAATGGGTTCCTCTTGTTCTGTAAGCATTGTTTAATGTTCAGCATTGGGGACTAAACAGGTTGGAGGGATGCAGGCCGGTGTTGTGACTGTTTTGTTTCCTGCAGGGAAATGGACCTGGATGAAGATGTGTGTCAGACAAACGACAGGAAAACACTGCTGGTCCGCCACTTACCAGCTGAGCTCAGCCAGGATGAGAAGGAGGACCTCTTGAAGTATTTTGGAGCAGAGTCGGTCCGGGTCTTCTCCAACAGGGGCCGTCTGGTAGGTCGCTTCTCACCGAGGCCTCGTGAGCCTTCATGTCACTTGAGTTGCCGTCCCCCCCCCAGTCTGAACAGATTTGTCCTTCCCCGCAGAAACATTCAGCTTTTGCAACATTTAGAAGCGAGAAATCGGCAGCAAAGGTGAGTTTTGTATCTTTCTGCAGTGATTGTAATAAATACGTTGATAGATATTATCCGATTTCGCCCCTCAGCTCGTTCTGCCCGGCGTTGTTCATTCTCCATCGCATCTCTTACAGGCTCTCGGCAGGCTCCATCAGTTGGAGATTCTTGACCAGACGCTTGTTGCGGAGTTTGCGAGAGGCCAAGATCACGTCACGGTATTAAAGGACCCACCGGTGTCAGGCGGGTAAGTAACTTAAATAATCCTATACTGCTCATTACTAGTTCATTTTGTACTCAAGTGATGGCCTGTTCCCCTCTCTGTCAGATGGTGGTTGCTCTTATAGTGCTCTAAAGTTGTCTCTATTTTTCTACAGTGGGAAAGATGTAAAAAAAGAGAAGAAGAAACCGCCCAAACAGCCAAACATTCCCCTCATAGACACCAGCGTTGCACCGAGCCTTGGGTAAGAATGAGTGCATGTGCCGCTGTGGTGTGGTCTGAGCAAAATTACATTTTGATGATGTGTTTTTGGCTAAAAAAATCTCTAAAGTCAACTCCTGCACCAAGTTTCTGAAGCGTTGACACTTGTGTCTCAGTTATGTCGTGTTATTCTCTTGTGCAATATTCATGCTATTTGTTCTTACTCTGTTTTGGGAGGGGGTAAAAAGACGATGTCACTTTTAGTCTTTTGGTGACAGACTCCGTTTCCCATGACTTGGGAGTGTGAAATTCAATACCCACCAAAACTATCCCTCCTACAATTGAATATGCATGTGTGAAATGTGTTCTCCAACCCTGGTTGTTGTCAGTTTGGCTGTGTGGAAACTGCCTGCAGGCGAGCTGACAGTAGATCTGGATGAGAATCTGAGAGCTGTAGTTGGGGAGCTGTCGGAGACCGTGTGTCCAATTAGACGGCCAGACCACCACTGAGCACCTGACAGGCCGTCTGTCTTGCCAATTGGTGGGACCAGGTGGTCTTTGATACCTCTCGCTCCAGTACTGACAGTCTGTCCTGCAGCTACAGCGACCACGTTTCCCTTCGCTCATACTTAAGAGCTCCAGATTCTAATTCTAGTTGAAATAGTCCCAAGAATTTTCTTTCACTGAGAAAATGTATTGTTTGGTTAAAGCAAATTAAATTGTGTTTGGTCCAATAAAGCAGGTAGAAAGGCAGGATTTATTAAATAATTTGGATCGTTTACATGTGTTGGCTGAAATTTTCAGCTGTATTCAGAATGAAGAGGAACTGATCTTGACGTCATATGTTGAGTAAAACAGATTTTTGTCTCTCTATTGGGGCCTTTGGGATTTGAACATTTGATTTAAAAAAATAAAATAAATATATTATATATATATATATATATATATATATATATATAAAAATATATATTTAATTAAAAAGAAATTCAGGTTTTGCTATATTGTGAATTTATTTGTTGTTTATATGTTTGACCTTCTTGATGGATGAAATTAATGTACTTAAACAACACCACAAGGACAAATAGCTTTTTTAAATCATTTATGGAACAAAATAATCAAGACATGTAATATTCTGCTGTGGATGAAGTAACTTTACTTTTGGCATCAGAAACTAGTTTTGCCCCATTTAGCAGAAATACCTTCTTGGAGGTGTTTTACAGAAGTGTCCACCAGTCTGACACCTGCTTGCTGAAATTCAAAATGTCAAATTTGACCAGTTACTAGATGTGTGAGGGTTTTCTTTGGAGTAGGCGCAAATTACTTTAAGTAAAATTGTGTTTTTCTCTCACTTTCTCATGCAGGTTGAAATTTCAATCCAATCCCACTCTGAAGTATTTATACCCACCACCCTCCCATGGTATTCTGACAAACATAACGCATGCCCTCATCAGTGTGCCAAAGTTTTATGTACAAGTGAGTACAATTTTTAGTTTTAATCTGATACCTATCGTGACATTGTCTGCAGATGTTGATCTTTTCTGTGTATTTATATTTTTGTGTCTTTTAATACCGTCTCTGTGATCATTTTTGGAAAAGTGGGAATTTGTAAAGAAAGAAATGCAAATTTGACAGCGTTTCTAGCCTTCAGATTCATATTGTAAATGGAAATATGATTCTGCAATAAGTGTCCCAGAGGTTTTTGAACTGCATCCATGCTCTTAAAGATCAAACAGCAAACATTTGCCTTTTAAATTACAATTTGGGGAGCAAGTATTAATAATAAACCATAAGTGGGAGGCATGAGTTATGGGTTTAACATTTCCCTGGGAGCCGTGCTGCCTGCACTTTCCTTGCTACTTCCTGTGTTTGCATCTTGGTGGTGCTGGTGTGTTGCAGAGAAGCCGGCCTGACGCTCAGCCTCACCGTAGGTATCTCTCTCCAGCCTCCATCTCACCTTGATCCTTGTATTTGTATGCGAAAGTCTGGCAATCTGTTTTACATATGGAGCCAGAGTCACAGGCCGCCTGTTTGAGAGCAGCAGTATATTTATATTAGCGGCTCCCCACCTTGCTTGTGGTATGAATCTTCAGATATCACTACCACTGTTTTCCTCATACTCGTGTCTCAAATTATGCAGGTGCTTCATCTGATGAACAAGATGAATTTGCCGTGTCCGTTTGGCCCAGTCACCGCCAGACCGCTCATGGTAAGCTTCTGCACATGACTGTCGAATATATATATATATATATATATATATATAAAAAACAAAACAGATAAAGCTAAAGTTTGTTGGTGGTTTAGATGGAAGTTGTTTGATGTGGAAATAGAAAAACAGTTTTTGTAAAGAAAACGGTGTTCAAGTACTTTATGTACAAGGAAGGAGCTCAAGTTCTGCAGCTAACAGTTTAGATCGTGAAGCACCCGCAACAATCAGCAGCTTATTGAGTCGGTAACACCGGCCTGTGTGTTGATTCAAGGTTCAGTGTATTGTATTTAGGGAGATTTATTGACAGAAATGGAATATAATATTCATATTTATGTTTTCATTTGTGTATAATAGCTTAAAATAAAATAAAAAAAATAAATCATTCTGTTTTCGTTAGCTTAGAATGAGCCCTTCAGATCAATATGCTCATGTTCATGTACTGCTAGGTTTTTACAGTAGCCCACGAGGGACAAACAAACACTGGTTCTAGAGGGGGCCTTCCATGTTTTTATTTTTTAAATGTATTTCTAACAAGTGTCTGGTAGGGAGGTGTTCAGTGGGTTGCAATCTGCAAGCTCACCACTAGAGGCCACTAAATTCTACACACTGCTCCTCAAACCTAACAACACTTTTGCGCTACTTAAAAACTGAACTGAAACAACTTACTTTGCCTAATTACCTTAAATTACCGACCTAATTATCTTGTCAAATATAGAAGAACATATTAGAAGTTCCTCACAGCATAAGCAGGAGCAGACGTGAACATACTGTAGATACAATACAGCTCGTAGAGACCCAGCAGTGAAATGTAGGCAAATATGTTAATACTGCATAGTTAACACTCCGATAATGGTTTGTGTTTGGTGTGGCTTTTTTCGCACAAATGAGATTACATATGAATACGATTTCATTTCCTGAAGAGAAGATTTGTTTCTGCTTTACTGAAAGGTCTATTCTGAATTACCATTTTTGTACACTGGAAGTGTCTGGTCTCTCCATCACACTTGCACATTGGACCATTACTGGTCTCTAAACTATTTGTGATGTCACAAAATCATGCTGAACATAAAGAGAGGAGGAGGGGGAATCCAAAAAGCTGTATTTAGGATTACAGAGAACATATTCTATATATTTCAAACTAAAATGTGAATTTGCTTTTAACAGTAGTTTATAAATGTAATGGCTCATAACTAGAGCGCTGTGGTTCCAGTTTCAAGGAACGATCAGCGCATGGACGGCAGCAAATGGAAAAAATGGATTATGTAAAATATGAGATGGATATTGATCAGATCTGAAGGGAGGAATTTTGATGATTCAATAATATATTCAATTCTTTCTGGTATAAATTGTCTGCATCCAACTCTCTATTGAAGATCTGCTGTTTTTCTGTGTCTGACATGATGTTAAATCTTTCGGTTTTTAAGCATTTTTTTTATTTTTATTTTTTTAAGCACTTTGTAATGTTTGAATATTTTTTGACATTTCATTAACCAAACAGTCAGTTAAACAAATCAGCAGATATATCAATAGTAACAGTAATTATTTGTTTTATCCTTAAAAACCTTCCTCCTTTGATGTTGTCGCATCTTAAAATATTGCGAATTTATTCCAAGTTAATATTAACCAATCTCGACAGTGATCACACACTTGCACCTTGAATATATGAAAATGATCTCTTGTATTATTCTCCAAAAAAATAAGTCTCCGTTTTGACCATTTTTTTTTTGTACCTGCTGCTGAAATCCGTCAGCGGAGCCCCGAGGCCGTGAAGGCTCAGTCGTGTACTTTTTGTTCCCCGCAGTTTGAGCCTCTGCCTCCTCTTCCACCCATCCCCATGCCGCCGCCCTTCCCTCCCGACTACCCTCCTCTGCCTGAGGAGGAGATGGAGCTGTCCAGCGAGGAAGAGTCGGAGTACGAGAGTGGAGACGATGAAGACAAAGAGAGGTGAGGAGGAGGAGGAGGAGGAGGAGGAAACTCTCCCGTTAAGAGAGGCTTCAGTTCACCACAAATATCATCCTGTTCTGCATCATACAGTCGCTACCAGTCGAGGCGCTGTGTTTAAGTCTATTCATCAGAAAATTACATTTCTAAATATGCGAGTGGTTTGACAGGAAATGGCTTTAAATTCCAATGGATGTTGTTGTTTTTTTTTTTCTCTCTCTCTCTCTCTCCAAGTCATACATTTCCTCCCTTATTCCCTGTGCTTGCTTTATTTCAGGATTGTTCGTCTGATGGGTCTGGTCAGCCAAGCATGCAAGAGACCCTTGAGACCAAAAACGGCTTCAAAGAGAAAGAAGCCCAAGATCAAGGATCTACTCTATGCTCCCAAACCAGAATCTCAGAGGTACACCAGAGGCACTCATGCATGTCACAGTCCTCACGCACTGCTCATCTCCAGACAGTATTCATAGGCAGCTAAAGACGAAGGACAAAAACCTCCAGACAATCTTCCTCATAAAGACGGCCTTTTGTGGCTCGGAGACTTCGTGTTTGAGCATCGCACGCGCACACACTCCCTTAATGACAGACCGCAAACTCTGTTTCCAAACTATGAATACACACACAGAGGCTCCCCGCCGCATGTTTGCAGACTGGGAAATATCTCCGGGTTGACCAGAAGGAAATACTCCCAAACCGTCAGGCGCTCAGGAGCCATCTTTACTGTGGACTGTTTTTAGAGGCTCCTTGTTGATTGTCTCTGCCGTCCTCAGTGCTCCGGTGCTGCAGGCCGCAGATGTGTTTGAGCAGCCCCACGCCGCCGGGCCGAGGAAAATTGAATTCCACATTTCGGTTCCAGAGGTGGCGGCCATTGTGGAGGGAAGTGGGCCGGGTCAGCCTGATGACGGAGGCAGAGGTGAGGGCTCAGCTTCCATATTTCGACCAAGATACTCACTTGAACCTGTTGCTTATTTATTAAGTGTGTTGATTATTTGTCAGTAGCAATTAATACATTATTTATTAATAGGGGAAATTTCTTAACACAATTTTCCACAGCCCAAATGAATGTTAATAGATTTCTTGCTTTGTCGGATCAAACTGTAGATACATTCAGATTGCAATAATCTATAACAGGAAACATGGAATCAACATTTGAGAAACTTGAAGTCGTGAATCTGGCATTTGGCTTGAAATCGGTCGTATTCATTCATTTGTTTTTTAAGAAATTAGTCTTATTAAAAAAGACAGATAGTTGAGCACAAGAAGTGTGTTCAAACATAAAAGGTTGACAAAAGTAGCAAAAGAGAGCACATAACAGAAGCAAAGCTCCCAAATTCAAATTGTAGTTGGTTCCTGAGTCATTATTAAACTTTTTCATTGGCAACACAAGTGGAATTTTCGCAAAAATGAGTTACTCTTATCTGAGTTAGTACTTCAGAGAAGTATTTACTGTTGATTGTTTGTTAAGAGACTGTTTGTTGTTGACTGACCTTGTGTGGGAGGAATCAGCCCACATGCTCTCTTTACAAAACCAAAGGTCCTCAAACCAGGAGGTAAGATAACAGGAAAAACACTTTTTCTCAGCTTTACAAAAATGATGTTGAACTGTTACAACTAATAACTTTAGATTGCCCATAAAGCTCCTCAGATATTGTGATATTTATTTTAGAATTGGAGGAGTGGAGAGGCTACCTACCTACCTACCTACCTACCTACATACATACATACATACATGCATACATGCATCAAACCTGTCGCACCTCTGACCACCGCCAGCATCACTCAGAGTCTCTTTTGAACCCATAAACACAACCAACAGTTAAGTTAAACCAGTGGAGGTTAGTAAAATAAATCAATTGGAGAGGTTCTAATTTTAAAAGGAGCGTTTAATGGAGAAATGCAGCGCTGACATTAGGGGGCTTACAAAGTTATCATTTTATTGCACAATACTTACAAGCTTGCAGCATAACCTGTTAGCATTGTAAAACAATATGATAAAATATGTCTGACAAGAATCATTTCACACAGTAAAATTATTTATTTTAAATAATCTACCTTTTTTTTTTTTTAACGGCTTACAATCATTTTTAAGTATGATTCTAAAATGTAAGGTTTTTTTTTTTAAAGTTTTTTTTTTAAATCCTTGTTTAACTTCCTGTTCGTTTCCTAGGAGTGATTCTGTGGTCTTGTCACATTCAGACCCTGAACCTCCTCTGTGAATGAGACATGACCTCATTCGAATGTTTGTCAGGAGTTTTTAACACAAACACCTGAACCCACTTTTTCTACACACGCGAGTCATCAAAGGAAGAAACTTAGTGCAAATTGAAAACAATAAGTTGTATTAAGTAATAGAAAAATTCTACTTTTATTACCGGCCAGTAAAAATAAATGGGACCAACGCTATAGTCTGCAAATACATTCAGGGAATCGGTATAAAGAGTATAACAAGAGGCTTGCCCACTCTTTTATGTGCAGGAGGCACTGTGAGGATTTGATTATTACTCTACATCATGTTTATTATCACACTGGAGCAGGAGGTGGTTTGATGCTCCTATTGACATAAGTTAAAGCCCTTACCATAGGTGAAGTCGGAGCCGAGTGTTACACAGCAGTATATCACAGCGGAAAACTCGCACCAAAAAGGTTTTGCCATTATCTGTATGAGCAAATGTCATTGAGGGCACCGTCTGTGTTACTTGTCAGCTGTGCGGTTCCCCGTTCGCCTTATCTCCCTTCTCTCTAGCTACAACTTCACTCCCTGGCAAGTCCCCGAGAAGCAAAATAGATCTCAAAGTCAAACACAAAAGATTTCCTAAAGGCAGAGGAAAGATAAACTATGACAGGTGGCTTTTTGGATTAGTCTTGTTTTGGGGGAAGTTTGTGTGTGTGTGTGTTTGTTTGTGTGTGTGTGTGTGGGGGGGGGGGGGGGGGGGGGGGAATCCGATAAACAAGCTATTTAAATGAAAAGGGGAGGTGGGACAGGGCAGATAAGGAGGAGGATAATTTTGAAAGCAGTGATCTAGTTCTCTGCAGAGTGTATCAGAAAAGCTCCCCAACGCTTCTCACCCTAGTGCACACACACACACACACACACACACACACACACACACACACACACACACACCTCACAAGCTTCTTCTTTTTTTCCTTCCTTACCCCTCCCTCGGATTTGTACAGGCTCACTGCTCTTAGTAATTCCATCTTCAACATGTGTGCGCGCATTCATGCGCTCCTCAACAGAGTTCTCCTTCCTGCTGCCTTTTCAAACTCATGTTTGCCAAACAGAAGTGGATTTTGATTCCAGTTCTTTTATTCGACAGACCGAGTGTGTTTATGGTTCACTCCTGAGACTCTTCTTTCCCTTTATAAGTACCACCAATTTTCACTTCATTTATTTATCGTATTGAATGCTAAATAAAAAGGAAGATAAACCTTTATTTTCCATCCCATCAGAATATACCGATGTCACAGGAATTTTAGATATCAGTTTGTTAAACTAATTGTGACCGAGAGGATTTGCTTCCACTTTCCCATCCTGAGCTTGTGTTGTTTACTGAGGCGGATAAACATTTTGGAAGTGATTATTTCACCATCTGCTATTGATTGGCTCTTTTGAAAACTTCCTTTGTGCCAGAGGGAGAGTTTGCTCTTCCTGTTTTATACCATAAAGCAATTCAGCATATCCAACGCGGCGGCACCTCGGCGGTGCGATCAAAACGTTCAGAGACGGTTCCTGCTGTGTACGAAGGGAATGCAGCAAAGTGATGTGCGCTGAGCAGCAGGAAACAACAACCTTTGTGAGTAAGCGTTCCAAGTTGCGCCGCTTGATCAACATCAGCTGTTTTACATACGTTTCTGTGACCACTGCAATTTCACCGTGGACCTGAAACTTGAGCAGAAACTTGGAATACTCACTCAAGAAGGTCATGGCTTCCCGCTGCTCCATGAACATTACTGCTGCACTCCGTTTGTGCACAGCAGTCTTGGTACCTTTTGATCGCACCATGTAATATGAAATGCGCTCAAAACTAACTGATGCAGTAACAGTTTGGTGAATTGTTTTTAACACGCTACCTTTTGCTCCTTTAACACCGTCCACTCCTCCATCCAAGCCGACGAGCGGGAGGTCGCCCCCGGCGGCAGTCAGCAGGAGGTGGAAGAGGCCGAGGGTTTTGGGAAGCTTTACCCGAGCGCCCAGACGTCCCAGCATCAGGAGGAGCACAGCGAGGACGAGCACGACCTCACGTCAGACATCATCTCCAGGAAGGAGCTGGAGAAAGGACGGCTGTCACGAGACGGTAAATATGAGCGGTGTGGGCAGAAGTGCCACCTCTCAGAAGGGAGAGCGACCAGCTTTAAGATCAACAGGACCCGTCACAAACGGGTGATTATAGACAGAGAAAAAGAAAAATCCTATGAAAAGCTCCATGGAATGAGTTTTAGGTTAGATAAGTGATTACAGCCATTTTCCTCTTTCCATGTAAGTAGATGCTTTTTCTATCGATGCTGCGTGTTGCATATTGATACTGTACAACAGTAAATCCATTTTTATTTTCCATTTTAAACAGCTCTAACGTATTCTTATTCCCTCTCACAAACCCCCATCTGTTTAGAAGTGATGCAAGAAGCAGCAGTTTGTTTGAAATGCATATTGGAATAAACTGGCAGGTAGTTGAGAAGCGTCATGGCTAAACAAAAAGAGATAAAGTGCAAACTGCAGAAAATCTTACTTGAAACAAGAGACTGATAAATCCCTCTGAGGAGGAGGAGCAGGTGGAAAATGTGTAACATTAGCATTACCGCTCTAACAGCCCTCCATGGTGACAAGCACTGAGGAGAGATGTGGTTTTTATTTTGGAATTGTGAATTTTGTGCAAATAGTGCGATTTTAATTTGCAGCATTTAATGTGATTTATAAAAATAAAAAAAAAATGAGAAAAAAATGTATCTGGTAAAATTAGCAAAAATTTCAATATTTTTATTCTGCACATGACAGTAGTAACTGGACATATAAAAGTTCAAATCTTTTTGTTTTTGTATCTTCTGCACTTAAAGAATATAAAACTCGTGTAAATGTAGTCGTCTAATTACCACGATAAGACCACATTTCCCACAAACCATGTCACTTCCTGTTTTATCTTATTTTGGGTCAACCATGTGGTTTGTTTTGATGCTCGGAGGTTGAAGAGCGTTGCTGGCTGTACATGAGGAGACATTTTGGTCCATGAAGCCAGTTTTGTTTGCAAAGGTTGGCTTTGTTCCAGAATGCCTTCAGGAGTGATTCTATTAACAACCTTTTTTGCAGTGAAAAAGCAGGAAATTAGCAAAATCGCAAACTCCTGCAAATATTGCGAGGATTGATTGAATTTGAATTCATTATTGCGTTCCCAAGATCCTGGAGGCCAAAAAAAAAAAAAAAAAGGGCCAAACAATACCAACAGGAGGTAAACAAACCATTATTGCTGAGGTTGTACGTCAGTTGCGATTGTCAACTATGATTTACTCCTGTTATTAGAATGGGACTTGAGCTGAAGAAGCTGTAATCACTGTTTTTATATAACCAGTGAATCCAAAGGCTCCGTACGGTGACTAACGGAGAATCACCACCTTCGTCCGCAGTTCTTCTCAGCTTTACAGTGCAGTTTAAGCTTCTTTTAGGTTATTGTTTTACTATTTTGGATCCGTTTCACAACCATTAATCAGCAACATATTTAATGCGATTTTAGCCAAAAAAAAAAAAGCCTGTGATAGATATTCTAATTGAGCAGCTTGACAACGGTGGACAGTGTTCGCCACTAGCTGGTGAAAATGCTGGAACATTTAGCAGCTAAATATAAATCTGACTAATCATGAAGGGGCCAAAAACACATCTCCAAATGGATGCTAATGTTCCTCAGGATTTGTCAGTAAATGCGGGAAGGACACAAATTCGTAGATGTGTTTAAACTATTCACAACAACTAGAATTGATTTGTACGTCTTTGGCGTGACAGAGAATATTCCATCTATTTTCTTGGTAGTGTAACGTCATTTTTTTTTGTTTTGTTACTGTGACGCACACCGGTCAGGCTTGTTTTCCATACAAATACAGTCCACAGCAGCTAACACACGGCATGTTCAAGTAACATCTGAAATAAACTTGAGCGGTAGGCGCCGAGATCAGACATGTAGTCATCGCTTTAATGTCTCGGCGCATCTCTTCTAGTTCTGTCTTCAATAAAACATCGAGCGGACGCCGTCGAGTTGCGATGACTGAATTTATTTGAATGTTGGCGTGGACAGCTCTGTGATCCTTTGTACCTGTTTTTGAAATTCACCTTGCATCAAATATATATATTTTTTTTTTCTCTCTCTCTCTCCCATCTCTCTTTTAAAACAGAGATAAAACGGATGTCTGTGTTTAAAAAATATGAACCGGGCGAGCCGACCTGCAGACTGTACGTGAAGAACATCGCAAAGCAAGTGGAGGAGAAGGTTGGTCCATTTATAGCACACGACCCACTTATATGTTGGTTTGGTTCACTGGATATGATGCTTAATGTGGAGTTTTGATTTAGTGCTTGAGACCAACATTGAATTCTGCAGTGAGATATTACGACAGTTTAATTAATGTCTCATTTATAAAACGCTTAGTTTATCTGATATTTATTATTTGTCTTCCAGGATCTGAAGTACATCTACGGCAGATACATTAACCCCTCGTCAGAAGATGAGAGAAACATGTATGTAAACAGTTTTTTTTTTTGACTTGCGCATCACTTCTCCCCACCAGCTAATTTTGACTCCTGCAATTTGTCACCTCTTGAGAGTTTTCGGTGATTCGTGCTGACTGCGTCTTGCGTTATTAATAAGTATCTAAACTGATGTAGCGACCACGAGGGGTATTTTTATGTTTGTTCATCAGCAGTAACTTCAAGTGAATCTTCCACCCGAGTCATCAAGCCGAGCTTACGTTGAGGCCACAGTGTGAACACTCATGTAGGTGATAAACAGGAAGGTGCCGCTCTGCCAGAGGATCACTTTGTCCTTCGGTAACCTGCTTCTGAATTGGGGCTTCTTTTTATTTTATTTTTTATTTTTGGGGGCTGTTCACAGGTTTCTACAGTTTGGTCGTGAAGTGCTTGTGCAAATTATTCTCAGAACTTCTAACCTGTATGTCATCACATCTCGGGCGTCCTATCAGCAGCCAAACGTCTGCAGATGTTGCTAGGCAACTACTGAAGGAGGTGCACTAGTAATATGATAAATGTATCGTTTTGTAGGTCTTACAGGTGAAGGTGTGATTTTTTTTTTTTTTTGGCAGAGTGTGGAAAACAAATAGATGTAAAAACTGATTTGAATTTGCTAAAAAGATACAAAAAAAACAATTCTGGCAGACACTAGAGACTCTGAGTGTCTTCCACCGAGCGCAAAGCAAAGTTCTTTGCTCGTTTTACACCAACGCAGTTGTCATTTTCCAATCAAGCACCCACTTTGTTTAAATAGATAATGTGTTTGCACACATCTGGACATCCGTGTGCGTTTTGGTATTAAAATGAGGTGTGGTGAAGTGAAATGTTGCTGCATTGCCACTCTTGTGCGATTGACCAACAAAAACCAGTGGTGGAGTATTTTACTAATATTTTAAGGCCACATTATGAAGACGGTAATATGGGTGCATAACGTGCGAACACGCGGCTTGTTACACACGGCGGCGCTCAAACATGCAAAAGATTACCATGCGAAAGATCATTATTTTACATCAGTCTGTACACAGAGAAGCGTTCACTGCTATTATTTATCAGATCTGCCATTATAATAGCAACATGCCAAAGTGCACGCACACCTGGCTCATTAAAGGGAACGGGAGATGACTTTCTGATTGATGGGTTTATTTCATGTTACGCTCAAAACAAACCTACGATGGATTAAGTGCAACCCGTTTGAACCGTGCACATTACTTTGAGCTCGGATTATCTGCTGTTAAACTAACATAAGTGGATTTGGACACTTTGAGCTTTTGTAAAATGGTGACACAAGTCAGCCCGGTGAGTGTCGAGGCTGCGTGGTGTTCAAAAGGAGACGAACTAGCCGTCACATCTAACCCTCCTTGTCATATCTCATTTTAAATGTCAGTGTATCTGAATACACATCATACCTGCTGTCTTTAGCCTGTGCTTATATTAATGGTGAAGGGAAAATATAGGTTGAGAAAGACTGCTGGTTAACGGGCAGAATAAATGATCAGATCACTGCTTTGTTCTCATTTATTCAAGTGTCTGACAACAGAAGTATGTAGATGGGACATTCTTAACTTGAATTGGACTGAATTACAACACCGTAAAAAGACTCACTAACACGAGCGTCATGTGCTTTCCAGAAGCCGATAACATTATACTCCTGCAACCCCCCGAAAAAGAGTACGAGGTTGACTCGGCCGGGCCACGAGCCTCGCAGTGCTAATGATGTGTCCCTGCTTTGCTTGGTTCCTCAGGTTTGACATTGTGTTAATGAAGGAGGGGCGGATGAAAGGCCAGGCCTTCGTAGGACTCCCCAGTGAGCAGAGCGCAGAGAAAGCTCTGCGGGAAACCAACGGCTACGTTCTCTACGACAAACCCCTCGTCGTTGTATCCTTTCATCCCCTCTCGCGAGTGAAACGAGGACATGGATTTTATAAGGAGGGCAAATCCAGGTTGTGCGTGTTCGGTCGGGTTCAGATTGGGAGGAAAGGTAGAGATGTATATAAAGTTCTGTTTACTGCAACGATACTGCAGTGTACAGAAAAATACCCTCAAAGTGACAAAGGTAAGTTGAAAATGAATCCATGATTCAGGCAATGACATGTAACTGAACATCCACAAAGTGGCGCTGATATTAAGGGTCATTTAAGAGGAGATGATTTATTAAGTGGACACTCCCCTTCACAGATGTGTCGCTGGCTTTGGCCCTCGGTGCCTTGTCGGGGAGGATGGGGACTAATTTCTGGCAGCTCCGGACCACCACCTGCTCTTCCTCCTCTCTGCACATGTAATTGCGCATCAACTTTTGAACTTGTCTAATGGAACAAGGCTATTGATTCTGGCGGTGTTTTTTAATGTGCTTCCCGTAGCCAATTAGCTCGGGAACAGCATATTAGTCTTTCGGCTCAAAGAATGAACAAAGACTTCTGCAGTGTAATTTCCTCGGGGTGTTGTCCTGCATGCAGCTGTATCCAAGGGAAGGGAACAGTGACTGAGCTTCGGCTGCAGGTCAACCAGCTTTAGGCCGACTACCGTGTTGGATTACATCAAAAAACTAATAGTTTTGTAGTCAGTTAGTCACTGAATGGTTAGTTTTCATGGAGGAATGTTTTAAAAAGTGTTGAGATTGATCTTTTTGCACAGAACAGGGGGAAGCTTTAACTTCCCGGTTCCAATTTTCGGCGCACGATCAACATCAACGCCTCTGTTACATGTTTTGTGACCATTTGCGACGTCACCATGGACTTGAGCAGAGAGAGCACAGCAAATATTGTGCCAAAATTCAGGAAATCGCCAACAGGGATCCTTGAAATGCTTCCGAAAGAAGTTATAAACAAGGCGAGGTGTTTTGAGTGGCATTTGCATTTCCAGAGGGACAGAAAGTCACTGTCCAAACCCGAAGAAGCAGCATGAGGTCAGGAGCACAACCAGGTGGGTTTTCACATTCGTGGGGTTTTGCGCCATGAATTCATCACTCGGGGTCACGCTGTCAACGCAGAGTTCGACTGTGACGTTCTGACGCAAACCACCTGATCTGGTTAGCTTAGCTTAGCATTAAGACTGTAAACAGTTGGCCGGACTCACTCCAGGTAACTAAATAGTTTGCATTTGCTTGCTTTTACCGAGTTTACAGTCTTCCTCCTAAACTTAAGCTAAATGGCAGCTGACTCCAGCGTTTGTTTTTATACGTAGCAATTAAGATCGGCATCAACGTTCTCATCCATGTCTGGGCAGGAAAGCGGATACGTTGATTTTATTAAATGTTGAACGATTCCTTTTAATTTATAGGTTGTTTATTTCGTTGGCTCGATTGCTTAAAAAGTCTGTAAAAACAAATACGAATGTGTTGTTCATTGAACTTTTTTATTTTGTCTATTATTCAATAAGTCAACTGAGGTTCACTCTGGTACGGATGTCTTGTTCAGGAGTCGGAGGCAGAGGACAGCCGTTCCCAGATTAAATTCCCTGTGATGTTGTTTTTTTTTTCAGTGCTTGCTTGAGACTGTAGCGTGGCGCTTCCCAGTAAATCCTCCAACAGCTTGCAACAAAAAAATTAGTGAGCTGGAAGAAGAACCTGCATGAAACTTGAGTGGATTAAAGTTTGAAGTTTATTAGCGGCGAGCTCTCTGGTAGCAGCCTGTCAAACATCTGGCTCCTCCCTCTTTATTTAACCTGCCACAAGGGCGAGCAGTTTATCAGTCCGCGTGATTGACAGAAGCTGTCACTGAGGAAGTGAGGTGACCTCAGGAAAGCAAGAGACCCGAGCTCTTATAAGGTCAATTTTTGGGCTGAAGTCTTCTGGCATTTATGAACAAACAGCAGCGACCTTTTCTTAAATTAAATTCATATGAGGCAGCGAGTGTCACAGGAAGAGGGACTCTGTGGTTTAGAACTGCTTTGTGCTTTTGGGTTGTCGGTCTCTCCGTCCGTCCGTCCGTACGTCTTTTCCATTCTTGTGAACGTGATATCTCAAACACACTGTCAGGGAATTTCTTTAGTTGTGGAACAAGTGGTCACTTGGACTCGAGGAGTGTTTGGTGGTCAAAGGTAACTCTGACCTCACGAAACACATTTGTGGCCGAACTCAACATGCGCTAATTATAGCAGTCATACAAATGTCTAATCATGCAAAGACAAAATAATAATTTTAGATTAATTAATTTTAGATCCAAAAGGTCAACTTCAGCGTGATATCATAGGACATGTCTGGCCATTATTCCACGCTGTGACCAAGCGGCAGTCAACCATGATGTCTCCCATTGGTTTCTGATCTGCCATTCTGAAGCCTCGAGTTCGGTGTTTTGTCCGTCGCCATCTCTCTATTTTGGCGCCAGAAATAACTTTGGATATTAGAATGTGTTGGAGAGGAGCGAGCGGTGAATCTGACTCGATCTGATTGGTGACTCTGTGCCCGCCCACCTACGGCATAAACCCGACTGCACCAATCAAACAGACACGCCCCCAAACATACAGCTATATAAGGCATAACATCTAATTAATGATGAAATTATTTTCAGATGGATCCCTAGAAAACTAATAAGGGGTAGTGACTTTAGCAAATGACACCATAATGACTTGCGGAAAAAATGTATTGACTTTGTATTTCATGAGAGAAGTTGAATGGGAGTCGATAGAGCCAGAGCCTTTTTGGAGGCAACCTCTAGTGGCCCTCGGTGGTATTGCAGTTTAAGGCACTTTCACACTGGCCTCATTTGTCAGACCCGGAAGCTTTTATTTACAGTGTAGGGCCGTTCCTCAGGAACAGGAGATATGTTGACCATATTTGGCGTTTGCTCAGATACTGAATTGTTAACACTAATCTGGGGTTGCCACCTTGAAACTGTGGTTATTGTATAGATCTTCTGTGCTGTCGGGGTGACGATGTGTGTGAAGCGTCTACGTTTTAGAATTTGTAACAACATCCAGATTCGAAGTTTTGTCTGCTGTCATGGCTACAACTTTGTGTTGTATCAGAATCAGCTCTGTTGGCCAAGGATTCCTTCAAGGTGTTCACTACATATAAATATGGATGTAAACTGCAACTTGAGTGATTGGCAGAGGAATACAACCGTTCAATGGTTTATTACGCGAGAGGAATGTTTTGCCTTTTTACTGCCTACAGACCTTAACTATATATATTTACAGCAATTTGCTCGATCTGCAAGACCAAAACAAGAAAACACAGATACCAAGAGAGGACCCAAGCAGCGATGAGCTCAGCAGGGTGAGTAAGACATGAACGCATTGAAGGTCTTGCCAGAATATTAAAATGACCTCTGAATGGCATAGTGTAACTATATATATATACTATAGAACAAGCCTTATTATCATTGTAACAGTGTTTTCTTTTCACAATTGTGTTTATACTTTATCTATTCAAGATGCCAAGGCTTGATATTGTGGCCCAGCAGAACCATTTGTATCCTTATTCTGGCATATCCTTTGGAAAACAAACTTAAGGAAACGGGGGCAGTTTAATTGCAGTTACTGTGGCACAACTGGAACTTGAAACAACCCGACGTGTATTGTAGTCTAAATTCAAAGAGACTGAGTACCTTGCTGTTCTCTGTTGCGTATTGTATCTTATTGTTTGTGAAATGTTTTGTTTAGTGCAGACTGTAAGCCTGTGCTATTTTGGAGTCTTTTAAACTCCTCTTTACATTGATTTCTACCTTGTTTGACTGAATTTCAGGTGGTGATCGTCGGAAGTTGTCTTCTTCTATTCTTGCTTTATTAAATAAAATATTTTTACTAAAATAACTTTTGTCATGTTTTCTTCCAATCGCAGCCTCAAACACATGTCACCAACCGTGGGTACACTTCAGTCAAACTATCACCAGTGATTATCTTAAGTCCCAAACTTCAAGTCCTGTCAGCTGGGAAATACAGACTAGGGAAGGTATATGAGATCTAGATTGGCTGTGCAGCAGATGGTAGCCTGTCAAAACAGAGGGAAAAAGCACAGTCCTGAAGAGACAGCAAACAAACCAACCAGACTGCAGTCTGTGTGAAATTGCTGGGACTGGGTTAGCTTACCTTTACAATCCCTGGCTGGCCCCATCTGTGTGATTATAGAGAGTAAACCTCGGAGGGCGAGCGCCTCCCCTCAGCAGCCATCATATCTGAAGATTTGGAAATAAAATTGGGGTTTGTCCTCCTGACGGTAAAAGCAATACGGGCAGTGTGTACTGGGTGCATGTCAATCACGGGCAACGTTTGTGATGCCCGTGATATTTAAGACATTCAAAGAGAGAAGAAAGGTGGTGGTGTGAGTGGCTGCGTTTTATTTCCACCATCCGTAATGGTCTGAAAGCAGATAAAGATTGGCCCGACAGTTTTACAATTCATCAAATCCTTACAATAGCTGCATTGTATATTTTTTTTTAATGTTTTAGCTAAAGAGCTGAAAAGGTCGTGTTCTCAAGTTGCCCACACAAAGTAACATTTGAGGCTCAGACAAACTTCAGACTGTTTTTCTGGAATCAAGAGAATTGAGCCTCATTTTACACCGACCGTACTGACTTACAGAGGCTTTTGTGTTCGAGTAAATGCTGACAAGACACAGCAGGCTGAAAGCAAACAAAAACACGGCATATAAATAATGTATATGAGGGTCAGTGCAGATACACAGGTTTCTCTCAATTTCCTCTAGAGAATGGAGATGCGTATAGATGCATTCATTTTGTGCCGACTGCTTAATTGTTCTCTAAATACTCAAGTTTGCGTTTCAGGTTGTTGTTTTTTTTGGTTAGCTCTACTGCATGTTTCTGTTCATACTTGACAGTACAGCAAAAGAAAAGTTATTTTTATTTTCAAGGCGGCATTTTGCACAGTAAAATCTCCACGTAATTGATTGGCCGATAACAAGTCCATCCATCATCTGTACCTGCTTTATCCTGAGCAGGTTCACAGAGGCGTTGGAGCCTATCCCAGCTGACTGGGTGAAGGTGAGGTTCAGCCTGGACTCATCGCCAGTCCATCACACGGCCAATCACAAGTCCAGAATGTGTAATTTGTGCTAATGAGTTCCTAACAGGAATGCATTAGGGAAATCACTGCAATCAAACAATTATGGGCGCTTCCTTAAATGAAGCTGTTTCCAAGCAAATTTAATCAGTGGATTTCCTGTAATAGTTCACAGAAGACTGGCGACCTGATTTAAGGTTGGAAAAGATTTTCAAAATATGGCTTATCTGGATCGGTAAATCTATTGAAATGTTGGAACATAAGTGTGGTTTTTACTTTTCCCGTGAAGCCCGTTGCAGGACTTCAGGTCCCGGCCCTGCCCACGAGCGGAGCCTCTCTGGTTAAGATCCAGGCACGAGGGGTTATCAATCACACGTGCTCGTCTGGTTCGACCCGCAGCTCGTACGTCAACGCCACTGTGAGGGAGGAGTTCCCATCTGTGCCCCACTCGGCCTGCCATCTCAACGATGACAAATGTGCCACCCGCCGTGGAAATATTGTGAGTTACCAGGACATTTATCAGGTAACATTTGAGCAATATGAAAGATAACCTTTTGTAAGTGGACGCAGATAAAGATGTATGTTCTGCCGTTCCTCTGCAAGGGCTCCGTCTCAGTTTAATACTGCGACTACCCAGAAGTAATATCATGATAATGGGTTTCATATTTTGGGTTCAACCAGGTGTGCAATCTGTTGGAGGGAATCGAGCCTTTGGATAGCTGCCTACACGTGCACAGTGTTGGACATTAACATGTGGCCTGATCTGGTCACTTAATCAACCTCTATGTCTGGTTTTCTACTGCATATTCCTCCTGCAAACCGAGTGCAATGTTTACTCATAATCTTGTGAAAAATGATTTTTTTTTTTTTTAAAAACTACCAGTAAACTTAAGACACCATGAACATGCCTCAGGCCATGAGGTATCTCCAGATACCTCCGATGACGACATCTATGTCTGAATTTACCTGTGGGCCTCTTTGTCAAAAGTTTTGTTTGGCCTGGTACTACGCAACTTTCTGTTTTTACTGGAACTGAATTTGAATGCTTCCATAAGTTAGTCTAAACCCATTCCCTGTGCCACTGCACACCGTCTCTACAAGCCTGTCACTTGTGTGGCTTTGGGTTTCGACGTGTTTGTAGAGCCCCGGTTTGTCGCGTGAAGGATCGGAGCTTCAGGCAGGGACGCATCAACGAATTGACCGTTTGTGGCAAACGGAGAAAAGTACACGTTCTTCGATGGAATCAAAGCAACAACAAGGATTCTGCTTTACAAGCACATACTGCACATCAGCATTCTATTTTGGTTAAAACTGTATGTAAGTTGGAAGTTGAAGTGGTGGAGTTAGCTGTGGTAGGCAGGTTGTAGGCTGGTGATAAGCTCGGACTGGCGTTTTGCTAGACTGCAAGGCCACAAGTAGGCTAATGTGGAGGGTTACAATAAGCGTGGATGTTATCCTGGTATTTCAGTGCAAAATTGAGGTTGGTCCAGACAAAAATTTGCTAGAGCACGTCAGTTGAGCGATAGAATGATATTATTATGTTGTGCAATGCACATAGGTATACCCACAGTTCTCAACTAGACTTGCCAAAGGACCCGCGTTTTTCAGAGAGTCGCGGCATACATTTTTTTAACCCCTTTGAAATATATTATACAAAAAATAAAGCAGTCAAACGCAATGCCTCCATGCTCTGTGAAAAACATGAAATAAACGAAAAGTGCAGGCGAGTGCAACTCGGGCTAAAATCCAATGAAATGTATGAATGAGAGCCAACAACTAAAATGACAATGCTAGTTTTGGTCATTACAGTCAATGCTCGCAGCAAACGGGCGCTGTCCGTCAAAATAAAAGCACAGCAACAGAAGTTCTGGGGACTCCAAAGTGAAATTTGACATTGACCCCCCCCCCCCCTCCCCCACCCACCTTTTTTTTTTTTTAAATGCACTCATCCACGACCCACTCGAGTATTTCATGACCCGCTTTTGGGTTGCAACCCATCAGTTTAGAACCACTGCTGTACACTGTGTCACTATATACATATTGGGTGTCACATGTAGTCAGCTGTGAATGAACCAGTGATTGTTAAGAATTAATTTTACAGCTAATTAGATCATTTAAAGTGGGACTTCAGCACTCTGCCTGAACACAGAGCTTAATTTTAATACACATCAAAGGGATTGAATTTGATCATAAATGACACTTTTCTTAGTTTGTTGGAGGAATTTGTAGCTTGAACAAATGACAAATGAATTCATCATTAGCACGGTTTAGAAAGGGAAAAAAAGGTAAAAAGCATTCTATAGAATGTAGTATTATACTAATAATAGGTCCACAAAGCTTGAACATGAATTTGTCTCAAATCACATTCATGTGTAATTAGATTTCTGCAGCATGTCGGACTCTGATGAATAATGTATGAAGTTTATGTAAAAAAATAATATCTAATTTATCAACGTCTCTACTTATTCTGCTTTGTTTGGAATAGATGACACAGTAATGGGTAATTTTACCTCTGAAATATTTATATGGTCTATCTAATATGCTTTCTGTGGACATTTGTTTATAATTTGGCTCTCAGAAGAGTTTAAGCAAAGAAATGATTTCAGGTACTTGATGCTTGTGCCAAGAGCCCAGGCAAACAGCTAATGGATGGGATTCTTTTAATTACTGTTTAAACAGGCAGTTTAATGGGCTGCTCTTAATTCATTTGTAAGACTTAAATACATTTTAATTTAAAAAAGGGCCATTAAAAAACTGCCCTCAGGTTTTTTGTATTGTAGAAAACTTTGATCTTTGATCATTCTTTTACTATTGAAACATCAAACTCATAAACTTATTACAGAGAGGATGACTGTTTCCCAGTGAGGTATACAGCTTCTATATTCAGCCAATTCTAAGATATGATGTGTTATCAGCTAACAAGTAAGGTGTATGGAAGTGTTGATTCTCTTTTCCCACCCAGCAGTATGTTAAAAAAAAAAAAGGAGACACCTCAGGAGGTCTAACATAACAAACTGAATTAAAAAAAAAAAAAGTTGCTGTTGAAAAGCATTTGGCTCTAAAATACTACATTCCTCCTGCGTGTCAGCATATCGTTACTGGAAACCCAGTTGTTGGATGACATTAAAAATGACAGTGAACCTACGTTAGCCACCGTTCCTCAGTGAATTCATGTTAATGAATAAATGCAGGATTCGCCCGGAGCTGTCGGGGAGCCCGGGCCCCTGATGGCCTGCAGCTTGATTTGCATGTGTGGCTGAGCAAATGTTGCGTGGGTTAAACTTCGGTCTGTTTTGTTTTGTTTACATCGATTAAACGGTGAGAAGCGCGATCTAATGATGTCGGGATTCTCCTGAATCACCTACAGCACTACTGTCTGGTGAAAAATTGCATCTCCGTGCTTTCATGTTTTCGATATTCAAAAAAGCAAACAAACAAAAACACACAAGGTAAAAGAGCAGCAGGGATGCACATGTCAAACAGTTGTCGAAGACTTTTCTTGGCACTGGTGGCAAAGCAAAGACAAAGCTAACACCTACAGCATGTAGTTAAATATTCCAGATTTAAAGTCTGCTATAGCTGTGAGCCTTCGAACGGGTCTCCGTGTTTGATGATGCGTATGTCATCTTTTCTTTGCATCTTCCTTTGTTCGGCACGGGATGTCGTAGTCCTCAATTTGCCATCTGCCTTCTCCCCCCCCCCCTCACAGCCTTCAGTCCTGCTCTCGTCATGTACCCCAACTGGTGTGAGCAGCGAATACACGGAAACTGCCAACCTGCACGGTTTGTAAGTACGCCCGGGCAATTTAGATTTAGATGTTTGGTGCTCATTTTAGTTATTCAACTTCCCCTTCTGCTGTTGGCCATTTTGGCAATGACTGAATTAATTTGGCATATTTTGCCTGGTGTGCAGCGTAGCAGCAAGTCAAAATTCAGCTTGATTGAGATCACCGCTAATATGTAGGCGATTGCATTTGAAAATCAGTAATTAACGTGCTGATGAAATGAAACAGCATAATACCAACGTTAAAGTCATGTTTTTTTTTTCCTTTCCATTATTAGTAATGGACCATGTACAATAATAAAAGTAAACATTACCATGTGATGTACTGCGGTGCGGCCACCGGAGCTGATCACGGCCATTTTAGGCAAAGTTTGTGTTCCCAGACGTGCAGCAGCGCTCTGCTCCGCTAAACGGGTGTGCCTAGTCGAGAGCATGCTTTTGACCCTTTTGGTCATATCTGTTGCGATCTGACATTTGAAGTAAAAGGAAAAAAGATGCGATTTGGGCCGAGTGCTACGCTTAATGTTACGCTTCTTCTGAATTCTTATTCTTCTTCTTCCTTTTGAAGCTTGCGGCCTCTTAGAGCAGGGGTGTCAAACATACGGCCCGCGGGCCGGATCCGGCCCGCCAGTGGGTCCAGATCGGCCCGCCGGATGACTTTGCTAAGTGTGAAAATTACAGAAAGACATAAATTGCATTTCTATGAGAATATGGAGGTTTATGAGTACAAACGTTTTGTAATTTTTTAAATCGATCCAGTAATTGCTTCAAAAACAGCGTAAATGCGATGTCTGCTCCGGAGGCAGAAGCGCTCGTTGCCACAGGCAGCAGTGCTCGCTGCTCACTTTGTGACGTCACAAAGCGAGGGAATCTGCAGAGGAGAGCCCAGGCAGATAAACAGTGGGCTGATGTCTGAGTTTTTGGTCTTTATGTTTCTAGTTTATTGTAGAAAGACCTTAAAATAGGGTTTATCAACCAAAAACCTTCACCAATGATTTAAACATAGAGAAATATTGTCGTTATGTATGCTATGATTTTACTGGTCTGGCCCACTTGAGATCAAAGTGGGCAGTATGTGGCCCCTTAACTAAAATGAGTTTGACACCCCTGTCTTAGAGCATTAGTGCCACCAAATCTCTCAGCAGCTCAACCGACGTGATGTATTTTCTGCTGCACGGAGGATTGTGTATATATTTTTCTGGCAAACTAAAAAGCATAGGTGTTGGAACGCGCAGTACGTTTGACGGGAGCATAGAGAATCTGAAGTTTCAAAATAAAAAAAAACCCTGTGAAGATTCTGCCGATCGTTTCACTATATCAACCTCCCAGAGAAGAAATGTGTTCTAGTCCTGCTGACAGGCATTAAACATAGATACAAAATATGAAACACAAACAACTGTATTTACATTGTCTGTAGGCGACAGCACAACAAAGCACGAAATACCAACAATAAACACAATTAAACGAGGCAAAAAAAGAAACCATTTTGCAACACGGGCCTACCTTCCCTCATTACAAGCACAAAATTCAAAGTAAAATGGCCAAATCAGGAAGGCAGCAAAACGCTTTTGCTTGTGAAGCGCCCCCGGGGATGAGTGAAGGCGTGGTGAAGACGTCAGACATTAACACACAACCTCATTGACCCAGTAGGATCCATGACTGAGACTGTAATTTCACGTCTGCATTACAGAACAGCGAGCCTCCATCTGTCTCTCAGAACTTCAAGAATGCTTGAATCGATTGATAATAACTATGGCGACGGAATTCATGCTATGAATGTGTCAGACACCGGTTACGGAAATTTGACCAAAATACACATTCGAGACTGAACACGACTCTTTATAGCTCATCTAAAATGACTGTTGTTGAATAAATGACGATCCTGAAAAAAACATTGGAATAATTGTAATTTTACAAAGCAGCTGCTCTGGTGGCCTACTCAGATATTTATTAACGTTTCCTAACCTTGGTTATCTTTTCAATTCATCCTGTTTACGTCTCAAAGAGACTAAATTAATGTCGGCGGACAGAGCAAGCTGACTGTCAGGACAAATTAGATCATGGCGTGGACATGAGCTGTCTCTGAAACAATCGCTTTGTCCGTCTCGTTGACCTCCTTTTGAACTGAAGCCACAATGAACAATTGATGTCTTCCTCGACTCGACTCGACTGCGAGCTTTTGCTGACTTTGAAGGAGCAAATAGTGGGAGGACACGCACTGCTTAGTCAACTCCGGAGTGTGTGGATGTCGTCAGTCTTACACGTCTCTCCGAGAGTGAATGTGTCAATTCGAAGGTATGCTTATTCATTATGGAGAGAGTGATGGCTCGATCATGCATATTTCATGCTTTTAAACCTTGCAAGTTTCATGAAGTTGTCCGAATGAGTAGCATTTAAAACTGAAGTGAAGTAATGTGCTTGAATAATTAATCCATAATGTCTTTTGATAAGAAGTACAACCAAGGTCATCAGTTTTATTTAAGCCAGGAAGTTCATTTATTCATCGTAATTGCATACTTAGCTTGTTTATATTAGCATAGCTGTATGGATAGAATTTGGTTTCCACATGCAAAGTGACAGAAAAATTCATCCAGTTCTCCCATTCGAGCTCAAATGGGTTCAGCTTTTTCATAGAAAGTGACAAATTCCTTCCCAAGTTATGCAGTAAATATGGTGAGAGCACATGATCTTTGTCGGTTATTGCATAGCCCCATAAAGCCTGTATCGGTATGTAAAAAAAAAGCACATCCTGCAACGCCATAAAGTGCTCACCCCCGATGTGAGTCGCCTCTTTCCTTCTCTGACACTACGCCTCCTCTCTCATTGCTCTGCCCCGCGCTGTCCGAGTTGCCAACTAAATCTCAGCCTCATCTTGTCCGCCGTAACCTTGTTTATTCCCAACAGTGGCATTAGCAAAGCTGTAAAAGTATTTATGGGGGTACAAATGCGGGACAGCCAATCTAAGGCAAATCTATAAATCCTGGCTGTTGATTTCTCAGGGCCACAAGGTGCAGGCCTGTGATCAGTAGGGGTAGAAAGTATTCCCTGGGTGACTCTGTGTGACTAACGCACAGAGACCGAGCAGCATGCCAAACAGCGCTACGGCGACACTGTTGTGCTTTTAATATGGCTAAGCCGGCCTTCGCCTCTAAAGTGAGGCACCGCCTGGCTATCCATCTACCACGAGCTGGTATCATTAGCCAACACCCAACAGGGACCTGACTCAGCAAATGGTGTGTGTGTGTGTGTGTGTTTATTTGTGTGCCTGTGTATCACATTTTGGAGCCTGTCCTTGGCTTGTTTTGGGATAGCAGTTATAGTGCAAAGCTTGGGCTCACAATTATAAAAAGAAACAACGTGTGAAGAGCACAGATATCTGCCGCATTTAGTGGTGCTGTTACTAACTTTACAGGAAGGACTTGATTGTTACAGCAGCAGAACAAGCTGACATATGCAGGCACTACTTTTAATGGCTGATGTGCAAACTGTCGCCAACATATACCCCTCAAGCAGAAATATTAACATTCATCTAGAGGCATGTTTCTGGCCACTTTACAAATACAGATTTTCCTCCAACACTTTTGAAAACTCTGGTAGCTGCTCCACTATAGCTTGGTATTACCAGAGCAAAATCCACTGTAGATCTATGGGCCTGGCCACAATCCATTGCGAATTGTTTGCAGTTGTTCCATCCTAATCGGCATAGACCTCGAGGTAATTTTGTAAATATTGGAGCAGCTTTAACATATCACCATCGACTACCATATGAATAATGTGCAGCAATTTTCACCAAGCTACAACAGAGACCTCTTAAATCAGTGGTTGTAATATTTAACCAGTACTGTCATAAGATATAGTACATTCTCTTGGTGTCGTCAGGCAACTGTGTATTTTTATATTATGTTTTATTATTACCTTCTCAAGGGGTTTATGTTTTCAGTGCAGTTTGTTTCCTCGGGAGCAGGATCATGGAAAAACTACCATATGATTTATTTTTCACTTCCATTAACATTGTGAAACTGAGAATTTGGCCTAATATTTGTAATACATCTTGAAATCCATGCTACAATTCAAGTCATTTGTGGCCATTTTCTTTTCCTCAGATGGCTTGGAGCATCACAGAAGGACTCTGTTGACAGTCTGACCCTGGGGGCCGAATTCACACTCACAACCCAGCAAAGCTCTAAAGAAAACCCACCCTTAATATTCTATATAGTTATAGTGTTTTTGCTTTTATGAAAATATTTGTACCAATACTTTTTGAATAGAATAACAGTAATCTCCAAAATATGTAACTGGAGCAGAGACTTGATAAAAAAAAAAAAGTGAATGTAACTTCCAGGTCTGAAAAATGTGGATCTGCTGTAAACTGCAATACTATTGAGGGCCACTAGGGGCTGGCTCCAAAAAGGGGGTGGTTCCATTGACTCACAAGTCAATACATTATTAGAATGTAGTGTCATTCACTAACATTCACTCACTACACTGGTATGTGGTGAACAAATACCAATATAGAATTTGCTGTTAAATTAACTGTAGAATGATATCATTATTTCCTTTATTACTGTAGTTAGATACTGATGTTCAGTAACCCTGTTCATCCTCCCTCAAACTTGTCTCTTCTTTTAACCTTGTGCTCTTCTCCATATCCTGCAGAGAAGGAGCTTCCGTCGGCGTCTATCTCTAACAAGGTTGACAGAGAGTAAAGCAGAGAGAGCAGGGTGATATGTCTTGGGAGCTCTACCCTCAATATTGGCAAGGAAATCAATGTGGTGAGTAAACCTACCAGCACAGTCTGCAATCAGCTCCTAGGCCCAAAGTAATCATTGAATTGAAATAATCCTGAAAGGTTTCACCACTGTAGCAAAGTTAATAACAAAAGAGTCATCCCGGCCTACGCCTTGAATACGATATTAATCCTTGTATCAAGAATAATTACAATGGAGATTCAGGAAGAGCAACCTTTCAGGGGGAAGCTCTGGTTGACCGTCTGGACTCATTTCAGCATTCAACAGGCGCTTCCTGGATGTGTACTCAGTGACACCATTTGCAGTCGGACGATGTAGTTTCTCGCTGCTTAATTCTTCGCGCTCCACTGTTAGGGAATGGTCCCTCGGCAGACAGGAACCTCATCATCAACAATTTTTCACTTGTTTACATTAATCCCATCTAGATACGCGCTCGTTCCCATGGCAGCTCTTTGTAATTCTGCTCTATTGTCACGGTTTTGATAGACAGTGAGCCAACACTCACTAATTAGCTGTGAATATTAGCTGTGTGCGGCTATGGAAATTCTCTTCTAATGCTCATTAATGGGAGTCAGGTCACTTGTTAATACTACCAGGGCATATTCAAAGGCGTGTGCCCTCCCACCGAGCTTTCACATATAATCCCAGTTCTTTGCTCTTATTATTTAGGAGCCAGCAAACCAAGGACCAGCCGCACGTCACTCCAGTGATGCGATGAGCAGCCTGCTGCCGTTCGTGAGCCCGTCTCAGTTTTGGGGGAGATAAAGCACACTCTCCATTAAAGTCGGTCCGCCAGTCAACTGTCAAGACAGCCAGGTCAAGTCTTTGTCAGAGCTTCAGTCATTTGAGTTTATAAGAGGTCAAGTGGAGTCGCGTTTGGCTGAATTGAAAGCCCCCCCCCCTCTCCTCTTGCCTGCCTGTCCGAGGGTAAATGTGATTAAGTTTTCAATGCAGGAAAGCAAACACTTTCCCATTCGGCTGATTCTCAGAAGCATGAACATATGAAACGTTTCAGTGTCACGTATTGTTGATCTCCCCCAAATATTTCAAGACACTAAATTGATGTTGTTATCCCAGAAATAGCATCTTATACATTTTCTTGACTGCATCTAATGACCATTTTATTTTAGTCAAAACCTTTAAACACATTTCTGGGGATTTTTGCTTGACCTTTGATTTATTATGTTTGATGAGGGGAAAATCCACTTGAAATAAGAAGAGGATCATACTTTGCCACTTACAAATGATCATAAACGTTGAGGAAATATCTGCAGCATAACAAATTTGTCCCCATTTCTCTTTTTGTTGTGGCCATGGTAGAAAAGGAAAGTGTTTGATCATCGCTTACATGACAGCTTACGTAGCTTATAGCATGTAGCATGAAATATGTAGTGAAAGTTAACAATTGGTATTTTTATATTTATTTTTTTGGTATGATTGCAACCTGTCCTCGTGCGTTGAATGTTGTAAAGGAGTGACTGCGTATAGCTGCAGTTTTATTGTGAAATTCAAATGTCCTCTCAGTTTCTGTACTCCTGCTCTAAAGTACAAAAATGGTCAATGTAACGGCTTAATCTTTGTGTGACTCTGAGGACTGACAGTGTGTGTTTGTGAGTATATGTATGAAAGACAGAAATGTCAACCACACCCCCACCTCTTACCTCCTTTGATATTGACACAGGGTTCCAATTAGTTAAACGCACACTTCAGGTCCGTCCATCAAGCATTCTCCTCGCAGCTCGTACATGCCCGTGCTCTACCTTGGCCCTGGCTCTGTAATGCAGCAGTAATGATCATGGAGAGCCGGGGCATTAGATCTATCAGGTCCACCACTAAACTCCCGCTCTGTCAGACGACCTGACTTTTTTTTCAATTAATTTTTTTTTTTTTAACCGGTTTAGCGTGTTTGAAAATCTGTGTGTACATCGACACTGCTGTGCGGAGCTGTGGATGCGTGGTGGGGCTCGCTATGTGGTGTTCACCGCAGTAGGTCCCAGTCTGATGTACCATAATGACCTGTCAGAAAAGCCTCAGAAAAACAGGGATAATCCATCGAGGCTATGTGACTAAATACATTCTAAACAGACCCATGTCAACGCCCTGAGACACCTGAACAGCATAATCTGTGCTGCTGGTCTCTTATCAGAACTGACAAGAAAAAAGAAAAAAAAAGAGAGGCACAGCAAAATAGCACGTACTTGGCTTAAGGATGTTAGATGGGTACTGTCGTTTGGTACAACATAATTATTCCATTGAATATGTTATAGTTGAAGCAAAGTTCATTTGTTGTGGTTGTATAATCGGTTTACTTAGCCACATTGTTTTTGTCCAGGTGCTAACCCATCTTGATGTCACCCATTGGTTTATGAACTGCCCTGTATAAAAATACAGGGCAGTTCATAAACCAATGGCCGTCACCATCTTGTTTTTTTGTAGCCAAAAGTGACCATATTTGGACGAGCTGGGGAGGAGCGAGGGGTGGACCCGAGGACACTATACCCTGCCCAGCTACACCTGCATACTAAGACTGTCAATCAAACCAAGCACGACCCCCAAACATATCTTTGCAGCCAAATATCTAATTCATTATGGAATTATTTTCCAAAGCACCAACAGAACACTGATCAGAAGGAGTGGATTTTACAAATGACATCAAAATGTATTGAGTTTGCATTTCATGAGAGAAGTTGACGCTGTTTGAATGGGAATCTTTTGGAGTCAGAGGTTTTTTTGGAGCCAGCCCCTAGTGGCCCTCAATGGTATTGCATTTGAAGGCATTGGCTTCACTTTTCAGACCTGGGCTCTATGTGTACTTTTACATACAGTCCGTGTGTTTAGCTTTTTGGAAGTCAAGTTTTAAATTCTTCTGTGATTTACCTTTAATAGAATTTACATTTGCATTGTGAATTCAGGCCGCACTTGCATTGTTCAGTCTGGGTTTCTAACCTGCATCTGGTATCATGCTACTTATATTGCATAAAGATGACATACAAGGATATGCAATGTCATTGTGCTATTAGCTGATAGTTTTTGTAGTTTCTTGAATTTGCGAATTTCGTGACAGGCATATTTTATGGTTCAAAAATGTTGTTGTACCTGTGGCATAATACTTTTTTCGAGAATGGAAGAAGAACATTTTCTACGGAGCCCAACAAAACAAAGCCAGCACTCTATAGTTGCTGATAAGGGAACAGCTTTAGAGCAGCTGTTTGTGATAACAAATAATTGATTAAAATTAAAGCTGCAGGAGGCAAAAAAACATCAAGTCAAAACACATCATTATGAATCAGAAAGTGGGCCTGCAACAGGGAGGAAAATCACACACTTACTCAACCAAAATTCATTCAGCTATTGGTCTGTTGTGGTACAGGAGGTAAATAGAGTACTCCTATGCCGCTGGGTATTTAGTTAGGAAAAAGTCATGGACTCGTACCAAAGTGACGAGTATACATTTAATGAAATAATTCAGGTGATTATGAATCTGGGTCTTAATTTAGAACCATTATTTTGCTCTTAAAATTGTTAAATCTCTTGTGCTGAACTTTTATCCTTCCCTTCTGCCAGTGAGAACAATTACAAAAACATATCAACACTGCTTACTTTTTTTACTCTATTTTTATTTCTTTACCTGTAACTATAATGCTGCTGTAATGAAAAAAATGTCCCCTTGTGGGATTAATAAAGTATCTATCTATCTATCTATCTATCTATCTATCTATCTATCTATCTATCTATCTATCTATCTATCTATCTATCTATCTATCTATCTATCTATCTATCTATCTATCTATCTATCTACCTACCTACCTACCTACCTACCTACCTACCTACCTACCTACCTACCTACCTACCTACCTACCTACTTACTTACTTACTTACTTACTTACTTTATAGGCTTCACCCTAGCCTGCCCTTCACTACTTTCACTACTGTGGTGGCTGTAAAGCTGTAGATAAACTCCCGCATATCGACTCTTTTTCACTATTCAAATTGGGTGCATTTGGTCCGCTAACATTTGGAAAGTCGAGAAGAGATACACGATTGAATTATTTATCCCCATTTAAGTTAGCATAGGGCTACGCTGGAAGTTAGCCAGCTCAGCTGAATGAAGTCCGGTACAGATGCCATAGAGCACGCCCAGTAAACATTCATCCAGCCAGCGCAGGAATGTCTCACCAGACACCAGATTTAAAAAGACTGGTGCTAGATTGGATCAGCGGTAGGGATGCTCTGCCTGTGATTGCTACATTGTGGGAGGGTTGAGGTTATAGGGTTAGGATCATGGTTAGGGATAGGGATGGGGACCAGCTGCCTGGCGTTGAAACAACCAATCACAGCAGCCAAGAGTTAAGAAGGGGAGTCCCTCCGGCTGATCCAACCATTTAAAAACTATACTGTGAAAAACAAAGACATTTACCTGGCATTGTTAGGTTTAATCCGCATTGTGTGACCTCATTTGGCAAGGGCTTGAATGCAACAGACATTCACTAATATGTAAACGATAGATTTAAATGTGATCACTTCCTTCAGTGTTGTGTTTCTCTTTCCTTCAGTTTGCTGCTGGAGCTTTAATACAGACTCAAGTTACTAAAACATATTCTTTTATTCACAATAATGTCAAACTAAAAGATCCTTCCAGCATCCAAATTCTGTCTGTAGACTGGCTGAAACACGCACTATGATATTAGACATGTTTTTTTTGTTGTTGCCGTGGATGTACTGCCTGCTGCATTCACTCATATTGCCATAATTACAGCAATTATGTAATTACAAGTTGGATATGTGGGATTTTGCTGGTGGGAGTTTTTGCAAAGCGTAAAAACTCAAGCAGTAAACAGAGTGGCACATCCAGGGATATTGGCAAACAAAGGTATTAGAGGTAGAATTATCCGTTCGATTCACACAAACTTTGCACAAACAAAGACAAATCATGAATACCTGCTCTCGACGGCTTGTGGAGTTTGCGTTTGCATTGGAGTGTGCATTCGACAGCAGCAGTAATGTGGGACTGAAACATTGGCAAATACATATTCAGAATTAACCTTTAAAATTGCTATCCAAAATTATTGTTGAGCTGAACTCCCACCTTTAACAACCTCTGCTGAAAGTGTCCCTAAAGTTGACCCTGAAGGAGGTTCAGCTCCATGGAGCAGGAGGAGTGCACGATCCTCGGCTGATGACAGCTTTTAAATGTTCCAAAAAACAGAAATTGTCATCAGTCATCGCCACATCGGGCTGTGATAAATGTGAAGCTGCCTAACACTGCTTTAAAAAAGAAAAATGGAGCAGGAAGCTCATGCTAAATCTCCTGTGAGGTGGATATTGCCTTTAAGACGCAGCTGTCAGCTGTGTCAAAGGTGCCTTCCTGTCAGAAACAAGTGACGTCGAATCTGAAGCCTCAAGTCTGCCAAAATTACTTTTTGATGGAATCCTCACCCCATAATAATCCTGTTCAGTTCGAATAATCAGTCTCCATATAGCCCTGAGTGTGAGCCAACCTAAACTGTCAGCATTCAATTAGCCAAAGATTGTGATATCCCTGTGGCAGCGCTTGTCAGGCTGAATAATATAGCCGTCAGCCCTGAAGGTGAGAGAGGTCCGCTGCGTTGGATGGAGACCTATTGTCTGGAGGATTGACAAGGGTTGATGCAACAGGCAAAAGTGAGTTAAGGTCTTCACACACACACACACACACACACACACACACACACACACACACACACACACACACACACACACACACGCACCAACACACTCCCCTCTCTCCTCAGCACTCGTCCTCCTTGCGTCCCCAGAGAGAGTATTTTTCATGCTTTCAAACCACCCGGCAGTGACAAGCCTCTGACAAGCCTTGCTTACTGTGACACCTTTGAGGGTCCAGAGGAAGGTTTCAACCACAATGCCTCCTCTGACGGGCATTCTTGAGAGAAAACGCACATTATTCTGCCATAACGCCCAATTTGATTGATTGGCACAGTCAGACTTTCAGGAGTGAGAGATGGCATTGAAGACTTTTGACACATGCTTATTTATTTATTTTTCAGGAGTCACAGTGAACATTTATGAATACTGAATGTATTTTCAAGATCTTTTACTCCAGTTAGAAGTACACGCACCGAAACTTTCAATTCCCATTAGAAGGTCGTACAGTCTGACATATTTATCATCAGTAATACATAATATGCAATAACACCCGTTTTAAGAACATTTACAGTATGTAGATAATTGAAAATATTTAAAATCATTATCCCTGTCTCCTAATAATTATATTCACATTCATTTGCCAGATGAATTTCTTTTTAAGAATGTATTTTTATTGGTATAATGAGGAAATATTTGTAATAAACATCTCTTCAAAGTCACAAACTTTTACCTATAATATATGCATGTAGGAACTAAACCCAAGATGATTGGGTGACATTTTTATGGTTGTGTTTAGGTGCTGATTACATGTGGTAACGGTCGGGGAAATATTATGGTCTTTATCATTTTGGCCAGAATATAAAACAGTCTTAGACGGGTGACTGGCAACACTACAGGTATGACCTGGACCAATCATCATTCATGTCCGTGCCTGACGTCGTCCTATCGGCTGGTTCTTCAGGAACACGTCGTAGGGTGTGCCCATAGACTGTATATAAAAGACGTTGATTCTGGGTCTGAAAAATATCACCTACTGCCACGAGAGGTTGGCTCCAAAACCCAATCACAAACCAATGGGTGGTGTCACTATTGGTTGTCGCTTTTGTGTATAAAATACTAAACGTTTCAACATGCTAGACTTTTATTTGGGCGTTCCAGATGTCACATCACTGTTCTTCAGTTACATCACGTTACAAGGCCTGTTTGTCTTTCTTCACGTTCACGTGGCAATTTGTCAGCAAATCATGTCAAAATCAGGCTGAATTTTTGTGTCATGAATAATTTATTTTACATCAACGACAAGTGCACAAGTTTGAGTTGCAGTTGTATGTTTATTATAGGTTATGCCGTCCTGGTTAATGTCAGGTTGTCGTAGCAAAGATATCTCAACACTCAGTCAACTTTGCATTAAAAATCACATGACGGATTCACAAAGACTCCTTTATGTTGTCAGTCTTATGCACCAACTTCAGGTACATTTTCTCATTATTTTCTCAGTCCCGGCTTTGCCCGATTCTTTTTCAAGTTTCCTGCACCCTTCATCTTCAAGCCTTCTAACTAATATCCTGTCCACACAGATACCTGTAGCTGTACACCGGAGGGTTGTTGTTTGTGTCAGAGGGCAGCGCCTCGCCTTCACAAGGAGGCCACGTCGGTTTCAGCTGACTGCCGCTGTGGCACTCGCCATGTGTGTCTGGGAGACTGGATACCTGCTTCAGCTGGATCCCTCCCTCTCTCCCCGTACCCTGCACAGGGACAGTCTCTGAAGGTCAGTAAACCTGCCAGACACACACACACACACACACACACACACACACACACACACACACACACACACACACACAATACAAACACAAACACACACTCCCTCAATCCCCACCACTGACAACCTTGCCTGTGAAATCAGGAATCGGTATGACCGTGAAGTCGTTGCTCACACGAGGTAAGACGAGGGTGAAACACCAGCATGACATCCCAATTTGTTGCCACGGCAACCTGGCGACTTGATAGAGAAAAGAAACCGTAAGAAGACATATAAAAACAGAAGCAATAACAAAGATATTACAAGAAATCATCTGTTTTACCAAAATGTGGCACAAAGCGGCCGTGTGGAGAATCTGAGAAATGAAAGCCCAAAAAAAAAAGAACGAAAAGCTGCTGACAGGTGGAACCTTTGGGGGAATCAAGTGAAAGGCAACATGTTTCTGGACCACAAAATGTGAGGCAAGTACTTTGACATTTTCCCCAAACCAACATTTGATGACTTTTACCCCAAGCAGAGGACACTGCAGACATTTTGGCCTGAACCCCCTCCTCCCCCCTCACCCCCGCTCCACCTCCGACTCGCCCCTCCACCCCCAACCCTGCCTCAAACATATTGCACCTGTTCAATTATTTAGCCGCTACTCTGTGGTTCGGTCCTGAGCTGCAGTGAAAGCTGTACCTGCCGATTAGAGCCGGTCTTGTCACCGGAGCTGGCCAGATATCTCCGTCTTGTCGTCTGAGAGAGAGCGAGAGATGCCTTTGGCCACATTACGCAGGAGGAAATGTCATTACCTCATTGCAGCCTTGTCATTTTCAGCCTTTGGTCTCTTAGAGACAGCGAGGGCTTGTGTGTGTGTGTGTGTGTGTGTGTGTGTGTGTGTGTGTGTGTGTGTGTGTGTGTGTGTGTGTGTGTGAAACTCAGTCACCCACCACAAATGAAGATGTCCTACACAGTGGTGAGGGATTCACTTTTTTGATTATATAACTTAATCTCAAAAGTTTGCTTTTTTTTTTTTTTTTTTTTTTTAAATACAAAAAAAATCCCTCAAACATCTAACAACTGCATTTAGATTTTGGGAGACTAAATATCTTCACCCATAAATACATCTATTAGCTAAAGCTGCTTATCCTTTAAAAACCTGTGGGGGGGCTGTAAACCTGTTCATTAAAACATCATTACTTACATAAACGTAATAAATCTATGAAACGTAGTTATTTTGAAATCCATTGAAATCAGAGCTATGATTTCAATATCCAGTAAAATATTGATCAAGTTTGCAAAAAAATGGGTCAGATAAAGATTTGTCTTTTAAAAAAAAATATACAAGCATCATAAAACTTAAAGTTGAGTTGAAACTTATCTTTTTGACCACGTTGACCAAATCAATAATATTAAGAAGAATATATTGGTTGAAACAAGAAAATATTCTTATTTCCCACAGCTATTTGCTGTTGTGGTCCAATAAATAGAATGTTAATGGACATTTAACTTGTTGACATTATCTACCTAGTGCAACGATCTGATGGTAAATCAAGCAGAAATCTTTAGAAGCCCATTTTTCCTCCCACTGGGGGGCACTGTTGAAGCAAATACGAGCCTTTAACGCCTAATCAGCCTTCACTGTCCAAGGCCTCTCTTTGCTGCCTTGGTCCTTTTTTCTTTTCTTTCTTCTTCTTCTTCTTTTTTTTTTGTATCGTCGTCTGGTACCAGGAACTGCTGGAGGAGTGAGGTCTCCTTTTTCCCAGCCATTCTATGTTTGGCTCGGGCCAAGGATTTAAGAAAAGGATTGGAGATGGAGAGTTAGGAAGTACCCTGTGTGTGTGTGTGTGTGTGTGTGTGTGTGTGTGCGTGTGTGTGTGTGTGTGAGAGAGAGCATGGTAGTCTGTGTGTGATTTAACCTTCGAATATTCCACATCTATCCTTCGTCCCACCAAAACCACCATCCCCAGTTTGTTTCTTTGCTGGATTTGTGTTTACTGTGTGAATGTCTGTCCTCAATTTCAGGCATAGATATGCAAATCACACAGGAGTTATTAATCGGAGTGTCACAGGGATTATGCAAATGTCGAAGAAAGAGCGGCGAGAGACACGGAGGAAAGAGGAGTTTGGACGTCAGCAAACGTGCGTTGGCATTCACCAGAGGTAGATCAGTCTGTCGGGTCGCCGCTGTGGTCGTGGTCTCCTTCTTCTGACCACACGCAGACAGCCGTGGAGAAAAAGGTCGTCCTTGTGTCGGGAGATGCTCAGCGTGGAAGGAGCCTCGGCCCGTCGGACTAACGATGAGCCTGTTGTTTCAAAGGGGGGGCGGGGAGCCAGACTGCATGTTAATATGCAATATCCTTGTGAATAACTCCAACCAGTGTTTTGATGTGCAGCAGATGTCGACATGACAGCTTGCACCAACATCAGAAACCTGTGTAAACATAAAGCAGATGAAATGATATCTTGATCAAAGATAGTTTATTGTCATCAAAACTCTCCCCGGAGAGCGCAAATATTTCCATATTTCCATAGTTTTCCCAGCAAGAATTAGGTCGGGAGTTCTCCACAGTCTGACATGAAATTATTATGAAACAGCTGTGTGAACTTGTGAATTAATATCAAGATATTCGGCCCTATTGCACTATGTGCTTTCGCAAGTTTTCAACGCAAGTGCAAGCTGTCCCATTGACACCTTCAGTGCCCAAATGTTTGCTGGGATGTTCTGGTACTCCATACACTGATCTGATTCTGTAAAGTCTTTCTATATTGCATCAAAGCAGCTGCAATCTGTATAAACATTGAATCACATGACAGCCGGGTGTGAAAGACAATGACCACCCAACTCTGTCGTACTGGTTCACGTACAAGGCTCTCTGCGTTGACCTACCTGTGCTAAACACAGCTAGAAAGTTTTGCTTCTAAAATAATTCAGAATATTTCAGAAAATAATATGCAGTGTTGTAGTCATGTTACCACAAAATATTTGTAATTTTTTTTTTTAAAGTGTGTTATCTTATTCTAAAATAAGAAGAATCTGGGAAGATAAAAAAAAAAAAAAAAAAAATATATATATATATATATATATATATATATATATATATATATTCAGAATTAAGGCATAGTCATAGATTGTTCTTTATTTATTTACTGATTTTCTTATGTATGCTTATGTATCCGGTATATTTACCTCCACAACAGTACAATCAATGTAAACGTATGAATTCAAAAACTCTTCTTCCATTTTCCTTTTTTTTTTTTTTTTATTTTCTTTTCTTACCACGCCTGTTTTGAAGACCCAAGTTCCAACTCGTCTGCTTTCTTTGTGCCCCAGATTGGTTTCAATCCAAAACAGCGTACAATCTTATTTATTTACTTATGAATTGCAGAAATTCCGGCTGAAGAAATGGGTTGGGTTGGTGTACAGTTGAGCTACTAAGCTTAATATTAAATGTTCAAAATAACCTGTATCATTTATTGCTCGGTCACATGTGCATGAGGCACAAGTGAATACATTTTTCTTTTGTGCATTGCTTCGTGACTGAATTGTCTCCTTCTTTTTTTTGGACGTAAATCAATAAAAATATCTTGCTATAAGGAATTAAGGCATGGCATTGTTAACACACATTTTATTTTTGAAAAATGTTCTCTTTAAACATCCAAAAGAAATGTTTTATATGAACTGTCCGTTTCTCATAACATTGTCAGAACATAATTCCTTCATTCTTTAAATGGTCTCAGAATCAAGGTTGTTTTTAAGGTTTATGTTTTTACATCAGAATAGGACGACGTGCTTTCAAAATATTACTGAAATATTTTGTGGTACCAGTATTAAAATGGAATTTTGTAAAATATTTGTTTAGAAAATATGATCCTAACTTTATGAAGAACACAATGAAAACAAAATCAAATTCAGAAAAAACAAAAAACAAAAGCCGTTGTGCTCATTTAGCAACTAATCTCTCAGATATCAAAAAATTTCCCAACATTTGTTTGGTGATCATGAAAACAGCTTCAAATGAATGCTAACGTTTCACTCCCATTCCCCTAGAAGTGTGCAGACATAGTTTTTTGGCTAAAGTCAACCATGTCAACATCATGCGGCCATTACAAGTCAGATGTGTGTGATTTCCCCTTTGACTTTTATATTCCTGACCACTGACTGAATCATTTACAATCAGGGAAAGTTAATATAATACTTTTATGTAATAGCAAGTCTAAGAACAATTAAACTGTAACACAACTCCAAGTTACTTGTAATCTAGTGGACTTGTAAATAGGCAACTGTAAGTTAACAAGTTTGACACCCAGTATCATTGTAATATATGAGTGTCACATTCACAGATTGTTTAAACTGCCCCGAGGTTAGCTGGGTTACTATAAGTGCTAGAAGACATGTTGGTATCCAGAAATCTCTTCAAAGGTAAAGTTTATAAAAAAAAAAATATACACACCAGTGTGTTTGCAACAGGGACGAGTTTCACATCTTTACATTCAATATAAGAACATTTTAAGATGTAAATTAAATTGTAGAAGTTGTGATTAACTAATTTTGCTCAAAAGTAAAATGTGATGAATGCAGCTCTTAGTTTCTGAATGGTAAACTGTATGTGTGTTTTCCACAAGTGCCACAGGATCCCTGCTGTCAAAGACTGCCACTGCTTCTGAGAGCCTGTTTCCACTTGTCCCTAATCTACCTGTGGGACTTTACAGATTGGAAATAGATCACATGAGGAAAGCTCGGTTACCTGCAGTCATTCTTTCCCGACTTGGTGGACGATTATTGGCAGGTTTTGGGGCACCGCCGCAAAGGTTGAACGAATGCATTTCTGCAGATGACTGTGAGGCAAGGAAAGATTGAATTCTCACTCCCTCCCATCTGTGTGTGTGGTGGGGGAAACGGGTGAGTCTCCCAGAAATAGGCAGTGATAGATGAGGTACATGGAAGAAGACAGCTACCCCTGCTCTCCAGCCTGGCTGAATCAGGAAACTGTCTGCCAACTAAATGCCTCTCCCTCCCTCTTCTCTCTCCTTCCTTCCCTCCCTCTCTCACGCTCTCATTATAATTTTCTCTCTTTCCTCTTGGCCTCCTCTCTTCCTCTGCTTACGAATCAATCGTTTTGTTAGTGCTTACCAGACAACAGATCTTTAGTCATTATGAGATTGTGCTTTATATCACTGCTTAATGAGCACTGCGCCCACTGCAAGCATCCAGGCAGCAGCTAATGGTCAAAAAAAGCGACACTTTCTTTCACTTGCTTTTTCCCTGTGTGTGTGTGTGTGTGTGTGTGTGTGTGTGTGTGTGTGTGTGTGTGTGTGTGTGTGTGTGTGTGTGTGTGTGTGCGTGCCTGAGAATACCTCTTCAGTTAATTGAAATGTTTACATGCTGTCGATGATCCAAACTGATGAAACAGTTTTAAAAAAAAAAAAGGAAAAAGAAATCACAATTATATCTTTTGACCTGGTTCAAATATGACTATAGAAATGACAGAAACAAGCACTGAAATAGCATCTATAGACATATTTTTAAGCCATTTCTCCAGAATCTCCCTTGCGATTGAACGAGTGAGACCACCTTAAGGAGCCGCTGACCCCAAAAGAATTCCAGTAATGTGACTTTCAGTTTCAATGTGCTGTGATGGCCTGAATGCTCTGAGGCTTTTTTTTTTTTCTTTCTTTTTTTCTAGTGGCAACATTCCTGTTCACACATGTACACTAGATTCTGCACTATATACTTTCTGTTATTGAACATTTTACCATATTTCCTTTCACTGGAAAAAAAATCTCTTCAAGTCACTCATGGTCTCTTGGGTGAACGGCCAGGAGTCCAAGGTCCATTGAGCCGGGCCATAAAGTCAGCTAATGACAGGTGGTGAACCATCTTTGACCCTTGACCTTTGAAAAAAAAAAAAGGCTCCTCATTGAAGCGCATTTCTCCAAAGTAAATGTTTTTCGTCCTTCCAGTCAGAGCTCTGCTCGGGCCTCTTATTCCAGCCTCCGGATGCTTCTTTATTCATTGCTTGGATGAATGTACATGACCCCTTAAAATAACAGGAGCTGCCCCAGAGGCCACACTTGAGCGATGTGACATTCCGGCTAACCTGAGATGACTTTTAAAGAACGGATGAGTGAAGGACAGTAGGAGGATGGAGGCAAAAGATGGACGATGAAGGAGACGGCGAAATGGACAAAATCAAATCAGTGTAAGCAGAAAAGGTTACGGACAAAATATGAAAAAGATAACATCGCAATGTTGGATGGAAGATTCCAGTTTTGTGTAGAAGAATTGTTCGCTGTTTCCTGTTTGTACAAAGTCATTCGTCCTCTGATTTAGGAAGATCTTTTACAAACACCAGGAAAGTTTCTGGAAAAATCCTTTCACTTATATGGCTCTGCTTCACCTGATTGACAAAGTTACCTTTGCACTTGACAAAAATGTATTTACTGGCAGTATTTTCAGACCTTTCAAAAGCTTTTTCATGATTATGTCTCCACCTGTAAACTGTTTGTGTATTCAAACAAAGTCAGCCCCATCTGTGGGGTTCCACAGGGATCCATTCTCGGACCATTATTATTCCTTATCTATATTAATTATTTGTCTAATGTCTCAAATATCCTTCGTCCACTCATGTTTGCAGGTGATACAGTTCTTGTTCTCTTTTATTAAAATTTCAAGGCCATGATTTGGGATGCTAACGTTGCCTACGTTGTGTGGTTCATGATTCTTTGAATATACATTTTAAATTTACTTTAAATTATATTTGAGTTTGTACAGAAGGTTAAAGTCTAAACAAGATTTCTGGGAATTGTTGATGAAAGTTTGAGTTGGGGAGAACAAACTAATTGGGACCAAATAAATAAGATGTAATAAAGCTGGTTTATTATCTGGCCACCACAAACTCAGTTTTTACTCCCCATTAGAGTCTAATTTATCCTTGCATTTCATATTGCAATATGTGTGGGCAAGTGCATTTTTACTCCAAAAACATTGTTAGTCATGCATCTCATGTGCTCCTCTGTTTCAAAATCTCCATATTCATATTCTTTATGACATTGATGTTCTTCACAGTTTTCTGCATTTCTCTTCCCTGCACAGTATTTGTTATATTTGTAATTTGTGTGTATTTTTTATTTTTTTTTTAAAATTGGGCTAAAATACATTAAATAGAACTCAACTTTTCAAATTAATTGAGACAAAGACAGTTAACTGCTCATCAGTCCATAAAACACCTAATGCAGTGTTTGAATTTTCATGCAGCTGAGGCGAGTTCCTCTGTCAAACACACAGGCGAGCACTCATCAAGGATTGCGTATTTAATCAGGGGAAGTTAATGCTTTACAAACAGTCTCTGTAAAATGTTAAGCAGAGTTCCTAATTAGCCTATCGTGCAGTCATAATCATTTCAGAAATAAATTAAGCTGCAGGTATTTCAGCAGGCTAATGACCCGCATTGGTCCTCACAGCCACCCTCTTCTACTAAGCTGTCATGTTCAAAGAGGGGCAATGAACAGCACTTACTTTGTTCCTAACCTCTTAGACCTCTCCAGCTCTCTGGGTAAATATAATATACTTCATTTGTGTGCACCAAGGAACTAAGCTCCACCAGCACGTGCGTTTCTGTACTGCGTGTGAATACAGTCTTTTTCTGAAGATTTGCCAAATTCATGGACTGTCCTCAATTGTAGTTGTCAGTTTGATTTAGGATTGACATATTTTTGGGGATTTGTGAATTTTTATCATTTCAATTTTTATTTCAAAGTTCCTTCTCAGCATTTCGACTGCATTACATGTGTATTAAAGCAATATAATAACCAAATAACTTCTCGCCATTTCTTGTTTATTCTTTCAGTCTTTTCTTTTAGTCTTTTAGTCTTTTATTTTGTACCAAATAAAGAATTATAATTGATATTTGCATTGCAGAGTTTCCTCTACTATGCTTATTCTCTACAGACTTTTCTCACTGAACAGTCCGACATGTCAAAGCATGGAACGTAATCAATAAAAGCTGCATTACAGTTTGCTTGTTTGACTTGTTTGACTCCTGCCACCCTCCCTTCAACAAGTGATGACGTCATCCTCGGAGCGCAGCTGTCAGCTAGGACAAAAAAAAAAATCCTTTGATAACAATGAAATTTCATATTCAAGAAACACGTTTTCTAGCAGAAAACCTCTATTCAGAATTTTTATAAATAAAATATTATAATAAATACAAACTATTCATCATTCTACCAACCCAAAAGCTCTGCTCAATATATGAAAACTTTTTAATTAAAAACTGCTGAACTTGTTTAATTTATATATTTATAAAAAAAAAAAAAGTATTTCTTTATTTGTGTTACTCTGAGCAGATATTATTGTAAATAAATTTGTATTTTGTATGTATATTTCCAAGTGTACTGTTCTAATGTTGAGACATGCAATACATTTCGTCAAAAAAAAAACCCCGAAGGTTAACTTCACCCGGCCCCCCTCAGCACCTTTACTCCCATCTCTGAATGTGAATAAACACAATGTTGTGCTCTGCAAACATGTAAGAAATAAAATAAGTAAACTGGGTTATATTAGCGCCTCATATAAAGTTATAACTCATTGCCTTTTAAATTAGTCTTTCTAGAACTCCATGTTTGACTTCCTGTTTTATTTTGTAAGTCACCGTGTGCTTCCGTTTCGCGCTAATTTCCGTACGCACCCGTGGCTCGTTAACTAATCAGTCTAACGTGGGAATAGCCCAGACGTCCTGGAGGGCCAGGTTTGCGTCATACTCCTGGCAGGCAGGTTTTTCTGCACTTCCTCGGGCTTAGTTCGGTCCTTGTGGATGGCCTCCTTGTATCTTCATGAATCTTTGTTTTCTCCACTCCACACCGGTCTTTTTATGCTGCACAGGACAGAAAGTAAAGATTTGACCCGAGCACGGAGCTGCTTCACTATCTGTGCAGCTGGAAGTACTTATGCACCAAGCTGGTACCAAAACACCGGCCAGACAACAGGTTTGCCTTCACTGAATAAGCAATCGCACCTTATCCATTTGAACTATTGACCAATTATCTCTGTATTCTTTGTTGAAGTTGGTATATAAGAATATTTTATGTAATGCAAATGTTAGTCATAGACTATTTTAGTTCAAACATAAGCTATTTGGTCACTGATGTAGTAAGAAAATTGTTCACTATTTGAAATATAGATCTTAACTTTTGCATCCAGCATAGAGGTATATGTTAATATGGTGCGTGCTTGACAAACGAGTATATCTATCTATCTATCTATCTATCTATCTATCTATCTATCTATCTATCTATCTATCTATATATACTTTTTTATGATGTTGCCAATATTAGATTCATTCCGTTTTTAAAGACTGGCAGAATATAATAACCTATTACAAAATTAATAATAATTCTATTCCTAAATAAGAGTTAATTTTAGTGTTGCTACAGTTATTTTACAGACTAACCAATTAATGTCAATATTTATTTTGATTAATTAATTTTAAGAACAAAAAAAATAGAAATTAATGGAATGAATGAAGTGCCAATTTTGGCCACTTATTAAGGAACTATGTTTTCGCTTATTTTGAATTTACCTGGAGATGTTTTGCAAGAAATGTGCTGAAATATTTGTCTAATTTGGAGAGCTGTAAACGGGCCATATGCTTTTCTTTTTTTTTTTCAGAAATTGGGTTGTGTCGATTTGAACTCTGAACCACAGCAGTCCCAGGGTGTCTCAGAGTGATGCCAGGTCGTGTGTTTAAAGCTTACAGCTGCTGCTTCTCTTTTGAAACAGCAGTTTGAACGAGTCGCAGCCAACAGATCTTTCTTTGTGTTTATTTAAGCCAGAATCAACACCAAAGTGTGGTTACACCATCACATCCCTCTGCACCAAAATCACCTAAAAGAAGTAAATGTATAGCACAACCTATTCAACTGCTTCGTGAAGAACTGTGGAAGACATTCATGGTGAAATGATGACGCAGTCATGAGGTCCAGGAAGATTTTTATAAAGGGAATATCAGAGCTGCTTCTGAAGCTTTGGACGGAACTCAATGATTCTGACGGCTGCACTTCCTGTAAAACCTCCTCCTCTCCTTTCTTTGCAGTTCGATCATACACAAGACACTCAGTCACGCAGTGGAGAAAGCTTTGATTGGTCAGAAGTTGGATCGCCCTCTGTAGTTCAGCACTATTCCTGGCGTCAACAGTGTTTTGGCCTGAGAGGAAAGAGGTCTCTCAGATCTCGTGTGAAGCGATGCAGCTTCAACAATGGATTTCTGTGGAAGGATGTGATGTAGTCCAGAATGTTTGAATTTGGTTGATTTGTGTGGATCGCTCCACTCTGTAATGACGTGGGTGAAAAATGCTGATATGTTTATTGCTGATTGATATTGATGCTGAGGTGTCTGCTGCCAAATCTAAGATAAGTGGTCTAGTTTAATTATTGATGTTGAACTATTGTTTGAACTGTTCAACTACGTGTTACTTTTGAAATGTGAAATTTTACAGATGACTAAATACCCTGTTAAATTTTTTTTTAAACTATTATTGTAACTATTTCCATAACTTCCAAAGTTATTTAACTCATTTCATTTGATTACTTTTGGGTCAAATGTTTTTAAACTGGGCTAAAAAGTCCTACAAAACAAATGTAAACTAGTCGGTGTTAAACTCCCAACAGAACTCAACACTGAGGACTGCTAAACTTTTATTAAAAGTTCTTCAGCACAAGTTGCGTTCAGATGGGCATGTTTTGATTTTAAAGCACAACCACCAAAACAAATCCCAAGTATGTAAATCAAAACTGACTGCAGTGAAGGAAAAATGTTCCCATAACCTCAAACCAAGTCTACATTCAGGTCCGCTTCATGCTTGTTGATGATGGAACTATCAAAAGGGCTGCGTACATTTTAGTTTTTTGCCACTGGTTCCTGAATGAAAAATGAAACTCGGTCTTATCCAACGACTACTGGTTAACCACCTCGGGGTGATTGTTTAAAGCAGTGGACATTAATTTGATTGGCTGAGAGGTGGAGCCTATCCCAGCTCACATTGGACAGGTCAGCAGTCCATCACAGGGCCACATAGAGACAGACGGAAACAAAGACACGCTGTCATTCACACCAAAGGGACATTTGTAGAACCACCAATCAACCAATGTTTCTGGATGGTGGGAGGAAGCCGGAGCACCCGGAGAGAACCCACGCAGGAACAGGGAGAACATGCAGACTCCACCCAGAAAGGTCCAGGCACAGATTTGAACCCGGAACCTTTTTAATATGAGGCGACAATGCTAACCACTGCACCACCGTGCCGCCTGCAAGTCAGGATGACAAAACTATATTTTTTTAATACGAAGAATGAGAGAAAAGATGTCGAGCACCAAGCCAGATTTCATTTTCATAAGAGAATGTCTCACTGGACTAAGACCACTTCATCAGTCCTCTAAAAAAAATATATTTTTTGAAAATTGGTGAAATGAAATGTCAGTTAACCTGAACAAACACTGTCATCTAAGAATTGCAAATTACACGTGAAGTAATTTACCAGTTGCATTCATATGGTAGGTAACATCAGATGCTAATGCTGACAAGATTATCTAAAGCAGCACAACATTTAAACCTTACCAACTCAGTCTGTTGAGGATATACATTTGTAAGAGTCAAAATGTTCTTGAAGATATTTTACATTACTAAAGCCTTGTCTTTCACAATGACAGTCTGACTTCACTCTCATAGAGCCAACTAACTTTGCTCATTAAAATGTGTCTTTGTTTCAGTGTTGCAGAGGAAGAGAGGGAAAACATACCTGGAGGTTTCGCACAACAAGCAGCGCTAAAAGCTTCGTCATTGTTGTCAGCAACAGGACGTGTTTCTGGAGGCAGCTGAGAAGACGTCTGGCGGTTCCCACCTTGACATGGTACAGTCACTTTTCATTTTTTTTACACACTCGCTCTGCTTCCAACACTTGGTTGCATGGAAAGATTATTAAATTTTACACTCAAGGATTTTTTTTATCAGCTCTTTGCTTCTGACTGACACTGCCATTATGGTGCTAATGATAATCAATCTCAGATCAATTAGGCAGTAATTGCTGAGTCAATGGGGGAGGCTGGTTAAATATTGATAAGTGTCTAAAAGGCCCATCAGGCTCTATTGACAGCTCGGAGAGAGACAGCACTGGTTCAGCTGAGATAGGAGGGGGTGATGGAGAGATGGCTCAGGGGCTCGGGTCATATTCTCCACTGAAGCCGGCCACTCTGGTAATCAATGCAAACCTCTTCTTTCTCTGGCTGTAAGCTCTGTTCATAACCTTGGTATTATTGTTGGAAGTAGCTGCTCAGAAGCTTTTTTTGTTTGTTTTCTGGTTATAGTCAGGTGTGCTTGTAATGCCGGTCCCTGATTATACCCTCTTTAAACTTCGCACCTTGCTTTGAGAAGGATGTTTGTGGAGTGTCAAGCTCATGTGGAATAAACTATACACATGGCGGATTTTCTTGCTCTTGAATGATTGTGAAAGACTTTTATAGAAGCAACCATCTATCTAAATAGCAGCTTAATTCTCTGTCTGCATTAAGAAATGGTCTTTTGAGGACATTACTGCACTTAGTTGTTCCTGTGTCTCTCTGCAGGGACACACAAATCTGCTTGTTCACCAGTTTTAGAAAAACTTTGTTTATTTATTTTTTGTGCACATTGAGAAAGCATTAGGAAAAATAAGACATAATTGTGTCTAACTGTGTCGGATAAAAACAGTTTGTATATGTGCAGTTCTCCTCTGACAGCATGTGATCTCCAAAAGGTTATAGTTGTCAGGTTCAGCGTTTCCTTCAGTATAAACTGAAGTGGAAATATCAGAGGAGAGTATCAGTGCTGGCATTTGAAACCCTTTAGAAGCACCACAGTCTGTGCCACTTGCAGTTTGAGTTACATTGAGTCTGAAGCTTCAGAGGGGAGATGAGCAAGGACTTTGCCCTAATTATCATGCTGGCTAAACATGCTGTGTCGGTTAAATGACGTTTGCAACAGGCGCAACCTCTGGCTGCTTATAGCAGCTACTTCCTGACACTCCCAATCAGCTTGATTGATTGGATACCCAGGCCACTCCCTAACTCTGATTGGCAGCTTAATGACAAAGGGGAGGAGAATAGCTAAAGGAGACAGGGCGTTTTGTGGCTAATCCAAAGTACATTTTCTCAAAATGTATGTTTGGAAGCACTTTGGTTGTTGGTCTGTAATAAAGGCAGCATTAAAAAAAAAAAAAAAAAAATCATCCATTTTAATCTGTCTGGGCCATTTCTTCTGCTTTCATCTATCAGGATTAGGTGAGTGGTGGAGCCCAGTCCTCTCTTAAAATCAATCCATCTCACTGAACACCTGCAACAACTGATGCTCACTGTCCAGAGCGACTCTGCGCTATAACCACAAACTTCTGATTAGACAGCGAAGTGATCCATCTGCTAAAGACAACACTGACAATCATGTTAGCATCTGTCTGCATTAGTTTCTTATAGGCTGCCAATAGCATTAGTCTTTTGAGATGAGTTTAGACCATGATTTTCTATAAATCCTTGTCTTTTTTTAATCATTACTTGAAATGAGGAGGGTTTGTTTCAGCGGGGCGGGGGAGGGGGGGGTTGAGCTTTGTGTCATTGCTCTTTTTTGACTCCACTGAGATGTTTAAATACCGCCTACTGTCATTATATAAGTACCTCATGTACAGTGGAGCAGCCTCAAAGCATGTGGTTGCGGTGTGCTTTACAGCAATGCCAGCACCTGTACAGTAACGATGATGTCTTGATTAAATTCTTTGAATCACAAACATTGACTCTACAGTTTTCCAGGTTGATCAAATTAGTCAAATTATTATTATTTTTGTTTGTATAGAATATCATATCTGCGCTAAGTGGGATCTTTATCATTTTTCCATCTAGATAACAGCATCTCAATGGAGTAAATAGTTTGTAATAGGAGACTTAAAAGAGCATTTAATCTTAAAAGGCTCGTCATGTGGAATCACTTTGATGTGAACTAACTCGATATGAACACAACCTCAGGGCACTGAAGATGAAGATTGGGGTTGTGATAAGATTTGCCTTTGGTATACTGGAGCAGAGTTGACACTCCCAGTGACGACTAATCGTGTAAAGGAACTCTTTTCTCTGAACCTGTCGTCAGAAGATGAATAAGATGAATTAACAGCAGCTGATTCCATTTCAGTCTACTGTAGTTCCAGTATGCTGTTTTCAGTAGGAAGCTTTCTGTTAGGACAGACACTTTTTTTTTTTTTTTGTACAGCAAAATCCAAATTTACATGAACTGATATCTATGTATTTTACACATAAAAGCATTAAACTGGACACCACAGACACGGAGGACGTGTGGTGTGACATAACTGGTGGCAGAATGACAACACCTGCCATTTGGTCCAGTTCTAATTAATCCACTAACTCTCCATGGGACTGCTGTTAGCACCACAGCCGCTCACACAAACTTACTTGGCCAAGGACACCAGCTAAGAGGAATTTAATCAATGTGATGGATAACGTTTGTCTTTACAGCTCTCGTAGCGGTTCCCATGTTAACCATTCAAGGCGACAGTACTTTTCCTTCCAAATGTTCTTGCTTCTTTTTTTTTTTTTCTTCTTCCTGTTGGTGAGTGATAAAGTAAAACAGAACCGAAAGGCTGTGGGGGGGAAAAAAAAGTTGAGTCATTGCTGTCACGAGGGGACAAAACAATGGAATACATCAGAAACGCAGAGACATTTCAAAAGCTTTATTTTGAGTAGCAGTGTGGAGCAATGCCACCGTGCAGCCTCTGTGTGACATTAAAGTCCAATCACTGCTCGGTTTTAGAGCTTGCACGTTATTTTGCCTGTTCAAATCTGTATTTGTAGACATGAATGAGTCTCATTCACAGCCAGATAGCAGACAGCCAACAGAGTCGGCTCATTCAGCCAAAATGAACAAGCACCCTACTTTTGATTAATGTGAGGATGAATTTGTGCAGCTCACTGGTGAGTCATTATTTTCCAACAGTTTAAACACTCGTGAAACAAAACATTTCTGGTTTATTTGTGTGGATACTGAGGTTATAATCATTAATGAAAACTAATGCAGTGACAAAGACTAGATGTGAAGAAACATTTTCAGTAAATTAAATAAAAATTAACAAGGCTTTACAAATATGGATGACAACATTCACATAAGCAAACTGCACCTCTCATCTTGTGACGTGTTGCCTATTCGTCCACGACTGGCATCATGCTGGAGAAAATTTGGAGAGAGCCCATGAGCCCTATTTGGGATGACTGGGATTATGATGTGCAATATGAAACATTTATCAAGGGAAAATAATCTCACAAATCTGAAAGTCCATTTGAAAAGCTCATCCAGCAAGGTTAACCTAGTTTATCTTGATAAATTGAGGGAGAGAGCCCTGAAGGAGACGCTAACCTCAGGCCAGCCACCATGACTGAGCATCTGCATCTACAGCCTACTTATTCTGACTTTTTTTTTCGAAGGCAAAATTAAATAAAAGAAAACTATACTATAATAACTAAACTGTTGTATACACTGTTTTACACTGAACAAACTCTTGTCCATATTGGATAATCCTGACCACGCTCTCACCACCTGCTGCAGGGACAGCGGAGCACTTTCTCCAATAGACTCCTCCACCTCCGCTGTCACAAGGACAGATACAAGAGATCATTCCTGCCCACTGCAATAAGACTGTTCAATAACTTGCCTCTGGCCAAATGCACCGCACATCAATAGCACTTTTGCACTGTTGTTTGTTTGTTTAATTTGTTGAACTATTGTTTAGTTTAATTTAGTATTATTCTATTTTTATTTCTGTCTGTCTGTCTACATTTTAAAAGCTACTTTATCGTACTTAGTCTTTCCCACAATATGTATTTAGCATGTTTGATGTGTAAAGTAATGCGAGTTAACTCTGGAAAAAGGGACGGTTAAGAATGAGGAACGCTGAGAAAGAATGACGGCAAGTGGATGCAGAAAGTGACCCAGTGGCTGACGTGAGTCGAACAAAAAACAAACTGCTTGTTTGTCAGATCATGAGTTCTCGGATAATAATTGAGATGGTTGGGGAGCCCTGCCTTGTATGCCTGCTCAATATTGTGCACAAATGTTCTCTACAGTATGTACTTGAGCCTCAACAGACCTTCCAGTGTCGGCAGATAACCAGAAATGTCCTGGCGGGGCGTGATCTGTAAGCACACAAAACGCCTTTCGATCCCACCTCCGCTGCTACAACTCCATCCTCGGGGAAATACTGTAACTGTACAAGAAGGGACCTCCTATTCTTAGTATTGCTCCAGCTTCCCTCAATACATACTGACACCTAGACCACAGGGAAAGCATTATTGAATAGTATTTATTTTTATCAGCTGATATCTAGGCCTTTTTTTTTTTTCTTCCCAAGACGTATTGATCTCACTCCCATAATGCAACAGTTGTGGAGAATACACCGGTGCATTCACTGAAATGGCCTTTATTAGTTTTGTGCCCTCATTTTTGAGCAACCTAACAGTTTGGAAAAAAATCATTTATCTTTTCAAAGTTTTGTTTCTGCTCAGGTAAACGTGAAGTAGAGCCGAGCCACATTTGGCTTTTATGCTGCTCCGAGTGCAATGAATCCCGCTATGGATAATGATAAATGCCTGTCGAGCGACAGTTAATCACCGACTGGCAACAAGTGCAGCCTTTTCGGGGCCTTGATGTTATTTATAAAATTGCAGATTAATTCTATCATCACCTTATTTCAGACGTAGAGAACGCGGCGCGAGGTGATGTGACTGTAATTTTCTTGAAAGGCCTGGGAAGGCGTTACATCATGCTGCATCATAAAAGCGAGTCTGTGGCCCATATGTTGGCCACCTGCGTGCAGCACGGGAGGAGGGGATGCACAGAGGGGGAAGAGGGAGAGGGGGGGGTGAAAATAGGGAGCGGTTTTAATAAACAGCCCCTCCAGCTGTTGCCCACCAGGTGAATTGCCAAGAGTCCTCAACAACACATCAGTGCAGGAGAGACAACTCGTCTAACTCTAAATTTTAGTAGGCTACATATTCTTTTGTGTCATTTTGAGGAATTTCTATTGGAAAAAAACTGACAGGAGATGATTGATGTGTGAAGTGATTTCAGTAACGCTACACTGAAGACCAGTTATTCATTATTTTATAGTGTCTCTTTTTTTCAGTGTTGCACTTTTATGTGTTTGTATGTTTTACCCAAATGTTTGTGAATTGACCTGGAAATGAAGCGTCTGTGGCACAAAATAATATCATTTCTTAAGAGACGAGATGCAGTTCTCACCTCGGCTCTCCTTCGCTGGTCAAAAAAACAAAACAAACCAAACCTAACCGTCAGCAGCGTAAGGATTCAGTGTAACACTGCTCTGTCAGCGTCCTGGTGGTCAGTGTCTGACTGAAGTCACCGGCCTGAAACATCTGACCAGACTTAACATCATCACTTCATATTCCCCCACATTTAATATCACTGGTATTCAGCTACATTACATTTGTAACAACAAATTACAGGAGGTTGTCATTTTAACTCGCACACTGTGCTCCTACATTTATTTTTTAAACTCGCACAAATCTATTTGTCGTTGCACATGCGAGTGATTTACTTGCTTTGTAGAGCCCTGACAGGGCTTTTTTCTTTTCGTCCCAAGTTGACACATGCCATGCGTTGTGCACCAACAGACAGCCATAGACTAATCAGGCATATTACTGTGTATTACTGTGTGGTAACATGCAAGTGGCTATTTCCTCCATCTGATATCCAAACAAGTGACAATATTTTGGAATATATTTAGAAAAAAAACCATCACGAACAGAAGTCTGACATGTTTTGACAAAGATTGTATGTTACCATCTGGGATTCTTGGCACCAGCAGTGCAGTAAAAATTAGGGAACCAGGAGCAATTATAATAGTATGAATAGCAACAAGCAGCTTTCACAGGAGTAGACTTGCAGTACAAAAGAGTCAAACTGTACAGCAAGTTATCCTGACATTCACATGAAACCCAGCAGTCAGCGCGACACAGAACAAAGACAACACAAGGAAAACTCTGAAGTAAAAACACGGGCCTGTCGTGAATATTTATATGTACAATTGTTTTTGAGTCTGATGGTCTCATTCAATGGAGCAAAAGTGTGATTGACAGGTGGATGGCAATGGCACACCAATCAATCAAGCACTTGAATGAGTGGGATTCCCAATACCATATGCTGCCTGTGTGTAGGACACTGCACTGTCTCTTGGACGCACCACACAGTTTTTTATAATTTAATTTGAATGACTAACAAGTTCGACCAAGTGGGTGCTTGTAGAACGGGGCTGAATATTCAGTGAAAATGTTTATGCATCATTTTATGTAAATCAGCCCCCGAGCCCAGAGACAGACGATTTATAAACACCTGTTTACTTCTGATGTTTTGCCACGAATTCACAGCTCATCTTAATCTGCAAAAATGAAGGATCTTCTTGAGGGATACTAAAAATATATATATATATATATATATATATATACAAGGAACAGTATGCTCGTGGCTTGTCTGTATTGATTTAATGGATCTATAGAAGGCACATTACAAAGATGATGAACTAATTAACTAATCTATATTGGAACTTTTCTTGAAGAAAGAAGGGAATTCTTCTTCCCTTCCACCCGAGAAATGAAAGTCTGTCCCATGAAATATTCAAAAAGCTGTTTTTCCCTGGGATAGTAATTCATCATCTATATATAGCCTCCTTTTTATCACTCTTCCTGTATCTGGGATGATTCCTGATTCCGGAGATGCTCCCCCCCCCCCCCCACCAGACTGATAGGAAGAATTGTAGATGGATAAAATATTCAGCTACCTACTTAGTCAGTGTGTGGGTGTGTGTGTAGGTGCATATATAGATATGTATAGATAACTGAATATATATATCTATATATCTCATGCAAGTAACCAGAAATAACCAGTGAACTATAGCGAAACATAGTTCAGCGATGGTTGCCAAATTGCCACTTTGGGATGTGCTGTAGAGGGTACCGTGCATGAGGTGATTAAATGTACAAGAGGCTGAAGCACAAGATGGAAGTATGAGACAATCTTGTTCTTACTTCCGGGCCACACCAAAATGAATTGCACACTAACAGGAGGTGAGCACCAATGTAATCAACACCTCGACATGAGGGGAAATGTCTCCAAGCTGACATTCTAAACATTTTCTGTGAAATAATTCCAGAAGGAAGATGAAAAAGTTGCTCATTTTCCATCAGACCGATGAACTCCGCACTCACAGTAAAAAAAAAACTAAAGTTTGTGAAACACAAAGGCTCTGATTATCCTACTCGCACCACGTGATCCATTTTGTGCTTTCCATCAATCTAAATCAGTTCCTACTCGATGTTTGCTCCCGTGTTTCACGGGGAATGGAGATTATGGAAACTATTTCTTTTTATCTCGTCTTCAGGGCTGTGTCTTGCCAGGGATTGGGACGGGCGGAACAAGAGCTCTTCAAAGAGCTCGGCAGGCTTTGATGAGTCCACTTCCTGTTCTGTATGGATCAACAGGGCTGTGGCCTTTACTTGCTCCGAGGAAGCCAAAGTCCTTCCTTGAACTGGGAGTCAGCTCGTGGAGGATAACTCGGACTCTAGAAGTAAAATCACTGCATGTGACATGTGATGTCACAGTTTGCCTTTTGATGCCGTGACTTCAAGATACCTGCGTCTCCTTGAAATTAAGACAGTGGTATTACCTCTCATTAAAATAGATGCCCTGCAATTATAAATCCCCATGAGCCATCTGAATATTGCAGGGCTTAAGACATAATTGGAAGAAATCACATGTTCAAGTGAGGTTAATCATTCTGGACTGGCTCATTTACATGGCCAATAGTCTTTGATGATTCTGGCCATAGATCCATTTTTTCCATTTCTAATTATTATTGAAAAATTTAAGATTTAGATTCTGTTCTTTGGAATTTTAATTTTGGTTTGTAGTCAGTGTAAAGTCTAAGCTGTGTCCCAGTTCAACACTACATGCTAGTTGAGCAGGTTGTGAGTATTTAATGTGTTCTAACAGAGAAGTATTGCAAAAATAAAGCCGATATGCATTCTGCAACACACTTGAATTTTAAGTGTTGCTGTTGACGCATACTTGTCCCACAATGCAATGCACAAAGGAAATGGAGCCTCTTCTCGCAGCTATAGAAAATAAGAACAAACAGGAGATTAAGAAAGCACCAGAGAGAGAAAGAATATATATCTGTAACTTTATTTTAGTTATTTGTGTTGTGGTAGTGGCGTTATAAAGTAAGTTTGATTTGGGTCCCATGGCACACACACGTCATATCGCTTCCTAGAAATGCAAAACAATAAAATATATAGATTTCTTGTGTCCTAACAGCAAATGCAAAAAAAACCAGTTTACTTTAAAATAGGAATGGAAAACTTTGATAACATCAAGATTTGGTTCCGATTCCTGGAAATCATGATTTGATTCAGAATCAGTTCTTGATCAAAATCTATTATTGAATCAATAAAAGAAAGGTGTGTGTTATCTTTTGTCTTTGAATCCAGTTCAATGTGTGTTAAATTGGGATGTTTGGATCAAGTGTTTTGCCTCCAATTACCAAGTATCTGCTGATACTGAGTCCTGACATGTTTATTTTCCCAGATAATACTGCACGGAGCATATAACAGACATTATACTCTAATTACTCTCTATTTCCGTTTTTACCTCTCGGCTATTTCATAGCTGGATATAATTTGTGGTCTTAAAAACATGAATGAGGATGGTCATAATGAGGTTGGGCATTTTGAGCGGCCCATGGGTGCTTCAACAGAATACCCAGGAGGCTTATTTTATAGAGAACTTAAGACAGGACATCTCCCCCGTTTTTTCAGTGTCTTTCAGCAATTCAGTCGTTTAATGTTAAAAGTTCAGTCCCAACAAAAAAAAGTCTTAATTTCTTTAAAACCTTTTAGGTGCTGCAATAAAGTATGGCACACCTCTGTTACTGCCACTTTGCAAATTGCTGCATTGACATTACAATTGGCTGTTGTGCTGCTTTTGTTTTAGATTTTTGTGTGTGAATATTTCCATGCTCTACAAATTTTAGCTGTACATATGTAGTTCTACACCTCTGCATCCTGCCTCTAACTTTGCTTACTGTTTATGACACCTGTGCGACAGCTGAGGTAAAACAAAGGACTGGGGCTAAATATAGCTCAGTATAGCTGATACGGCTGATCAGTTGAAAAATGCCTTTACTGTCCCGGGACATCCCTGGTGTCAAACCGTTGACTCCTGGCCTTTCCCCAATGAGCTATAACCCACTTTAAAGGTGAGTTTATTGTGCGTACTGCAAGGGAAGGTATGTGGTGTGATTTGGACACATCTTGAAATGAAAAAGATTATTAGTAGTGTTCATGGCATGGATTGACTCCGATCTGATTGGCCGATGCAATGACTCAACCACTGTCATGTTGATCCGGGTTGTATTTTTAAATGTAATCCTGCAATTTAATTCAGACTAGTTGAAAATTGGAATTAATGTCATGGTGTGGCATGACGTACACACGCACACACACACACACACACACGCACACACACACACACACACAAAATTTGGCCTGCTTGGCAGTTATGAGTAAATATGATGAACTGATGTCAGTTAGCTGTCGGTTTTTGCTCAAAAGAGCCCCACTGATTGACTCCCCTCAGACACAGACAGGATGGCCTTGGGCGTGAACTTCAGAGCTGAGATGGGAGAAACCGCGGGGTGCTTATTGCAGTCAGGGAGCAGAGATGACCAAAGCAAACCCCCGTGTTGCTGGGTTGGCAGCGGGGCCCCTGGAGAGATGTGTTTAATATTAAAATATGGAATTTTGAACGTGGATTTAAACTGTCTTACAGCAGCGGCACCCAGAGTGTCCCATTTTCACTAGAAATCAATGATCTAACTGACAAGCTGCTGGATGGAAGCAGCTAGGCTTTTTATGTTATTTCCCTTCCTCAAGGAAGTACAGCTTGCGTAAGTGTATTAAAAGTGCTGCTGTGGTGAGGAAAATGCCCTTCAACCTGTATTCAACAGAATGAGAGCACCACAAGATAACACCAGAGTGAATACAAATATTTTTGCCTGAAACAAAAATGAGTTGCAAGTTGTTGAGTTGGTTCCAATGAAATTCTTCAGCTGTCTTGATTTTTCATTAAAACACTTCCAGCTTAGTTTTTTTATGCAGTTGTTTTTACAACGCTCACATCAGCTATATTACCACCGTTCACATCGTCCACCTGCTCCAGTCTGAGCTGCTGCTGTTTGTGCATCTTAATTCATTATTAATACATCATGTTGCATTCATTTTCACAGATGTGTCTAGCAATAGACACAAAATGTGTGCAAAAAATAAAGGTTTTGGAATTTGTTATTTTATTCCTCCAGCAGCATTATCCTTTCCTTCCTGAGCCTGCATCTCTGCATGTAACAGGTCCCCCCCCGACGTACTGTAATAACCCGCCGCCTCAGTAAATCAGCCACTAATTACGTGCGGTTTGTGAGCGCAAATTGAATGAGAGGTGCAGCGCAAATTTGCCACTGACCGTTCACAGATAAGCATACATGTGTTGCCCGGTGTCCTGTAGGTCTTTCCTGGAAGCATCCTCCTGTATTCCCAGTATCGGTGTCAGACGAAGACCTGAGTCCTGAGCCAAGGCCGCCCAAAATCATTCTTCATCAAATGTCTGAGGAAGAGGATGCAGACACTGATTGACAGGTGGAACGTGGGAAGTTGTTAAGTTCAAAACAGCATTTCCGATATAATACAGTGACGTCACAGAGTGCTCCAGCAGTTAACTGTTGTTGTAGTGTTGTGTGTTACATCATCGATACCATGAGCGATCCCTCCCAAAAATCGAACTTGAACAATTGCCTCTCACCGCTGTGTCAAACACTGAGATATGAGTGCAGCGAGACAGCGCTGAATGAGTGACAAAGAAAAGTGCAGCCTAACTGAAGATTTCCCCGCAGACCCTTTGCTTTTAACAACCCCCCACACCAGCACATTCTCCACACAAGGCTATATTAGACTTTAATTAATTCCGTGGCCAGCAATACTCAAAGGGAATGGTGATGCACGCATGCAACTCACAGCACAGGTCTGCAGTGCTGTAATGAATAACATGGCGCAGGTTCAGAGTGGATGTTTGGCATGGGATCCTGCAGGAGCTTGATTTGAGGGAATGCTTGAGGGGCTGTAAAATCAGGACCATGTTTGGCTGTGAGAGTGAAGGTTACCTGACTTGAAGTGGATGCTCCTGGGAGAGATTTTTTTTAAAATTTATTTTCATCTTGAATTATTAGTGCTTTTTTCAGTAAAAAAATAATTTTCTTATGTTTAACTGTAAATAGCTGGACTTGTTTTGGCCCAGCGGATGAGCACAACCACCTGACTGCAAGAAATTGAGGTGTTTTTATTTCCCTCCACTTTTGAAGCCTAATCTTTGAGGTCAGTCCGGCAGAGTGTCCGTGACAAATTGCGCTCTGAGTGGTTTATTTTCTTCTGTTTGTAGGTTTAGGCAACAGGTGTCTTCCACATATTGTAGCTGTATTGCATGAGGTTGAGATAATCAGTGAATTACTCATGATAGAGATGATTTATAAAACATCGCCACAGAGAGGATCATCACAGCCCCACTAATTGAAACACTAAAAATTCACCATGGTTGCCCAAATTATATTCTGCTGTTGGGTACGAGCACCATTCCTCCCACAAGAAACGATGAATCAGAGCTTCAGAGTGAAATCAAGTTGAAACTGGGCTCAGCACCACTGCATGTTTGGCCTCTGCGGCCACAGATTAGCAACGATGATAAACATCCACTAATATTCAGAGTTGCTTCATGAAATTCATAATAGAGCTTTTAAAATGATTTGTTTTCCTGTTAAGCCTGATCAGTTGTAATTTTGATCTTGTTGGAACTTTTTGCCAAAGCCACGTTTGGGTCATCTGACAACTCCATTGTATTTTTTTGAACTACTATGTCATCTGCCCAAAGTGTTGCCAGTCACACTGTAACTCCTGAGACCTGGTGAACACTGGTTGTCATGAACGCTTTTAACTTTCCAACAACAGAGTTCTGAATCTCAGTATTAGTTTTTGAACTGGAAGCTGTAGCTGTGGGAGAAGCAGTATCACAATATTAATACCAGCAGGAGTAGTAGCACTGTACTAGCATATCTTGGTAGTTGTGGTAATAGTACAGGATTTCTTTGGGTTTCTAGAGTGCCTGTGTGCTGTGGTTGTAGTGGGGAGAGGAGGGGGTGATGGGCGGTGATTTGACTGAAAACTACGCGTTTTCAAATAATTGTGGACACAAAACAAAGCTTACAGTGAAGCTGTAGGGACTTGGGTGCTGAAAATGGACGGGAAAACGCTGTCGTAATTTCAGTAACACCGTAAACAGTACTGTATGTATTAGTGTTGTAGGTTATGTGCCGGCTGTCGATAAACTATGAACATCTGAAATCAACCTGTTAGCGATCAGTTTTCTGTCTACCAGTCCTGACACTGTACAATCTGACAGAACCCTGCATCTCCATTCTCCGTATGTCCGCTCAGCTTTTCTTTGCACACCTAATGTCCATCAGGCTGCATCGTATTGTGGTTCTGTTGCTCTCGCAGGAGGAGACATGTTGCTACCGTTCGAGTCCAGCTGATGTCCGTGTGTGTCCACTGTGTCTGTGAATCGCAGCTGCATCATCCCAGATCTTTTCTTCTGCCTGCGATGGATTGACTCGTGTTTCTGAAGCCTGAAATTCACTTGTGAATGTGTACCATATTAATATCTAAAATTATTGATAGTTGACTTCAACCACACTTCTCATCTGTTACAGTTTGTCTTAAGATGCATACATCAGGCTAGTGTTGTGTATTTTATGAGAAAGCGAAAGAAAAACTCCTCCAAACTTCGATTCAGTGTCCCCGTCCGGTGAGCAACTCGGCCATCACAAAAACTCCCGTACCCAAATTTACAGAATGATTGTTCATATTTACATATTTTTCTATAATAAAAAGAACCCAACGGAAATCTATGACTGCGGCTGTGCGGTGAGATCATCCGTATTTCGTGACGATAGAAGTTATCCCCTGCCACCCTGCATATCTGGTCATGACAGCATATAAATATGCATGCATGTTATAGTGGAGTAATTATACCGGCAATGAAACAGCAGTAGTAAATGTATTTGTAGTTGTACAGGCGGGAGGATAGTAGTTTTACTACCTGCAACAACAGATGTGATAACAATGCCTATCAGCCTTTTGGACCATTTCGCCTTCCCTTCACATTTTGACTTGTCTTTAAAAGTTCAGCTGTTACTAATGACATTATTGATGGTTCAGTTCTTTTCATTTGTCCCTGTAAGACATGACAGTGAGCCAGCATGCACGTTATCAGCTGAGGTTTCAGCCATCACAAATTCACTTCTTTATGCCTGCGTTTCCACTGTGACATCAAAATGTCTTCTGTCACATGCAGGTTATTTGCAGTCTAAGAAGTGTTTGCATGACCAGCAGGACAACAGTGCTTTTTAATGTTCATGCAACCAGCCAGCCCTTAACCAATAGATCTATTTTTATGTGTTAGTCGTCGTGGTAACAGAGGCAGCAGTGGTTATATGGAATATTTGTAGTGTTAGAGACATCTCTGTCCATCAAATTTGAAGTCTTTTTGAGGCAGTTTTGTACCTTTTTGGGAGTTCACACGCAAGTTAACGTGCATGTCAGAGTTCTGCTTGTGTTGAATTAACATCCTGCCGCACAGCTCCCTCCACCACCCAGTGAGAGCTGTTTGTTTATTTTCAGGACTGTGACTCCTCTCTGCTCTGTTACAAACTCTGTGTTCAACACATTCAGCCAGTCTGACAAGAATATGCGAAATATAAAACCATAATGTTGTTACATTTTCTGGCGGTTGGTGCTGCTGTTTTAATCAAATCCTCTTCTGTGAGGGTTTGAGCCAGCAGGAGACCACCTCTGTGCAGAGTGAAGGTCGGGGGGGAATGTCTAAGATCAGCACTGCTGGCAGGCTTAGGTGGGGCACAACAGTGTAATCCGAAGAGATTAAATTGAAACACATTTTGATTCACCTTCATCGCGGTAATATCTGCTCCTTTCAAAACACGCTGACTACTCTGGCTAAGGACACACAGCATCAGCTCCTGTTTTGTACCCTGCAACCCACTCCACTACTCCCCCTCCCCCCACGCCCTCAGCAACCCCCCCCCCCCCCCCCCCAGCAATCCCCCCAGCCCCTCTTCACAAATTGAACCGCTCACCATGAAAACACCCGTCCCACACACAGACATCATATACACAATTATTTGCATGCATGTGTTCAGACACGGACGCACTTACATATGCACCGAATCCTGCTGAGGTTCATTTCTCCTGTTACAAAGATAGTGTTATTGATGTGATGGGTCACATTGCAATTTAGAGGCAATTAAAAGGTAATGAATGTGCTCAAATGAAACCTGTGTCTGGAGGGCATTTGCAGTGTATGGTTGAGATGATATATTTGTCTGTGTGTGTGTGTGTGTGTGTGCGTGTGCGTGTGTGTGTGGGTGTGCATATGGCTGTGTGTGTGTGTGTGTGTGTGTGTGTGTGTCTGTGTGTTGGACGCAGGCATTAATGTAACTTTAAGCTAGTATAAAGGACACCTGAAAAAAGTGCCTTTGATTATGACGGCGATTTCAAATATTTGAGTAGTGATGGAAATGTTTTTAATGTATTTAGTTTACAGTTATTGAACCTAAAAAAAGCACTGTGTAGCTCATGCTTATATTTACACAAATTACCAACAAAACACTTAAGAGTGAGATTTATTTCCCCTCCTTTCATCCAATTAGACAGGCAGAATTAGCGTGAAACTGAATGCCGTTGTAGCTCGACAGTTACTGACCCCTTTTTTTTTTTCTTTATCTTGACACGCGCAGAGGACTAAACAGGGTGACAAATTCCTTTCTACCTAATTATGTTTTCAAATGGAACAGTTTTTAGCCTCAACTATCAATTAAGGACTTAAGGAAATTTGCTCTGCTTCCACCGAGTGAAATCATTTTCAGGTCAGTTCATTGTGAAAATACACCTTTTCATTGGCACGTCATTATATGGATGATTACAAATTGCTCCTAAATTGACATTTCACCACTCAAAGATGCACCCGGTGAATGTACTCCAATGTTATCCTATGAGAGCTGATTTTTTTTTTTTCAGTCCTCTGCGTTGTATAGAAGTTAAATGGAATATGCAGGCTTTCCACATTCAACAATAATTAAAGGTCCCTCACACTTTGAAGCTTTATTTCCAGTCGTATCTATGAGGATGCTTTATATTTGTGGTTTTAAGTAACTACAATCATCTCAATATAGTTTTATTTATAGATTTTATCTCCTCTCTTAAGCTCGTCTATAAATCTCTTCCAAGATAAGGCTGTTTAGTGTCTGTGTCTTTAAGATGCGTTGATATCAATGACCCTTACCTCTGATTGGCTGACTCAGGCCAACCACAGGTTTCCTTTGGACTTTTAGCTTGCTAGCTCTGTTTGAATGACCGCTCTGCTTTTTCTTCAAAATAAAGGGTTTGACAGGGGCCGTGATGAGGGCTAAAATATGACATAAACAAAAGTTTGTGACATCACAAACTTACAGAAGTCCAACAGGCGCAGTTGTTGAATACAGGCTGTGTGCATTTCTTGTGTTTACACTTTCACAGTATTTCTACAGCACCTAGACCTGCTATTTGAAACTGCCAACAAAATCCCAAAGTACGTTTTTGATTTAAAAATCTTTAAAGATTGGTAACATTGGGAAAATGATCAGTGGGTCAAACATCTAAATCAGTGATCTACCATGTGCAACATAATTGTCGCATAACATCCTTTTTTCATTGGAATAAAATGAATTGGTGTTGTGACAGTTTTTTTTAATGCCTTTTTTAATAAAGGGTGCAATCAAATGGTCGCCCCTACATTAAGACATAGCCCATAACAAACAAGAAAAACATCAAGCAAAAACAAAACATTTTCTTTTTTGAAAAAGGGGAAATCTCTGAGAATACACTTTGTAACAACCCACATAATGAGCATTTTACCCCAAACAACCACCCCTCCTCTCTACACTGGATTTAGCTTATATTGTAGACAGTAAGTTGAATGCTGCTTCATGTAGAGTAGCTGCATCATGAGGAGTGTCAGAGGTACTGTGCATGCCTGAACCATGGATGTCATAGAGTGATTAAACAATCATGAAATAGGTATTATTCTAAAAACCCATTTCAGGTGTCTGTCAACCTCACAGAGGGAGGAAAAATGTTTTTGTCACAGATGTGTTTCCCCTAAGAGACCATGCCTGCCATCACAAAGGCAGAACTTAACTAGAACCTATAGCTGTGTTACTCATTTTTGTGTTCATTAGATCTCCATAACCTTACAAACCTAACCAGGTATTACTTCCTAACTGCTCTCCTAGGTGTTTTTAATTAGTGAGGATTCCTTGTTATGTGAGACAGATGGCACACTCCTCCATCTTTTGTTAAAGTCACACTAATTAGGATTCTCTGAGAATATGCATCCAACCAGAATCCTTAATAAGGGAGCCTGCTAAGCCAAGTAATAAGAAACTTGATGTCTCCACGACAGCGGTGCTCACTTTGAAACGTAAATAGAAAACAGTCAATTTCTCTGAACAGACCTTTTGTCAATGTGTTATGTTTGAGTGCAGGTGTTTCTGTGCTTTGGAGCTAAATGTGGTGAAAATAGATTTTCTATTTTTGTTAGCTTTAAAAAGTCAGCTTTATAGCTCTTGATTATATGTCACTTTTAATTGATGCATACAAATAGAGCCAGTGAAAGCTTTTTAGGATTAATGATCAGTGATTACCCAGATTACCCAGATATTAACTGTTAAATTAAACAACAGTTGAGTCAGAGACGGAAAGCCAACAGAGACAGACAGACAGACAGACAGAGAAAGTCTTTTGCTTGCACCTGAAACCCTCCACATGTCAGCCCTCTCTGGGTCTTCCAGTACTTTGAAAGCAGGACTTTGAGGAAGATTTGTTGACGCTCTCATCTGAGTCCAGATACCTCCTCCTGAACCAGCACAGATGGCAAATTAAGGCAAATGTGGCCCAAAATGAGTCTAAGTTAATTTTGGCTTCTCCCACTGAATCGTGTGTGACAGAAAATAATGCTGGCTTGGGCTTTGGACATTAACATTGTACATTCCTCCAGCTCCAGGTAATAATGGTTTTAATTGCCATCACCATGACTTGCACTGTACACACCACAATATTTTCAGAGACATTTGCTGGTACGACTGCTCAAACAGTATCATTTTAAAAAGCTGTCATTCTGTGTTTCTACTAGAGTACTTTGGTGAGTATTGGACCAACCTTAATAGTTAAATCTATTCAATCTAGTTTTATATTTATGACTGAAGTGTACTGCACTGGTAGACCTGGCTATTTTACTCGGAAGAAGGAGGGAGCTAACAACAAAGTGTCACCTGTTTGAAGGTATTTCACGCTGTGAAGCCAAGCCTGATGTAGCCTTACAAATATAAGAATGATCCCAGTCTTTTAACACACTGTGAGGCATGCAGCTTTTTAATTAATGGCTGGTATTGGTCTGGAGTTTGGTGTCAGCCAATACCCAAAGCCCAGGTGTTCATATTGGAATTGAGAAAGCTGGATCAGTGCATCCCTTTTAAGGAGCAGCAGTTTATAAAGCAGCCATATTGGCTACTTATTATTAGAACTCTTCCCAGCAGAGCCTCAGGAACATTCCTGGCCCCGTAACCAGACACGTTTCAGCACTATAAAACCCTCACACAAATAACTTTAAAATGCAAAGCTGCTTACGTTCACACACCATTCTTTGCTTTATTTTCTTTTTCTTATAGTTAAAATTTGTTAGATTAACTGTCAGTTACGTTTTATGTCTCTGTCATCGTTAACATGGCCAGAGTCATTGATTTATCACACAATGGACTCAAGTAAGAGCCAAAATATAGCGTCCCTTTGTCTTTTTATTTGTATTTATTATTAATGGTCTTTATCTCACGGCCGGCTTACAGTGAACACAAAAACCAAACAGCAAAGTTTCATCATGACCTGTCATCAAGTCATGGAATTATAAATTGGGACGGTAGAGTGGGTTGCACACTAATCAGAAGGTTGGTGGCTTGATCCCCAGCTCCTCCTGTCCACATGCCTAAGTGTCCTTGAGCAAGACACTGAACCCTAAGTTGCTCCCGATGGTGTACCATCGGTGTGTGAATGTACACCTGATGGCAGCACCTTGCATGGTGATCTGTCTCATTAGTGTGTGAATGGGTGAATGGCAAAACCATGTTAAAGCGCTTTGAGACCGAAAGGTAATAAAGCGCAATACAAGTACAGATCTCTTACCATTTAAAGTGAGTTAGCGGCAGCTGATATGACTATGATAATATATAATTCTACCACATGTATGTGAACAAAATGTTGACGCTGTGAAGCCCTGAGTCATCTTTCTTTCTAACGGCCCACTGCTATATTTCTTAAGTACTACCATCAGTACTATAATGTAAAGCTAAGGGATCTTATACCGCTTAAATGCATTACACATTTTCATCACTTGGATTGATGTGTATTGCATCACGTATATGTATGTGTGTGCGTGTGCATATCCTTGAAGTGCAGGAGAGTCAAACAAAAGATGAAGTTTGCAGCTTCTCACTTCTTTTGTTTATGGCTCTTTTCTTCAGGAAATACTGAATTCTCCACGAGTAAGACGATGATAAACTGTCATAATTACAAACACAAAAGTGTAGATTTCAGCCATTCTATACTTATTGGTTGCTTACCTTGGAAAGGGACAAATATATATAAATCATTAGACTTTCCTAGTGTGCAATCAATAGCAGTTCAATAACTCCTCATCTCCCCTGTGTACTAATGGCCAAAGTTGGCTTTACAGAAACAAACAATACTGTGCTGAGAGAGACAACTCCATAGTCTGGGCTTCCTTCTTCAATTATGTAGTATTACTCATGCAACAAAGAGTTACTGGTTCAAAGCTGATTCATTTTCCATTTGTTCAGGTCAGAGTACTTTGTGTTTTGCATCTCTTTTATTCAACTTCAGTTGCTGTTTTAAAAGAGATAATATGGACATCAAAATTAGAGAGAATAATGCGCTACTTAATTCAATTTGCTTTTCAAGATGGAATTAATAATAGGAGGGGTGAATGGAATTTTCTACCTGAATCATTTTCATAAATCTCGATAATGAAGTTCACTCCCCTGGTGGCTCTAAATGTCATACATTGAACTCAGAAACATGTTGCCTTTCTCTCAAACTAATTAATTTTTAGGATGAACTTTTTCTCTTTTCCAATAACAAGCCTTCTATTATAGTCTTTAGTCTTTCGGACAGAGTTTCCCTGCCTTGTCTATGATATCATCTTAATCGTACAACATGACGTATCTCAGCCTCTACTTTATATTGGCAATTTTTCATTTAGAATTCTTAGATGCAAAGGATACACCTATTTTCCACTGTTAGTATGAATGAATTAGTTATTGGCATTGTGCACAATAAAAATACCTTTCTATTAAATGTGAACAATCATTAATATTAATACCTAAACATGCACAGTGGATTCAGAAAGTCATCAGACCTTTTCATTTTTTGCGCCTTTGATTGTGTTGTAAATTTTTATCTTCAATGGAAGTGATATTTTTGCCCATTAATTTGCATCCCGTAAACCATCGTCAAAGCAAAACATGTATATAGTATTTTCTTTTAAAAATATGTAGTAACGTTAACTACTGCCTAGCAGTTGTATGCCTCTGCTAATCACTCATATTGTAGTTTACATGTATATCTGGTGAAATCCATTTTGATATTGAACTCGCGGTGAAGTTCACCTTTGACCTCCAAAATGTAAACGGTTCATTGTTGAGGCAAAGTGAACATATGCGACAAATGTGAAGAAATTCCTTCAAGGTGTTCCTGAAATATTGTGTTCATGGGCATGGGTTATTGTGAGGTGACAGTGATCAGTTCATTGTTAGTACTAAGTGAATGTTTTTGCCAAGTTTGACCAAATTCCCTTCAGGGCTTCTTGAGATTACGCGTTCATGAGAACTGGACGGACAACCTGAAACCATTATGCCTCCTGCTATGGCGATCGCTGACGCGAAGGAAAAATCTAAATCAAAAACTGAAATCTCTCCTATATAAATGTATTCAGACCCCCTGCTGTGACAGACCACATTGTGTTCACGTGCATCCTGTTTGCTTTAGTTATCCTTGAGATGTGTCTGGGACTTGGCTGGAGTCCACCTGTGGCAAATTGAATTTATTGGAAATAGTTCAGAAAGACACGCATCTGTGTATAAAGAGACTCACAATTCACACGGCATGTCTTACAGAGAAACCACTCTATGAAATCCAAGAAACTCTCTGTAGACCCCCCACAGTGAATTCACTGTACGGTCACCGACCGAGTGAGCAGTTCGTGACTATAATGACAAATGCACATGATGCAGTATAATTAAACTCAAGTCATTATGATATAGATGTGGTTAAGATGAGTTGCGCGAGATTAACATGGTTTAGGTAATAAAAAAAAAGTTTTGACTGAGTCTTCCTCTTATGCACATCAGTGTTTGAAAACTCTGAGTGCAGGAAAGATAACGGAGAGGCTGAATGGACCGGTTCGATTTTGTGTTGAGAATGAGCAAGCTGACAAATTGACTTTTGAGGAGGACTTTGCAATGAATGACGTTGATAAAACTCATCGTACAGAATGTCAATAGCTGTGTTGCCTAGCAATGTAGTGCTGAGTGTGTGTGCACCACAATGTTTGTAAAAACAAAGCTAATACATCTTTGCTCCATCTGCTTCAGTGATGCTTTACTCTGATGTTTAGGCAGCTGGTTGTTTGATTTGTGTAGTTTAATATTACTACATGACGTCTATGGACATCTGCTGCGGTGGTTTTGTCTTTTATTCAGTTCAAATCCAGTGAGTATATTCTGAGGAAGGTGGTTGTGTATTTAATGATAATGAAATGATAATCATTTATATGTGCATGCTTCAAAGTGCCTGTGTTTGTTGTTGGTTTGAACTTAGAGCTCGGTGTGACTTTCTTGGAATCACGAGATGATGCTCTGCAAGTATATATATATATATACACCTTATTTTGAAGCCAAAAGGTCCTCTCTAATTGAATATTTATATCATATGACATCATTATTGACATAACTTTTTTTTACCACCCACACCCCCTTTTACATTTTAACAGACCTACTTTATTTGTCTGAGTAAACTGAAGATGACCTCTTCAGCTTTTCCCTATTTCCTGTCGTATATAACATTTTACAATGTTGGTTTTTCACAATAAAAGTGTCCAAACTTTTAAATAATGCGGTAATGTCAAAATAATTTTTTTGGGGGGCCTTTTAATGAGTGGAGGGCTGAGTGAACTGAGCGGTTGCATTAAGGGCTAGTATAAGATAAGTAATTTTGAATAATGCAGAGCTACTGTATGACTCCCCATAACAATACAAAAATAGTAGTAAAAAAAACAAACTCAAAATGAGTCTGATTAAAAAATATAAATATGATAAATAACAGTATGTCTTCTGTTAGTAGCTTTACTTGAGTGAAAATTATTCTAATTAACATACTGTACTAATGCAATTTAAAGTAAAATTTTCTATCTCTGGCAAGCTCCATGTCTGCCTCATATCATCATGCAGCTAAATATCCAGCCACCCGGAATTCACCTTATAAAGGACGTGCAGTCAGAGGATGTTGTGGGAGGGTATACGGAGGATTTCAGGGAAATGATCCCACTCACCAGCTCTATTTCAAGACCGTCCTCCATTAATGGGAGCATGCTTAATGCTGAACTGACAAGACATGGATGTAAAAATGTGGCAGGAGCACATATGGACTATAATGCATATTTCATGAAGACTCACCAGCTCTGTTTTGTCATCTTCCTCCATCAGTAGGTGAAGGCTTATGGTGCCATCACGTAGTTCTCAAACCTATATTTTAATGACCCCCCTCCACCTTAACCTATTAATCTGTCACAGCTGTACTACGGCTGTTTGATGTGGTCCACTTTCTTAAGTGTGAGAGCACCCACTTGTTGACGAGTAGAGTGGCAGTGAATGTTGTGGACATCGGAAGACATGGTCCATGCAACAGGAAGGAGTGTGTATTTTTCTTGTCCTCCCATGTCTGAGGTAATGGACATCCATGAAATTAAATGTTCTTTATATGTGGCGGAATCCTTACACTTTACATTGTAAGGTCTTATCAAGAGAAACCCATCAATTTCTCCTTGAGCAAGCATTGTGGGGAGGGAAAAAGCGTTCTTTTTACAGGAAGTAACCGCTGAAAGAACCAGGCTCCGAGGTGGGCAGCCGTCTGTCTAGACCGTTTGGGGGTGAGGGGAGAGAAGAGAGAGAAAAGATGAGCATTGACCAACAACAAACAATAAACACTGATTTTAAACATGCAGCTCCAGAGTCGGAGGTACCTGCACAGGAGGGTCACTACAACAAACTGAATGCTGCAACTCTGGAGTATAGATCAAGTTATTTTGCCCTGATTCCAATCAGAGTCCTTCAATATATTAATAAAATACAATACTTTATGGTGCTGGTGAACATTACTGAGTTTTACTAAGAGGTGTCCAGTGTATTTTGTCCTGAATTGGGTTGACAAAATATTAGGAACACCTCTCTGTATAGCCCAGTGCAAAAATAACTTTTCTATTGGTCCACATAAGGAGGATTGAGTTTGGTTTGTTCAAAGACGACTATATGTGAAAACAACAGCTGTATTTTTTTTTTTTTATAAATCTGATTCAAATTCCAGAGTCCTTTGTCAAAACTGTCATTTATATGCTTCAATTACTGATCTTATAAATGGAAGTAAACTGGAGAATACAACAAAGCAGTGCTGTTAGTTTTTATTTTGGCCGATACGCAGCTATTAAACTGTGAAAACATTCCCAGATTGGCTCCAATATGGATCTTTCAGGACATCTTTACAACGTGCTCTCTGTTAGTTTATTTAAATATTAAACGGTGCACGCTGTGTTAAGCTCTGCCCTGCATCACAGACACACCGAAAGTGCCAGGATAATACAGTCTTCAACACTGACCTTTGAAAGCAGGAATCCTTCTGTTTTGTTGTGCTGCATTTTTTAAGCACACGCTTACTTCAAAGAGTCCTCTGTATCAAATTATCAACACCCTCTCGACTCCTAATGTGATTATACCTCTTTCACTGACTCGGTCTTGATGTGCTCTCATCCACAAAAAAACTGTTTCACTTGCACTAGAGGTTCCACAGTTACTTGACCCCTCAATTTTTTTGAAGCACCACAAACGCACCGGGGAGTACTGATAGTTCAAAGTCTTGTTAGCCCGCCTCGCAACATTGTTGCGTGAGTCTCGAATTCAAATCCCTCCAGATAATGAGAGCATTAAGGAGACAAGTGTGAGGAGGTCTCACCTTGAAGCACCACTTAAATTTCTCCATGAGTCAATTTATTCGGAGGTAATTAAGTCACAGGTTGGAATAAGTTGGGGGCGTTTACTGTCATATGCTTTGGGGAGGAAACTGCAGCATGCACCTCGAGCCCCTCTCTGCAACGTTTACTGTTTTTTTTTTTTTTTGTCTGGAGAACAAATGAAATGCAATAACAAGAGGCCAATGCGAAGAGAGGCTGTCTTGCCTTTAGTTCAGCCACAATAAATAGCCCGAGCCCTTAGCACATTCGTCATATTGATTTTTCTTTAATGATATGCACAAGAAAGTAATTTCCTTGTCTCTGCGTTGTCAGCGGTGACTAATCAGATTTTCCCGAGACAACCAATTCCATACCTCAAGGAAATGCTTGGCTACAGATGCTGGTCATCCGAGTGACACAGACATCACCTAACAGCTTGTACAGGTGCAATCTCTCTCTCTGCACGCAGGGCTGGAATACTAAGTGTGCACCACCTCGACTGTGTCCTTGGGTTATTTTTCTTTTTTTCTTTTAAAGCAACATGTGCACTGCATTATTACCACAGATTTGATATGTACATAAATCTGCTCACTTTACATGAGTAAACATTTCCGCTGTCGTTCTATTCCCGGCGATACATTTCTTTATGTGCAAAGAAAGAAAAAAAAGTACTCAAAAGGGAAAAAGTAACTCCACTGCGCAGCAAGATTGTTTCTGTTTGCCACCTCAAGTATCAACTGGAGACACAGCAGCTGGCAAAGGAAACCGAGCTCACTTCATTAGCACACGTCTCTTTGTACCGCGGCTACAATGGCATGCGTTGCATCGACCAATAAAGAGCATTAAAGGCAAAACCTCCAATAGTTTATGTATTGTTTGTGGCACTTTGAGATGATGGAATTAAATATTTAACCTTGGCCAAGTGAAATTTTAATATCCAATCAATCATGCCATATTAAAGTTGAATGCTAATCGCCATCGGCTCATTACTGTTTCACGAGGTGGCTCCATTTATGAAATGTCACTCAAAATAGTGTAACCGCAAGCCAATCGATGCCAGCCGTCTTTCCGTCTGAATGTTTCATTTGCTGTAAATACAGAAATGGAGAGATATGGATTGGGGGCATGAAGGTGGACGCCCACATGTGGTTTCCGTGCGAGGTGGGGGCACGCTGAAAAGGCATTGATCAGCGGTGGGGGCGTAGGATACAGTTTCCTGAAGACCTGGTTCAGAGCTATGATGAGGGCCCACCGGGGGGCAAGATGTTTGGAGTCAACTTCTGACCTTTGAGTCTGGTCTGAGACCTGCTATTGACTGGAGAGCAGATCCGGTTATTTCGCCACAACAAGTGATCCATCTGCGTACAACATAAGAACATGAGAGAAATGTCCTAATTATTTATTATGCCTAATATTCCTATATAGCCCTGTAAAGGTTCCCCTCTGGTATCGAGCATCAACTATCAACTATCGAACTATCACTCCGCTTGCTCAATGGGAATATATAATTGGGTTTGAATTTCATATAATATGCAATATAATGTTGTTTTTACTTTTATAAGTCTATTAAATGTGACCCATTTGGCAAAGTCTGGTCTTTTTGGTTCTTTTTGTCGCTCGGAGCACCCGTACCGTAACACCACGGATAGTCACGCACTTAAAATCCTTGCAGCGGCTTGCTTGAACGGGTTTTAACACATGACACTGTGCTGATATCTTGGAAATACATGAGTCCATTGATATATATATATTAGCAGATATCTTAGTTACAACAAGACTCACTTAGCTAAGAAGTTTTGTGTTTCTATGTGCTGTATTTATTCAGTTTGAGAAATCCCACAATCTGGAGAAAGCAATAACGGACCAGATCTCGCCGCTGTTGCTACGTCGTTACTAAGCATCAGCCTACTCGCTGGAGTAGGAAACATTTCATAAAAGAGTCTACTGACGTTACTGACTGTTTTCCGGTTGTTAGTCATACCCCGTGCATTGCCATGGAAACGGAGATCACACTAACAAAAAGTCTAGTATTTTGAGAGAATGGCCCCACGACATGAATTAATTTTGTTTACATATTATATTTAGTCGGTTACTTGTTGTATAATCGCAATATTACACAAGAGGGTGTACTTTAACGCAAGCGCCTCGGCCCTGAACAGATCACTGTCGTGCCAATAATGACATTAAAGGACACCCTCTAGTGTAATACTGCTTAATCAGACGTGTGTCAGTTACATTCGTAACACCCAGTCAGTGCTTCATGGGTTGTCATCACTCCTTTGTCCCTTTAGACCTCTAAATGTTACAATACATCCCCTTCAACTGATGCACTTTTGTGTTGTAGCTTTCAATGCACATTTTACATTTAGAAATTCAGATTGAGAATAGTGAAAGTAGTGAACCTCAGAACTTTTGATGACCCTTTCAGTCTTTTAATGAATGTGTCCTCCATCCTTTTGCGACAAAAGTGACTCATTAATTTAATGTGGTTTGTGAAATAGCAGAGAGAAGATGAGTAAGACAGAATGGTTGATGAAAATATGGTTTTACTAAAACTGAGTCATCCCTCACATGCTGAAAAACAATGTTTTTCTCCGTGTGCAGGCAGCAGCACACTTGTTTACTGTTTTGTAGAAAAGAACACAGAAAATAAAAAGACAAACTCGGTATGATAACTGAAGCATCCCTGTCATATGAAATAATCATATGAATGTTATTGTAGCCATCCTGCACCCGACTAAAAGATGTGGCTGTGGACTCCAGTTTCATAAATGTTGCATTTACTTTTTAAAGTTCTAAATACTCTCCTCTGTTTGTTTGTCTCTGGACCCTCTTTCGAGAAATGTATTCAGTAGGAGCATCAATAGAAAGACACGGAAATGGATCACTTAATTACTTCACTCCAGCAAAAATACCAGCTCTGTTAAAGCAGAAAAACATGAATACATTTTCTATTATTTTTAAAATATGCATCAGTCTGAAGTCACCTCTGTAGATGTAGGAACAGTAAAAGAATTGATTATCACAAAGTTCATGCTTTACCATTGGCCAGCGGCATGGAGTGTGTAAAATGACTGCAACTTGCGGATAACATCATCACTAGCATCGTAGTAAGTCACTGCATCATAAAATATGTGCATGACACATAAACATAGTTTTTTAACAGACTAATTTTACCCTTCATTGTGAGCAGTGAAGATATCGAGCAAACATTAGTAATTTGAACCCCAATGATAAATGAATGCAAATATGAAATCCTTTTCACAGAGCTAAGTCATTTCTGTATGACATCCAAAAACTTTCTTTGATGTCAATTTTTCTAATGAGCTTTTTTTTCTTTTTTGTTGAGTAAATCAGTATTAAAATGCAAACAGCCTTATCTGCTGTTTCACAAACCTGTCACAACTCTCAAATTAGGCCATTATGTTAATTTAGGGAAAAAGTAAATGTGATCAGATATTGTAGGTTTTAAAGAGTCGCTTTACTTCAAAGACATAAAAAAATAAAATAAAAAATACATTATAAATGCAAATGAGAAATTACTTTCGCACAAAATATTCATAATGTCTCTGAAAAAGCCATTAATCAAACAAAATACAAATAAACAATTACTTGTTTATGTGTTGTTTTTGATTTGTTGGAAGCGGCAGTCTGTCTGGTGGGAAATACTCGTACCGTGTTGTTGTGTTTCATTTAACTGAGACTACAGTGTGTCAGTGCCATCACACTTCTGCCCATGCTTGATTTCTCTGCAGAGCAGAGAATAGGAGGAGGTAGCACAGTGTGTTTACCAAACAGGCTGTTATCTGCGTCTCGAAACTTACCACCCACTTCTGCACGCTGGCTAGCACCCCTCCTTCTCTTTGTAGCCCTGGCTTCGGTGAATATTTCCTGAAATACACGCACATTCACCACTGCCAACGGCATAAACAATTATCAATCAGCTCTAATCCACTGTTCCGCATAAATATGAGTTCCTCATGCAGTTTGGAGAGCTGTGCTGTCACTTTTTTTTTATGATTAATAAAATTTGACTTGGCAGACACAGCCCAACATGGTGCATGGCAAGTCGCTTACACTGGGGTTTGAAATCTATTTCAATGCTTAAAGTGCCATTTTGCTGCATATGTAATAGTTGTGGTCCATGTCGGTGTTTGGCTTGTGTGTATAATAAGTGTGCCCCACAGACTGTTACTCTTGTTGGGGTGAGAAGGCCTCTGAAACAGATAGTAAAACTCTACTAATGGAATTACTTGCAGGTTAGCATCTCATTAAGGCTGGCTGACCCGTCTGCTACCCTGTTCAGTGACCGGACGACTGAGGGATACATTAGACTTTCTGATAAAAGATTAATTTATGAGGGGAAAAAAAAAGGGTGTAGCAGGAGGCCTGGGCATTTATTGGTTGACATCCAGGGTAATGTAGTTTAATCATATCGACACCGTCCTCCTCCAAAAAAAAAACCCAATGCAGCTCAGCACAACACACAGTTACATGTTACAGTGAAATGATTGAGTTCTTCTGTGTTAGGTGGAGGCAGGTTGGCTGGATGGTTCCATTCAATGACAGACTAGGGCGCAGTAGCCGGGAGTTCGCTTCCTGTTTCCAACCACAGTTGTTGTTTTTTTTAAACTGCATTTATTGTTGCCGTGATGACAAATGTTGCATATTGATGCAGGAGACCGCTGTTCGCTTCCCATTTACAACCATGAGTGAGGACAGTTTTTGAAAATGGCATATAGTGTTGCCATGACGATGTTTAAGGTGGAGGAGGTTCAAGTCATCAGTGTCAACCCAAACCATTATCTTTCCCTTAATTGTAACAAAGTGTTTTTTGTTCATAAATCTAATCAGGAATCCTAATTTAGGAAACAGTCCTTTGGGTTGTATTTGATGGCGCGTTCATAAGCAACTGGGAAATGGGAAAGTTTCAACCTCCGAGTGGAAGTGAGCACCTGAACTGCCTGTCGAACTGGGAATTTCCCTCTCGGAAAGTCTGAGGTTTTTGAGAGAAGTCGGTCTGACGTTTATAATTTCAATCACACATCTGTGGTAAACATACTCATGCCGTTCAGTCCACTGACAGCATCAGCATTGTGGTTGTGAGTACTGAGAGAGAAGTAAGTGAATTATCCGATAAAGACTTTGCTTCAGGAGACACTTTTTTGTTTTGAATCCACTAGTCACGATGTTCTACCAGCTTTATCGTAACACTGAGTCACTTACTGTATTTAGGGCAGTAACCAAAGTTTGGCTTCGAGTGTAAAAGTGGTGTTGAACATATCACTAAGGACATGGATGTGCTGTATCCAGATAGATTCACTTCTTGGAGAAAGACACTGTGCAGCATGTGCCATTTTGGATATCCCACAGAAGGGAGCGGCACCACACAGTTGTAGACACTGTATAATTGCCTCCCTGTACCCTCCTTCGGGTACTTTTCCAGTCAGAAACTATGAAACACCCAAAGGCAACTGCTTATGTGCATAACTCTGCGGCAGCACAAGTGAAAATGATTAGACTGCGAAGGCCCGTGTGAACATTGTGGACTGCAGGGCATTTGTTTAGCATGCATATTGTTTGGTTTGTTTTTACCGTATGGGCTCATCAATAATGCAGGGAAACTTAACTAGCCATTACAATGATGAAGACATCAAAATGCAAAACAGAGGGCTGTGAGCGCTCTTATCCAATAAGAGCTGTCTGCAAAGGCACAACTACAGACCGGACAGACTTTTAATTAGTGGGCTTTGTATCTCAGCCAGGAACAGCAGATTGGTTGCTTGCTCTTTATTGTCATCATGGCCATAGAAACCAAGAACTGGAGATATGACCATTTGAATTATGGGTAATTTAGTGTGATTAGTAAAAGGCTTGATGGACAAATCGCCTCCCAAGAACCAACTTTAAATGAAGATGGATAAGTCAGTGAAAACTATTGACTGGACCAAATAGATGTTTGTATCAGTCATGAAGGCCACTGTTGGCAAAATAAAAGCATCAAACAGGTACAAGCAAATAAGTTCAAAGTGATTTGTGATAATTGTTTTCAATATTCCACAGTGGAGATGTTTAGTGAGAAAGTTTAGCAAGTTACTTTGATCAGTTTTATACATTGTACTTTAAATCAGTTCCTTCAGGCAATGTGATATTTTTATTACATATCAGCTTGACTTTTATCAACTGTTCAGATTTAAAAAAAAAAAAAAAAAAAAAAAAAAAAATATATATATATATATATATTTTGTGGGCCATATGATGGCGACTTGTCCAGGTATTACCCTGCTCATGCCCAATGTCAGCGGGGTTAGGCTCCACCCTCCTGTGACCCTGTACAGGACAAAGCGGGTGTAGATGATGATGATTATTTTGTTTTTGGTCAAATTCAGCATTGATTTGACATGAAGTGGGGTGAGTCCCGACAGTAGTGCGTCATCATGATACCTAATTTACAAAACAATATCAATGCACTTTTAAGCATTGTGTGGTATACTAGGCATTGCAATAACATATATTTAGAATTATTAGCTTTTTTTTCAACTGCAAGTATATCAGCTAAGGAGAGTTTTGTCAACATCTCTAATATTTAATAATACCAAGTTTTCAGTCTGTTCATTTTACTTTTGACAATTTTTATTGCAACAAAATGGGATTATCACAGACAGACTTGACCAACATCGTTATAAATGTTTCATGCACCTGACAAATTAGCTTATTTTTTTTTATGTAAAAAAATACAAATACTTGGGCTTTGTTCCAAATGGTGTACTTCCCTTAGTACACACACATATAGTACTCTTACATGTTAGTATACTTGTGGAGAACTTGAATTTCAACAGGGTACTGTTGTCTCCACACACTGCTGTTCCACAGTATGGTGGAGGTACTTGATGAAATTTGGCACTTCTGTGCGGTGTTTCTATAGTATATATATTATAGTATATGGCATATACTATACTATACTATAGTATAGGCGAGGTGGTGACCGTTGAGCGTATAAACTGTCCAGCATTTAACACTTAATTTTTGGACCGTTTTGAGTTTTTCATCCAGGTGCTCAGTGCACTGCATGTTTCCATAATTTTAGTTTGAATGCACTTATGCACTCAAATTAGTGAGTGCTAGTACTTCAGTACACTATTTGGATCACAGCTTTGGTGTCCATGTATGAATACCATAACCCAAATCAAAATATCGCAACACTATTGATTTTTTTGTAATTTCCGTGCTGAAAATACAAAGAAACACATTTGAGAATGAGAACATTCGTAGCGACGGTGGACATTTCGTTCTTTGTGCCGACAGTGAAACCACTCTTGTATCTCTATTGACATGGCAAGTATTAAAGCTACCGTTTCTGTAATGTTGTTGTCTATTAACCAGTATTAGAGAGTAAAATCATGCCCAGGACTTGCACTTAGAGAATACAACACACAGCCAGTGGAAAAGCATGAATGAAATACAAAGACCTCTAAATTGGAGCGTCTTTTTCAGTGTTGTAGCTTTACTCCGACTCTGAGTAATTATATTCTTTTCTTCCTTTTATACAAAGGGATGTCCCATTCCATCTCAGTGCATTTGATTTTCTGAGGAGGATTTTCTGTCCTAAGTTCATGTTTACGCAACTGAAACACTCAAATGCTTTTAGCTGAATTTATAAAAAGAATATCAAATGTCTAAATTTATTGAACAGTATTCCTTCCAAATCCTTAAGGTTTCGAGGCTGTCGCTTGGCAACTCAAAGCTTCAGCTCCCTCCACAGATTTTCTATGGGATTAAGGTCCGGAGACCGGCTCGGCCACTCCATGACCTTAATGTGCTTCTTCTTGAGCCGCTCCTTTGTTGCCGTATGTTTTGGGTCATTGTCGTGCTGGAAGACCCGTCCACGACCCACTTTGAGTGTCCTGGCTGAGGGAAGGAGGTTGTTGCCCAAGATTTCACGGTACATGGCTCCGTCCATCCTCCCCTCGATGCGGTGAAGTCGTCCTGTCCCCTTAGCAGAGAAACACCCCCAAAGCATAATGTTTCCACCTCCATGCTTGACGGTGGTGACGGTGTTCTTGGGGTTATAGTCAGCATTATAGTCAGCATTTTTCTTCTTCCAAACACGGCGAGTCTAGTTGATGCCAAAGAGCTCGATTTTGGTCTCATCTGACCACATCACCATCTCCCAAGCCTTCTCTGAATCATTCAGGTGTTCATTGGCAAACTTCTGATGTGATTTTTTTTTATCTGATATTCTGTCTCTCACTGTTAAAGCAAACCTACCATTACAATTATAGACCGCTCATTTCTTTGTAAGTGGGCAAACTTACAAAATCGGCAAGGGATCAAAAAATGATTTCCTTCACTGTGTCTTGCAGAGGTGTATTTAACACTACGTGCAGGCTGAGACGCAGCTGAGGTCACAATGAGGTCTTAAGCAAATAAATGTTGTATTAATGCTTCTTATAATGTTATTCAATTTACTAAAAGATTTCAAATACAAAAAAGAGGGATAACTCTACAATCCTTCGACAGTGTCACCTCCAACTGCAGATTGTACTCAGACATATGTTGACAACACGCTTCAGTTTGTGCAAGCAGAGAAAACAGTTGCTTCAGAAAGAAGGATGGTCATTTTGAGTTTTGGCCTCTAATTGTAGGCAACATTTAAAACTCTATTACTCGCTTTATGTGTCTGTCCTAGTCTGTGAAGCATCTGTTCTTCCTGCCTGGACGAGTGATGTCACTTTTTTTCAAACTGTGATTGCCTGTTTGAAATTCAAAATTTACAGTTTATGTGTGCAGCAGAGCGTTTAAAGTAGTCTGGCTTGTCATCCAGCAGAGGGCGCTCTAATAAATAACCATCATATTGACCTATAGTAGCCACCATTTGTCCCGATATGATCATTAGTTGTTGATCGGATGAAGATAAAATGGAGGAAGCTAGCGAGCAAAGCTGTGCACAGCTGACAATTATGACGTCGCCATCCAAGGGAGGCATCGGAGACATCTCAGACCGGCGGAGCAACAGTTTCTCCAGCTTCAGGAAGCTTTAACTTTGAGCGTTAATATATGACTGAAAAGTGCGTTAATGCAACTGATAAAAACCCAACTGCTGGAAATGCACAGGTGGGGGAGTTCGAATTAATTTGAACGAATTGCATGTCATTCGATATTTGTTCAAGTGTACGTTTTTTAGAAAAAGTGACATCCCTAGCCTGGACAGACTGAAGCATGTAAAGTACACCCTTTATTATAGTCAGCTCTAAATGGCATTCCTAACTCCCCCTTATCAATCAACAACCTACGATCCAAATTGATTTAAAACCATGATAAATCGCTCTGCTGATCGCCCGCTTCTTTGATCCTGACTCTGGTTTTCAGACTGCTGCCATATTCTGCACATTTGCTCACGTTTCAGAGAGGCCAAAGCTGAAGAGTCGAATTTACCAAAACAATCTCTCCGCCTAAGTGAGCCCTCACCCACAACAACCTTGGTCTCATTTAAAGTAGAGTGTCTTTTCTGACCTTTTCGGAGGACTCCTCTCTCGATTAAGGAACGTCCCTGTCAATACCAGTTTTCATGGACCACTTACAGTATTTGAGCTTTCCTTCCCTGCGGGCCGGATAGACAGGGTGTCTTGGGGCAATGGTCGACAACACAAATCAGTGAACACACGCAAGAATCTCAACAAATGTAGTTTGTATTTAACTCTTTTATTCAAGCTATCTGCATACGCTATGTTTAATGATAAAGACATGCCTTTTTGCCTTGAACACAACTGTAAGCACTTGACTCTTAAGGATCTTGCAATTATGACTGACTTCTCTGTAGACTTTGGTCAGTCCACTGCATAAACTAGACTTTTGTAAACACACACATAGAGCCAATTCAATCTTTATTTAAAACATGTCCTTAACACATAATAGCTTCTACACTTCTGTGGTACTCTGCCTTTCCACGAGTTTCACACAAAATGATGGAATATTTCTTACTTTGGGATTTTCTCTAATGTAATGCCTGTTTTTTCACATAAAACCTTCACTCCTGCAGCTTTAGCATTTCAAAAATGTGAAAGATTTAGAATTATTTTAACACGTTTTGCAGCACTGGTACCTTTTTATCCTGCTAGGAGTACGGTGTCAAAACAAAAAAAGAAACCCTGGAATCTTGAACCTGTCACTGAATTCTTGTAATTTATGAAAGTTTAATGTGAATCTGTCACAGCTTTTAGTGCTCATGGAATATGTTATCTGCTAATCAGGACAGGTTCTGACATGGTTCAATGTGGAATACCTGGCACGCTTTTTTCTGTGATCATGGGCTCTAATACGTCCCTTAATCAACGCAGCTTGGTCGAAGGTATTCCAGGGGCATTTGTCTCACCTCGCCAGCGACGCTCGCTGGCAGATGCTTTGCATATCAGGCCTGCTGGATCAATATGTTATTAGAGAACAACCTCTTGGAGGCATGTCAATTAATTCTGGGCTGTCAGCTGCCCCCTTCGCATTGCCCAGTGGGGCTGAGGGAGAGCGGTGGGTGTCTTTTTTAACTTGGTGCCTTTGGAGGATTTGTGACTTTAGCTGCTTCAAGGTTTCATCCACAATCTCTGAGCTGTGGGCAGGAAGGACTGGTCGTCGAGTCAGCACATTAAATTAAATGTATTAAAACAGCATTCGCCATCATTTCTATGTTGAAACATCTCATCATTCTGTACATAATCACCATGTAATCATCAAACAGTGTGTTCAAAGCCAAAAATCTGAACAGTATGTAGCACTTATAGTCAACATGTCTTCGCCTCTCTCAGAGCTTGGTCACTGCTTTACTGCTGCGTGTTGTGATGTATTCTGTGTCATCGTCCTTCAGATCGTCCTTCTTACGCCTCAACAAGGCATGAGAAGAAAAATGCTTATCAGTGTGCTCACAAAATTTGCAGTTAATGTTATAATTTCCAAGTTCTCTGTTTCTTTCTCTTTGGCGGCACCTATGGTGATAAGCAGTAATTGCAGTTGTGTTTTTTTGACTTTGTTTCACTTAACACAAATCCAGCAGTGTCACCTCTGTGACATCAGTCAGTTGGTAATTGGGAGCGCCAAGCCTGTTACGTTAGTTACGCCCACCGTCTCTGGCGAACAACCACCACTGGATGATGGAAAAAGTGTCACTCACTTGCTGCTTGTGATGGGTTTTTTTTTCCTGGGAATGTTGCCACAGACTTGCAGCTCGTCATTCACAGTACTGCAAATACAAGTAGACCACAGGTCAATTGCATTGCGTTACCCTGTTCGTTGTTAGTGACTTAACAGACATTTATTGAAATTAAAACTTTTGAGATTATTATGTCAAAGTTGTTCCCTGTAACATCAGTAAAACTCAGAGGCAGTGCTGCCTGATTTTGTGCCATAATAATGTAATCTCTGCTCTGTTTGTTTTGCTCTTCCAAACAAATTTATCACTCCTCGAGTACGTGGGAAGTGTCAGGGATGAAGGCATGACTTAACAATGGGAGGGCATATTTGAGGTTTTCTGACAAAAAAACAACAACATTCATTGTAGTTTTATTTGTGAGGAACTGCTTTAGAATCTGATTGGCTGCTGAAGCCACAAGATTAATCGTTTGCTGTATCTATTTGGTTTAGTATTTTTTTGGCTTATGGTTCCGATGTGCTTTATTAGCTGTATGATGTAAAGAGTGTATGTAGTAGAATGTTTCACTACCGCTTACCTGCTCAGGGTTAACGCAGAAGTTTATACTCCTGAGGGAGAAGGGATACTTTTACCACATATTTTCCATGTCAATGCAAAGTAAGTTGATGTCTGCAGGTGGGAATGGCTGGGTGCTCTCTGAATACACCGTAAAGGAGATAGCTGCTCCATGTGTACCACTGTGTATTCTTTCCTCTGCCTCAGACAGACAGAGCTGTTTGCACAGACAGAAAGCAATGAGATAGCCCCGATGACTCATGGCACTTTTACGGAAAGCTCTTTTCACATAGAAGTCTTCACACTCTTCGAATCAATGCTTTCTCGCGAGCCGCTGGACCATTAATATGTTGACGCTCTCTTTGTGCCAGCTGTTACAGTTACCTCAGTTTTCTCCGAATTTAACTTCATACAGCGGGAGGAACGAGGGACCCGCTTCTCAAAGGCGAACCTCCAGCGCAGCCCGCGTGCGGTCGTTTTCTAAGACTGACTCCAAAATCCAGCACTCTCCTCCACAGATTTCTCTCCAGACATTTGAAGTAAAGTCGTTCTGCCGGCAGCAGATGACAAAGATGGAGAGACTATTGTTTAAAAATGTGACTGATGGTTTTCCTGCCTGGCCTGCCTTGAAGAGAGAGATGGTGTTGATAGATGAACCAATACACTTCCAACTCTTTCTTCTTTAGGTTCGCAGTGTGCGTTGTTTGATTCACTTTTCTCCTGCTGAAGTGATATTTCACCCTTTTGCTGTGACACGGCGCAGCAGTGCAGATTTCTGGCTGCGGATGTCTTCATTAGGTTACATCTCTGTATTTTTTTTTTTAAACCGCTGAACTAAAGGCTGTGTCGTGGCTCTTTGCTCTCCCTCATTTCAATGCCACAGAAAGCTTCAGTCGAACATGTCTTAATGACAAGCTAATAGTGTGTTATCTGAACTGTAAAAAAACACGGCGCAGAGTTTTTGTCTGAGGTGCTGCATTAAGTCAGTGGCGAGAGGAAGGAAGCGTAGTGATCAAATAGCTCCTGTTGGTGGAGTGAAATATCAGAGCCACTTCATTAAAATGATGCATACTGAGGAGTCGCAGGAGGAAAAGATCTAAATATCATGAACCTTTTAACCCTTTCAGTTCTGCCCCTGGAATAATTTTGTATCCTGTTTATTATTATACAGGTAATAATAATAGTATAATATTAGTATGTTGGTAATTATGATATTATTATAATATTTGGTTAAATATGTGAACACTGTGTTTCCTGTGGAAACAAGGAGAAGCTACGACCTTTATGAGTATTGTTTTTTGAGTGTAAGTTTGAACATTTGATCCACATCAGCACCTGACTTCACATGTCATGTGTTTTTGTGACCACTGGTACGTGAGCATTTACAATTTCTCCACGCACCTGAAAGTTGAGCGGAGAATTTGGGGTACAGAGAGAAGTCGCAGGAAGCCAAACCTGGCGAGTAAGGCTCTTGAGGAGCGACGATAATGTTGTTGCAGGTGAGAAACTTGTACATTTTCACCCCACCGGGAGCGGGCACGTTATCATGTTGGAGAGCCAAAGTGCCATCGTGCACCAAATGTTTTCCATCAGACACCTCATAACATCGCAGTTGCAGTTGAAGTTTTGCCCTTCTGAAACACAAAGGCTACTCAAAACACCTCGCCGTGCTCATTTTCACTGTTGTGATGAATGTGTCAAAAGTCGCGATTGCCGATTTTGTTTTTGAGTTTGATACAAAATTTGCCCGCTGGCAACTTGTGGTAAAATCTTAGATGTGATCAGCGCTCACAAAAAAGTGTGTCACTCAGGTGCTGATGGTAATCCAGCGATGAAACTTGGAATACTTACTAATGACGGTTATAGCTTCGTCCTGCTTTTGGGAACGTCAAAGTGCTGCACACAATTTTTCCATTTTTCTTATGTTTCTTAATTTAAATACATCTTAATTACCCCTCCTCTGTGGATGCCCCATGCTTCATCCTTTTCTTCCTTTTTCCCCTTTTACGTATTCACACTTGCTCTTAGTCATTTTGCGCCACCTCCCTTTGTCAGCTCCTCTTCACACCTTTTGCAACCAGACTACCAACCTCTGGGGGGATGCTTCTTCCTGTTGAAATGCAGAGCGCCTCTGCCATCCAATCAGTACTTCTGAAAGGTTGTAACTAATGGTGCCCAAGGAGAGAAATCAACCTTGAATACATACACAGCCTCTCGCCGACATTTTGGGTTGGCCACTAGGAGTGTCACATCTTGTTTTCCCTCCTTGTCTCCGCCAAGGTTCAATTGCGATATAATGCCTATGAAATGGAAATACCGCCAATTCATCTGGCTTTTATTGTCTCTCTGGAGCTTTCTGACTGATTAAACATGCACAACAACTTTATTTACGAATACCCAAGGATGTTGTTTAGTGCTTGTAATCAGAAGTATCTGGTACACAAACATAATATTATTTTAATTAAGAAGGAGCTGTGATACTGACTGAAGAACAGACCTTCAGATTATTGTTTCACTTTGTGACACAGCCCCATGAAGACCTGTGCTGCTGTGTGGAAGCCATTGAGAGCCCTGCCTATTTTTATCAGCAACAATGAACAGGCGGTGCGCTTTACTATGATGGGCAGCCACAGTCCCGAGCTTCTGAGAATAGCTTGATTATTCAACTGGGAAAAGTGCATGGACGGGGGAGAGGCTCTCCATATGTTACACTTAACAACCAATGAAGCTGCGATTCAGAGTCTTCGGGCAGAAAGAGCTGACAGCGCTCATCCACACCCCGGGCTTTCTCCAGAACAGCCGAGGCAGGCAATAATCTAGCTATAATTAAGGGGTATAAACCATGTCATGCAGCCATTAGACCAAATAGCTGGCAACCAATCAGCTATGACATTAATGCAAGAGACCAACCACAGCTTTAAAATTCAGCTGAGCGGCAAGAGGCCAAATATGTTTTCAAAATTCTACAGTTTGGCGCATAACTCTTGAACATATGATTTATGTTTATGTTGTGTAAATGTAAACAACTCACAAGCTGTTCAGTGTCATTCACATGTCCATGCACTTGTGTACTTGTGCAATATTAACTGGCTGCAAAATCCTTTGGCACTGACATCAGTTTTAAAATTTTGTAATAAGGTTATTGAAATCTGATAATTATGTGCTGTGCAAACCTTTTTTTTTTTTTTTAAATGAACTTTTTACTCTTTTGAGCATTGTGCAAATTTATGTTATCTTTAAGGCAACTGCTTCCCATCATTTATCTGTGTTTCACCCACATATGATGTTGCTGACCTTCTTAGAAATAGGTTTAAATCTGCAATCAGAACACCCCACCCCCCAAGTAAATCAGAAAATAAAAAAAAGCAGGTTAAAGCCGGTTCTCACTGCAGCTTCTGAGTCCATTTACAACCTGCATAATCAAAACACCACATAATATCTCGCTGAAAAAGTTTCACAACTTGTCTGCCTGCTGAGCGGTGCAGAGGGCCAACAACAACAACAACAAGAAAGAAAACGGAAACTACTGCTGTTATGGTTAAAACATTACACACTCAAATCCACAATATGTCTTGCATAGTTCACCAAATTCATCTTCATTACGAGACTTCACAAAATTGTTTACTATTAGGTATTACTTTATTTTGGTATTTACCAAGTTTGATGTTCACTGAATGCATGGTGTGCCTCAAGGCTCTATTGTTGGACCTTCATAGGTCACTTAGTGTCTATATGTCACTGCACACAGTATCAAAAAAACACCATGTTCCCTCTGTTTTGTAAATATATTTTGATTCACGATGAGATGAATGGAGTTCAGTAAGGCTGAGAGGGAATTTCTAATTATCTGCCAGCAAGTTGTTTACTTGGGTGTTGTTGTTAAGTACATAAAACCTGTTGCTTTTATGCTTCTTGTTCATCTACTATAAAGTGGCTACCTGTACTAATGAACAGTACACACACAGACTGTACCAGAAGTAGACTTTTTATTAAAGCTTTTGTTTTGAAGGTTGTTTTTTGTTGTGAATCAGACAACAAGACATAATGTGACTAATGCACTTCATGCCTTACACAATAAATAAATAATGTGATGAAGTTATGCATTTCAAACTTTTGGAGATTCCTCTTTGTAAAATTCATTTGAGTGAACTTGAACTTGTCGTACATTAAAAATACAGTAACAATCCTGGTTCTTGTATGTACCTCAGTTATTAAACATATCTCGTGATAGTCCAATAAAACAATTGGATTGTATAACTTGATTAAGCATTTCAAAAATAAAACCCATACGATGCATTTTCGTTGCCAGCAAAACTTACTTACTTTACATTCACCTGTTTTGATGAGTTGATTTTACACAGCTTGGCATTGTCTTTGTTCATAATGGGCTACTTGGAAGGATTACATGTTTACTCAGCAAATGAACAGACAAGAAATTACTCTTAATGGAAACCATGGATCCTTCCCAACCTTTGCATGCTCACAGTTTAAAGATCGGCTCCTATAGACAGTTACTGACAACAGCAGAATTTACATTATGTTGGAGTGATGCCAGAGAGAGACTTGTAGGTGAACTAAAAGGATGAGCTTTATGTGTGGCTGTTCATGGTAGCATGAACAGATTTTGCTTCATAAAATTCTCGAGTTATACAATTAAAAAAATTATATACAAAGTAAAATTCTCTATTACAAGTGCTACGTCTTTGTTTCATGTTGTTTTATGCTCTTTCCGCCATTGAATTGACAACAAAGGAAACCAATTCACTCCATACAACAGATTTAAATCTGCAAACAATTCGCTATGTGGAATTGAACATTCCAGGTGAGCCTGGTGCAGCACGTATAAAATGTGTTGCAAGTTCTTCCTCTTGCAGAAAATGTTTAAATAAATGCCAAGAAGTTTTAAGTTGGTGAAGAACTGAAGTTTTTTTTTGTGTGCAGCATAACTTTTCTTCTTTTTGAACTTACGTTCCAATAGACTTTTTAATATTTCATTATTATTTAAGGTAACAAATCCTCAATTCTGAGATTTATTCTTTGCTGTGTGTAGTGCTATCTGTTGAAGTATAACTGTGATGCGCATGAATGTGCTCACAGGCATGTGGACGGTTAAGCTGTGACTCGTTTCTAAGGTTGTGTAACCATAACTTACATTAATAAGTAATAATGTATATTTGCATCAATTTAATTGAATAAAGTCAACAATAAAATCCTTCAATCCGTCACATGTTCCTGCAAAGGTTTCACAGTACAAGTCTTGTTAAGTAACGGAGGGTTTCTGTCAACTGAATTGAGGGCTAATAATTTGTAACACATACAATAAGTGTTGAATTTGTATTAACACATAATACAGTAACTTGACAGGGCAAACGGTAGCGGATCCAAAAGAGGCTTCGAGATCACATAGTAAATCAATCATTACACCTCAAATATCAATCTGGTGACTTTCACGATTTCATTTGTTTTTATTGGCTTTCTTGCATGATATATGTTTGAGAGCTGATTGAATCTTCTTTGTCTTAAAAATGTAAATACATTTTCAACTGGCTCAAGAGAATTGCAAACATTTTATTTCCTCACTTGGAGTAAAAGACTGGCACCGAGTGTTGTTTCCGAGTGAAGTGACTATGTCGTATGCATGTTGTAAGTTATGTCCGTCAGATGGACTGAAATGTTCAGGAAATCAGAGGAAACCAGGCTGCAGTGCAGACAAACATGTCTGTAAGCTTGTTTTCTGTCTTCACTGTATTTTCAGAACATCCAGTTATTTTTTAACGCCCACTTATTCTTCTCGGGGTCAGCCTCTCCCAGCACGCACTGGACTGAAGGCAGGGGAAACACCCTGGAAGAGTCAGCAGTCCATTACAGCTCTGACACAGACATTCACATTCACACTAACATCCACACCTAGGAAGAAATTCACAGTTTCCAGTTCACTTGAGAAAACTGTAGCACCCAGAGGACGCAAACACAAAGTGCATAAACAAAAAAAGCTCAACAGAAACACTTCCTCCACAGCCAGGTAGACAACAGATTACCCTCCACCCATGCTTTCCTTTGCATTATGTAAATGAGTCTTTCTGGATGTAGGAGTAGATTTAAACATCCATTATGTCTAATAGGCGACTGAAAGGAAGCAGCTTAATGAGCAGGAGACAGTTGTGTGCAGCTGTTACTGGTGGCATATAGTTAACACAAGTGCTTTCAGCAAAAAAACATGCAGGTGTGAGTGAAGTGAGGGCAGCTGGAAGAGGATTACTTGTCACGTTGCACCCTGTTTTTGTTAATGACAAACACACTTTTGCGTGGTCATATCTCAAGAGAGGAGCATTACGGTACATCATCTTACAGCATGATACAATGTTGTTTCACCTTATAAAAAGTCTACGCTCTGGAAGTGTATGGAGTGGAGGTATAGTCATTAGTAGCTCTGTTATGCCTGAATGATTAGTGAGTGTTCCTATAGGAGGACTAATTGGAGGGAGGAGGTGCCTCGCGAATATAGATGTTCACTATAGTAGAGCCCTGGTTACTGATGCAGCACAATTTGTGCAGCTTGCATGTGGAGGTGTTGGCTGCAGAGAAGCAACCCAGAAGATGCAGTCAAGATTTAGTCTTTACTGTTACACAAATCTGATTTTGTTTGTGTGTCGTTTTATTTTTAGGTTGAGGTACATTATATGACTGTTCTGAAAAAGTATTTTATCCATTCAGGTAGTTGTTCAAATATCAGCTGTCCTGCAAACTCGCTGATCTTCTTTGTGAAGCTCAAATCAAGTTGAGAACAGGATCATAAATGTGATGTGGTTTTACGAACAAGCTGCAGATGAGTGTGAAACTTGAAAATGAAGAAGTGCTCCTGAGCCTCAGAAATAGGTCAGACTGTGAGACATAGTTGTCAGACTACTGAGAGTCAGAACAAAAAAATGTTACACACAGGGTGCGTGGTATTATAACAGCTCATGCTGTCGGTCATGGTGTGGTTCAGGATGGGGAGAGAGCAGAGGGAGCAGGTCTTGTAGTGAGACAGCAGCACAGTAACTGGTTGAATATTTTTCAGAGCGGCATTTGGAGCCTCATTGTTGGTACAATTGAAGCGAACAGCTCTGTGACATGATCCACTGCTTCCATTTGCAGCTGCAGTTGTTTGTGTGTGGACAGGTTTACTCTTACTTTTCTCTTCTTTTCCACTGTGATGCGAAGTATTTAACAGAAATACAAAGAGACACCAGTCTCTACAGGGATTCTTGACTTTACACATATAAGAAATAAGGATCACAGAAATTCTGATGTACAATTAATTTGTGCTTGTGTGTGTGTTATGAGTCAGATGATATCTTAGTTTGATCTCGGACTGACCTGGAGTTAGTCGAAAAGTTTCTACACTTGGAGCTAGTGGTTCAAAACACTGATGAATACAGTTTCTATATTTTAATTTCTATTTGGTGAATTTATTATCTGTTAAACGCACAAGAGACCTACATAAACTTTGAGATCTGTCTGCTTGAAATCAGACCGTGACCTTGAGCATGCACTTTGCTGGTTCACAGCTGAGTGTGAAGCAGCTGAGATGAGCCACCGCCTCCAAATCCAAAGATAGCTTGGAGTGATTTAGCTGAAGGAGTTCAAGTGTCTTCAGGTCTTGTTCATGAGTGAGGGTAAAAGGTAGAGACAGATTGTGATGAAGAGGGAAAACCGGTAGGCAAAGCTTCTGATTTACCAGTCAATCTGTTCCAGCCCTCACTTATGGTCATGAGCTTATAGGCTAGAGGAGTTAGTTTCCTCCATATGGTTTTGTTCAGCCTAAGAGATGAGTTAAAGAGCTCAGACATCTGGTAGAAGCTCGGAGTAAAGCTGCTGTGCGTTAATGTTGAAAAGAGCCAGTTTAGGTTGTCCAGAAATCTGATCAGAATGCATCCTGGGTATCTTCTCCTAAACCCTGAGACAGACCCATAGCGTGCTGGAGAGATGTGTCTGATCGGTCATGGGAATGCTTTGGGAGGAGCAAGGAGATGTTGCATCTGGACAACTGACATGAATCCAGCTAAGCGGCAGAAAATGAAAAGGTAGATGGATAGAAATGTCCAAAATGACAGACTTAAACTAATCGACATAATTAGTTGATTGATTGAAATGAATGGTAAACCATTCTTTCACTGATCGAGTTTGTTTTTTGCTCATTTTAACTTTCATATTAGTTTTTTTTTTAACTTCTTTCTCTTTAAACCTTCATACTGGTTTACTTTATTTGTGCCTGAGGTTATTTGTCCTGTCACAAACTTGTAATGCTGCCGTCCTGGCCAGGCCTCCTTTGAAAAAGTGATTTCTAATCTTGGTACCACAATTCTAAAATCACAACGGTAATTGTTTTCTGTGGTATCAATGGTACAAACAGAACAGAAGAAAACCGGTCAAGCAACCAGTCCTCTGCGATGTCTAAGTTGGGATCCCCTGCCTGCCCTTAAACAAAACTTTATGTCAATTAATCATCTCTGTGCTACTGTTTGTCTTCTCTGCTATCTGTGTGTTTAATGAAGGGTTGGGCTCGGCATCCGCGACACACACGGAGCACAACAAAGTAGTCACGAAGGTGAAGTAAACGACTCGACAATGACTCATTAAGTTACTGTAAGTTAAATAAAAAAAAAACAACAAATTAATGTATTAAAGAAAAAACTTCGACCCCAAACTTCAGAAAATCTTTCAAAATATCTAAATCTGCTGACAGTGACGAGGAAGCAATTAGAAGCCCACAATCCCACTCCAAGTAAACAAATTCAAGTTGAAACACACTGATTTCATTGATTAATACTGTTTCCATAGTATCGACAATGGTAGAGAGAATGACTTTAGATGGCATTGGTACCGACTACCAAAATGTTGCTATTAAGACAATCCTATCTGCAGTAGCTAATAAAATGATTATTGAAATAATTGATTAAACCATTAAAATAATGGTGCATGGGTCAAGTGTAAATTAGAAATAATGAATAATTTTAGAAAGCATTTGCAACAATGCACAATGTTGCATATATGCATTTTGTTGAATATCGCTTTTGTTTCTGCACACACTTCCTCTTCTACTATAAGCTCTGGATTGATATTTCTGAGTATAGTGGTGTCGTATTTACATGCTGAATGAGAAATTCAGCCTCTTCCATGAGATATATAGTCAACTCAGTAGTGAAGTGAAGGATGATGGGAGAAGTCTCTGTGGGTGAGACTCCAGGTCTTTCTGCCTCTCTCTGCCCCCTCCCACAGTTGTCACCTGGAAGCTTTCCGTCAGCTCCTCTCTCTGTGGAAGCCAGAGATGAGAGCTGTTCAGAGGAATGGCCTCAGGCGCAAGCCTCTACGAACGCTCAACTCAACAACCCCGGCTGCTTCAAGGGAGCCTCTCTTTGCGCTTCAAAAGCTTTCCACGAATGGGAACCAAGTTGGCTTGCCACCATACACCATAAAGACCTTTTCAGTTGCTCAGCTTAAAATCAATATGAAAGGGTAGAACCACAAGCACATTTGGGATTAAGAGCAGAAAAGGAGTCGGATTTAAACTGACAAAAAGTGAAATTACTCAATATCTATAACAACTGATATTCTGAGTCGAATGAAGTTTGGGATAATATCAAACCTCAGGAGAGGCTGAAAAAGCCCTATTGCATCAAATCAAAGCCTGACAGAGAGCTAACCGTCTGACAGAAAGACACTGAAATCTGTGGCATCGTGCATTGAAACGTGTGCTGTGGGGGATTTCATCATCAACACAACCCAGGGAATTGCCACAGAACAAATAACAAGGGAGAAATTAGGGAATTACATTTGAATTTGTTGTATTACTGCGCTCACTGTCAGTTCAGGTTTGTCACTTCAATCACATAAATCTGAATCAGCCTGAAAACTGTCGAGAAATTATATCTTGATGGATGAGGCTGCTTAAAACTATGACAGGGTAATAACTATGAAAAAACTACAGCTCACACAAAGATACCAACACACACAGACACAAATATTACAGGTGCATTATTTGGGCATGTTAAAGTACAGTATAATTTTACACAGGATTCAAATATTAGAGTTCAAGTCAGGGTTATTGATAGTAACAATAAAGCATTCCCTTTTCCTTCTACAGCAGCACAGCTATACATTTATGCACAAAATATACGCTCTATTCGGAAGTGTTATTTCCATGGAAATTATATTTTAACCTGCATTAGGACAGCATTTTCCTTCTTTTAGTATCACTTCACTCCCAACTATTTTGTTCAAAAACGTTACATGTAACAACTCCACTTTTTCAGAACTTTTTTGGGCTCTAACAAATTAAACCTGAATCCAGATTTCTTTTGAAATCAAATCTGAGCACTCAGACAAGCCAAGGAGCAACTCGTCTGGCAGACCAATGAAACGGTAACAGCATTAGAGTTGACATAGTGTTTTATTACAGTCCAGGGCAATCATCAGAATCATTCATCTGCGCATTCAAACTCTTTACTCTCTCATTTGTCAACCTGGCGGCCTGGCTCGGGGCATGAGCTGGGTTATTGCAAGCTAGCATGTTGTCTGTGATGTACGGGGCTATGATAAGCATCTGTGTGCAGAAAAATATGGATCTCTGTTCAAGATGTGATTTTAAACGGGCAGTCTGTGATGTAAACGCAAAACAAACAGGTCGTCTAACCAGTGGGGGCCAAAAATGATTGTGGAGAAAGTATTGGATGCACGGCACATACTGTGTGAAGTAAATGAGTGGCTGAGGGTGAGAATCTATTTTAGTTGCTGTGATTTTGAAGTGGGGTGACGTCGGGGCTCTGGGTGCTCCAGAGGAAACCCCATCTAAAGGCATGTATGACCTTAATTTCCACTAAGTGTGAGTGTGTTGTTGTCTTTTAAATTGTAGTATACTGGCAATCTGTTCAATAAAGTGCACATTGAGAAACGGGATTGGCTCCATTGTGGTTTAAAATTGGATACATGGAATTCTAGAATTGATCTTCTTATCAAAATCTGGATAGATTTCCACGACTTTGATGTTGTTATAATCATCAAGTCAAAAGTTGTATTTGTCCTACAGTTTAGTCTGTACTTGCTAAGTTTACAACTAACAAATTACATCAGCCTCACCTTCACTTTGTTCCACGTTAGCATGCCTTCCTCATCTAAGAAGGTGGCCTTGTGGGTAACCTGGGGATGAGGTTTTTCCAGTGGCTTCTTGCGCATGTTGTGGGAAGTAAGCGACTCCCACGTGTAAGAAGCTACATTAGCACCATATAGCTGCAGTCACTCTGAAATGTATGCTGACAGCGGTGATAGGCCAAATGTTCGTGAAACAGCCTTCTAAATGTCGTGCAGCGTGTTTGCCGCCCCAGAGAAGGAAGTAAAGGCCCAGTTCATGCAACGTTACAGCGGTGTCGCTGCCTCTCTTCTTCACTGCAGAGTTGGTGCGGACAGTAAAGGATAATTGCCTGCCGAGAACCAGACTAGAGTGAAGACAGTACCACGGTTCAGAACCACGAATATGGAAAGATCACACATTACATGCTTCGTCCATCTTCTCTTCCTCTCTCTGTCTCATAGATAAAATAAACAACATACTAATAAATAAATAAATAAATAAACATAACATTCAGTGTGCTTGCTGGTTGTTCCGACACATGTAGCTCTGTGCGAGCTCTTGTAAAAGTTGTGTTTTAAAAGCTGATTAATACAGTCTAACAACAGTATTCATTTCTGCATTTTCTGATTAAAGCTTCACAGAGCTCCAGACTGGCAGAACTTTGTTTTTTTTGTGGCCTGTTACAATATTTCTAACTTTGCAATACTTTCTTGAGACATTTTAAACTTCTTTTTCTAAAGCAGTGTCTTAATAAAATATAGTTATTGTTGTTTATTTCTGATGCCAATACTGTGTGGCAGTGTCTGGAAATACTAGATATTGCTGCAGCCACCAAACTAATATATTCTGCTCATAAAATGTATTTAAATTACCATCACATATTGTAGTTTGGTGGCATGGTCATCTTTCTAATTCAGATATTGATGCTAGAATTTATGCCACACAATATCAAAATACTCTTTGAGCCCATCGGAGAAATCTCATAACTTCACAGTGGTCCAAAAACAGTTTAACAAGCACTGAAGGTCACTACGGCAATCTTGTGTATCTTCTAATATTTTTTGCAGCGAGGAACGTTTGGAATATTTATGACAGAGATTTCAAATGGCATACTGAGTTATCCAAGGCTGGAATTGCGATAAGCACATTGAAAATGTCATAACACTTTACTTTAAAAACTCATAAAACAAGTTAGAAGTAAACACACAGCACAACTAGAGTCTGGAAGTTGTGGTGTTGCCTTTTCTCTCACTAGTGGTTGAATGTTAGGGGTGGTCACTCACAGTCTGGTTTTCTGACAACTTCCTCTGGAGTTCAGGAGGGAGGGTTTGAGGGGAGGGCAGTTTGACCGTTGCCTTCAGGAGGCTATTAACCAGCTTGTACTGTGCTTCCCTGGTTCACCCCATCTCAGTGTAAGTTAGCTGGAATTCTCAATATATGACTCAGTCTGCTCCTGCTGTCCATAAAATATTGACAGAAAACCTTCAAGACTGAATATGAGTCCTACTTCTACTTCTTCCTTTGCCCTTGTCAGCAAGCTGCTTTGGTTAATCAAGTCTTTACGCCTTCGATGGAAAAGCCTGATTTCAAACACAATTACATCATTGCTAATACGCCATACTTATGTTTATTTCCACAAATGTGTCTGTAAAGATGAAACATATGACAACTCGTGAAAGCTTATACTAATTGTCACCCTGCTCAATATTAGGTAAGATCATTGGCAACACAACACTTGCATACAGTATTTTATGTAATTGTGAGAATTGTGTGCTATATTGGCTTTACTTTTTTCAGAGGAGCTCTGAAGGACGTTTGTGAATTTTAACAAACAAATTTCCAAAATGTTTGAAGTTGTCTGTTTTGGCCACTAAGTATGAGACACAGCAATACACAATAAGATAATAGTGAGATGGGGAGAGGAGGGAAACCAGTTGCTCACATCTACCTTCACTTTAGATAGATAGATAGATAGATAGATAGATAGATAGATAGATAGATAGATAGATAGATAGATAGATAGATAGATAGATAGATAGATAGATAGATAGATAGATAGATAGATAGATAGATAGATACTTTATTAATCCCCAAGGGGACATTTTTTCAAGATTAAAACACTTATTATATTTGAATCATGATAAAACATCTTCAGTTGAATGCAGAGTGCTTTTTGCAGCTGCAGGCACAATCAACACAACAACATTTGAGGCTTCCTTTTCCTTTTGATCCCTCCTCAACGCCTCATAACAATTGCACCCTGAAACATTTACTGAATCAGCCCACTGCGATGACAACACGCCTCTCTGGGTGGAACTGCTTGCATGGTATCCCCTTCAACAGCCATGGTGTTCTTTATTGTCAATTCCTGGAGGTGATAGGAACACAAAACATATTTATTGAACAATATGTTCCACGCTCACGTTGAAGGAAGAGCTGTAACAAGCCTTTTGGTCCACACACTGTCGCACCCACACTGTATGCCCTATTGGACCTCACCATGATCAGTCTGATGGGAACTTATGCCCAGACGAATCCCCCGTAGCTTGACGGCGGGATATCCTTAGTGTTGATGGAGCTATTGATCATGCACACATTAAAATGATGTCGGCAGCAGTAAATGCCAACGGTGGAGAGGTCCATTAATCAGGAAATCAATGGCCTTGTCAATAAGCTACCCCGGCCCTGACAGTAGATGACAGTCTGGAGGCGGAGCTTAGCGTTAGCTGAGCAGAAAGCTTCCCGCCGCTGGATCTCCAGTCCAGTCTCACCACTGAAGCTCTGTCCATGTCCTCCACAACCCCCCCGGCATGACTTCATCATTTACTAAATCCTGTTAGAGACCGCTCAGCCCCACGACTCATCGAAGGCCGAGAGTGTGAGCGGTTCATGAGTCATGAACTGGCAGCATATGAGTTCAGTGTCAGCTTTCCTCCACTCAAGCCCTGGAGACAGTCCCCTCCATGACTGATAGGTGCACATAAGTGTAAGATCCCTCAGTTAAAGTAAAACATCAGCTGTGTAGTGCAGTATACTAATATCAATTTTCTTAGAGCAGTAAGAGAGCTCCACCTTGAAGGAACACCAGCATCTGTTCTGTTTGATGCCATTGATGTCCTTTGGTAACTTTACATGTGATGGCTGGTACTCAAAACAATTGAAGACATTTACAGAATTTGGTCATCACATGCCAACACTTGTGTGCGGACTCAAAGAGCGATAGAAGATTTTTCAGTTTTAAGACTTGTTTCCTTGCTCTCTATCCTATGTTTACTGACTGTCAGTGTTTAGATGTGTTGCTACAACTGCATTCAACACTAAGTACACCAGTAATCCAATTGCAGCACTGGCCAAAGTATCATCTCACTATGCAAAACTATTTCACTTTTTCCAGCTAATTTTCCACTGACGGATTCTATAATTTTGAGGAATGGGTTATGATAGAGTGGGTTTGAATTACTTTACTTATCACTAGCAGCAGCCGTATTCACACCTTCACTGAAAATGTGTAGTGTTCAGTAAATCTAACCTTTCTGGATTGCACGAAGGGAAACACCATCCATGAATGTTTAGTTTTCTCTTTGAAACAGCATACATAGTTTTAGATTTTTATCCCTACATGAGGGATGTGTCTATAGGACTTAATGATGGGCAATTTTAGTCACTTGGTCAGTCAAAAGTTTTGTCCACACTGAAGTATTTCCACAACTATTTTGAAATGTGGTATTTACTTTTTGTCTATTGTCATTCCTACTAACCGATTCACTGACTGACACTGACAAGAAGTTGAACTTTACATTGATTTTGAGTGAAACCTCTTGACAGCTTTTGTATGGGCTGTTGTTAGATTTGGTCCAGACATTCATGCCCCCTGCAGGATGAACTGTAATCACTTTGTTGATCACCTGACCCTTAATCTACTGTCACCATCAGAATGAAGGATATTCTCATCTACCTCAGCTATACTTGGTTTCTGAAGACATTTATTAATTTTAGCATGTTAACACACTCGTATACCTGAAAGTATTTTTGTTACATTGTATATATTTGATCTAGTGAGTTTTGGGTTCATATTTCATTTTTGTGAATACTAAAACCTACCTAGGCTGATGATGTCAATTCCATCGGTTGCTTTCTACATTTGAATGGAGAGAATGAATGAACTGAATCATTTTGTTCCCACTTTACTATTATTATGGCATTACTAGAAGCACTTTTAGTCTCAGAAAATAAGTTAAAAGGTTCAGCTTTTTTTTAATGTATTTTTCAAGTTGACTTTTGATTTCTTCATCGGACCTTGGTATAATTAAATACTTCCTCTTCTCCTCATGTATGACCACGGCTCATTTTTTTCATCTCTTTAAATTTTTCTGTGATTGGTCTCAAAGTCCAAACCATCTAAAAACTGTTTTGACACTGCAAACAAACCGTACCAAGTTTCAATTTGATCTGGGCTGAGACCACCTCTTTTGTTCAGACCAAATGTTGGTTATTTGGTTGAGGCACCTTTTTACAACAGCTATTTTGTTCGAACCAAATAAGGTGGCTGTGACAGCAGCTAACAGCAGCCTAAGTTAGAGATGGTGAACATGATAAACATTACATAGTAAACATTGTCATTTTAAACATGTTGACATGCTGAAGGAATCATCTACCTCACACCAGTACTGTGCCTAAAAATACTTGCTAGTGTGGTTGTGTACTGTAAGTTGTGTTAAGAGATCTGTCAATTTGAAAACAGTAACATATGAAACCGAGTAGACATCAGTTTTAAAACAAGCCTTTGATTACAATTTTGTGTTGACTGTAAAATACAGTAGAATTTAAGCAAGTGACAAAGGAAAGTACATTTCTTCCTTTTCATTGTTGCACACATTTTCTGGAAACCATTACTCTGGCGGGAATATGAAAGGAATCTTTAATCACTAGAGGTCTCATCAGTTCAACTTCATGCTTATGGGACACTCAGAATATTCCTTTGTTTCAATAATGAAATTCCAAATGACCAGTTGAATCAGAGAATGTGGCAACACTTCTCATGTCTTAAAATAGAACAAAGCTTACCAAGTTATTATTATTAAATAAGTATTCAAATATAATCTGTGTCACTAGATGAGAAATGTATCTATAATATCCAAGAAATCCAACCTAAATAATGAAATGGAGCAGATGGACAAGTGTTTAGCCATCATGCCAAAGTGCTTGACTAGCACAACTACAAAATTACAATGACAGTCCACTTGTGTCTGCCGGTTTCATGCCTTTCAATAGCAGCTTTATAGTTGTCAAATAATTGCTTGGCTTTTTCTATTTTGAAACCATCCCTTTTGCCGTCAAGCGTTACACGAATGCCAGTGAAAGAACTCTCCGCTCATGTCTAGACCAGAAATTGGCAGCCAATCTGCCGTGAGTTTCCCTCTTTGTGAATCCATCTTTTAGCGAAAGCAGCAACTCGGAACATTCCTTTTTAGCAGTTTTTTTCCCTCCTCTTTTTTCGATGAGTGAATTGAATGGCAAAGACCTGGATATAATTTGACTTTAGACATAACCAATTTATATCACACCCAAGTGCAATCCAGGACCCTGTAATGAAAAGCCAGGCGGAGAGTCTGGATTGGCGTGGAGTGACACCTGCTTCAGTTGGTTCAAATTAGAAATGCCAAAAGAAAGGAAGAATCTGTCAAATCGAAATGTGTCAGACATGTTACAGGGCTAATGCTCTTGTTGGCTGGAGGGCTGAGGTTTCAGTCGAAGGGTCTTTTGAAAAGCGTGATGTGAAATGCACTGAGCACACGTACACAATGATGGGAGGCATTTTGGGGTATTTACCGGATAAAACCAACCATTCTTGGCTTTTTCTAATGTTGCTCTTATAGATGTCTGAAAATCGGACTTTCTACAAGCAAAGAAAAGCAAAAAAACACCTTTATTTCTGAATATTATCAAAGTTTATAAAGTTTTGAAAGGAATTAGATGCGTATTTTTGGCTCATTAGTATTGATTTAACATTGGCCTCAAGCCTCAAAAGCATTTCCCCCCAGCTGTGTCTAATGTCCGGCAGACAAACACTGCCGAGGTAAAAATCTATTTGAGTTCCCCTTTCTGTTTTGTGTGTGTGTGTGTGTGTGTGTGTGTGTGTGTGTGTGTGTGTGTGTGTGTGTGTGTGTGTGTGTTTGTGTCTCTGTCTGTCTGTCTGTCTGTCTGTCTGTCTGTGGGTGTGTGTGTGTGTGTGTGTGTGTGTGTGTGTGTGTGTGTGTGTGTGTGTGTGTGTGTGTGTGTGTGTGTGTGTGATGCTCTGGGGAGCTGGAACAATGTGTTTGTTATTGCTTTTTTTCAGTTACCAAAGATCTGAGTCTCCAATCGACCAGTTTTCTATAAATCACAACGCACATTTAGCAGCTCAATACAGGCAACATTTGTTCGCTGGTCAGATTAAGAAAATGTTTAAATGTTACATAAAATATACATGATGACATCATATAATATAAAGTATAAAGTATGACCCCAAGCGAGCAAAGCCGAGATACTTGTCATGTATGCGTCTTTTGGGTCTTCAACATGAAAAGCATAAGTAGGTAGCATGTATTACCAACACTATCATTATTGGCATTAAGTTTCATTGACATCAACACAGGTGCTTGAAGTGGAAAAAAAGTGCAATCTCCCTTTATTCATATATTGGCATGTGTATTGGTTGGTTTTAGCAGAAAAACACAAGTATTGCATTGTGAATATCTACAGTACATAAACAATACTACGAGATGGTGTGAATGTTCACAACATAAAGCATTCAAGGGGAGAACCATTTCACTTATTAGAGAAACAAGATTAGGTCCAAACATAGTATATGGCAGAGGCACCAGAGGGCTTTTAATTTAAAATGGAATCGGGAAGCAGTGACATTCGCCCAACCAATGGTGACTTCAGCTGTTTTGTTCAAATGAACACTGGAGAATCTGTAAGAAACAGGAGACCATTAGGTTAGCTCATTGAATATTTTATGGTGGCATAAATTCAATAAGCACTAGACATTGTAGGGAAGAACAAACAACACTGTTAGGCACCACTTGGTGCTTGTTTGGAACCAGGCCGACATTTCATGAGGTTAATGTAACGTTTCTTAGACCAGCCACCAACACAGAAAAGCAGACTGGTGAGAACCAGAGACTCTACATGAAATATGTCAAGAAGTCAAGGATTTTTTTTTCCACAAGTTATTTGTGTTGTTATCTAAAGCCACTCCTTCTTATTTGTTTCCTGGCGGTCCACCTGACAATAATCCCGTCATTAATTAGAAAATATGCCTCAAAAAGCTGTGATTTTTTTTTTTCTTCTGTTTGATTGACAGGCCTCTGGTGCAGTCAGGTTATGGCTGTTGGTGGTCACTACTGGCTGCAAACTAGCAAGATGGGGATGCCTGAAATGCCAACTCAAGACTTCATAACCGCTGTTCACAAACCATCACTGTTGGTCACTATTGGTTGCCGCTTGGTGAGGACACGAACAGGAGAGTGTCACTTCCTGGGTAATGTAGTTTATTTAGGGTCATTATGAATTGGCAGAAAATAGTACCTGCAGCTCGTGAGAAGTGCTGGTGTACAAGAAAAAGTCACATTACACCAAAGAGTTAAATGTGGAAGTGCTGTGAGTACCGACTCTCCTTGAGAACTGCTTCAGACGTATGAATTCATACTGTAACTGAGAAGCAGTCATCATTATGTGAACAATTGCGAGGAACAAACATTGTCGCCATAAATGTCACGACTATTTTTAAAAGGCACATACCATCACGCAGTTTGTTAACAACTCGCACAGTTTTATTTATTTCTAGTGAATTGGTATCCGTGTCACTCGTATAAGTTTGCCTTCCCCTCTCCGCCACCTCCCACTTCTCAGATTCTTTCAAATTTAACCTCAAAACAGAAAGTTTCTCCTGATTACGCCAAATCACTGAAAGTTGTTATCGTTCGGGCCTCCCAGTGAGAACAGCTGCTTGTCTGTCGCATTAATCCATGTCGCTTATGCAAATGTACACCCTTTTGAAAGGTTCTCCACAAATATGATGTTATTTAGGCTGCCAATCATTGTTTATGTAATTGCGCCATTACATGTTCTCGTGGCGTTTTGATGAATGACACCGAGATCAGCAGCAGAATGGAAGACTGACTGAGTGAGGGGAATTGTGTACAGGAAAAAAACAACTTTTTAGGGTTCGTACTAAACCTTCTCAAGATGTACAATCAATAACTTGAATTTAAGCTGTTATCGGTAAGGACTCTAATGTATTAGTAACAAAAAAAAGACATGGACTGTACACTATTTATGACAAATTATTGGTTGGGACAGGAAGCTGTGCAGACAGGTTACACAGTTTGTGAACCATTGGTGCTCTTTATGTTAAATGTACAAGCCTTATATGTGTAATTAATACGTGGACAAATAGGTCAGTTCGATGAAATGCTCCTACTTGTTGGAAGCGTCATATTATTAAAACTAAGGTTTCTTCAGTGATAAATGAGCCGACACTAACGCTCAGAGAAGAGGAGTTAACATGAGCAGAAGGGCGCTCCAGAATGCAGCTTCAGTTGCTTTATTGATGAGGCACTCAACAGATAGCGAGTTTAATTAAGTGTACTTGTCAAGACGCAGGCCTCAACTCTGCTGAATCCAGAGAATTATCCACTTCCTGAAAATCCCATCATAACCATGTAGCATGTCGGATGAGTCCATGTGTTTGGACACCAAAAGGAGGAATCTTTTTGTTAACTCAAGTTTTAGTCTCCTTGTACTCCAGCTTCCATCTCCTTTTTTCTGTGTTGTAAAGTCAGGTAAGGGAGAAGCCCACAGGTCTGCCAGTTCAAGGCGCCCTCAGGATTTCAGAGGTTTTGAAGCTCTCTCTCTCTCTCTGTGTGTGTGTGTGTGTGTGTGTGTGTGTGTGTGTGTGTGTGTGTGTGTGTGTGTGTGTGTGTGTGTGTATGTGTGTGTGTGTGTGTGTGTGCGTGTGCGTGTGTCTGTGTGTCTGTGTGTCTCAGTCATGCCTCAGGATTTTACTATTCTGTTTGGATCTGTGTTGCATTCTGACCGTGTGTGTCATCATGTATGTTTGATCAACATCTGATGTTAGCAAACACTTCAAAATTCAAGTATTACGAGGTGCACAGGTCGACTACAGGGTGCTGCACAACTCGGCTGGGTTTAGGTTTACCTCAAGAGCTATTTTGTACTGATAAACTCTTTTCTCATCAAATCTGTGCTCACAAATCATCACAAAGGCAGAGACATCACACCAAATTATTTCAAAGTGGCAAAATACGGTTTATCAAACACTCTGTATATGCTGACATAGGCTTAAATTACATTTGCCTTACTTGCATGCTGTTTGTGTTTATACCAATCAGTGACCATTAAAATGCAGTTTGAAACATCTTGTGACTTCATGTAAAAAGGCCAGTTTGAATGGTAGTAGGGCAATGTGACTTAATACATCAATATCCATATTAGAACAATATTTGGTGCTTTCACAAAATTATTACAGAGATTTTTGATAAATAATCATCAGTAACGTGAATATAATGATTAAGGCTGTAAAGGCAAATCATAGAACAGCTACACCAGTCTGATAAGTTCAGAAAATTACAAAATGTTATTGTAATGTAGCCTTTAAAACTAGGAAAAGACGACACTTATGCCATATTACCATCTTACAACATCCTAAATCTAAAATGTTGAGTTTCATGTCAGAATATTGACCTGATAATGGTATCCCAGCCATGAAGGTTGGTAAATCACTGTCTCTCTTTACACAGATTATAGATTCTGTGTAAAAATGCTTGTTATTATCTTACTTTCCACTAAAAAAAAAAGAAACATTCAAAATCATTAAACTTAACTTGTTTGAATCTAAAGTCTTATTTAAAGCTGCAGTGTCTTGTTATTTAATAGTCCTCACAGCCCTCCACTTGACCAGCCTGACCAGGACCACACTCCTGTGATTCTGACAGCAGCAGAGATCAGAGCTCTGTGTTTCTGTTTCCTGCTGCGCTCGCTGGATGAGATCTTTGCCTGGAGGCTGACAGAGGCACAGAGCCTTACCTCTCGCTAATGCCGTGTAGATTCATCATGTGCGTTTGTCAGGCTTTTACACAGACTCCAAGGTTGCTGCAGCCATCCATTCTTTAAGACGCTACTTGTCGCTTTGATAGATGAGTTGCTAGCCGTTCCCTTGTCTGAGTCTTTGACTGTCATGCACTATAAATCCACGACTTCATCCAGTCTCGCACACCCGCCCTCCGGGTCACGGCTTGCGTGGGGTTGTCGCACAGCGTTCGTTTTCAGCAGGCTCCGCGCTCGGCTCATGTGTTCAGCTTCACTGTAGCCCTCCATCACAGATGAGGTTGACCCGGCTGCGTGGAGTGTTGGTGCTTCTCAGTGTTTTCGCAGCATCTTAAAAAAAATACAACACGCCAACAAAAAGTCAACACAGCTCTTGTAAGGTGGCAAAACTTTCTGTTTCAGACAGATGATATTAATTATATTGCACTTGTGATCTGTAGTTGAGACAATCAGCGTAACTGCGCTTTTATAACCTTTATGGTCAGGGTCTTTGAAATCGTAATCGCACCACTGGAACTACTTTGGTAGTCTATGTTATCATAGCTGATAGAATAATTTACAAAATGTAGGCCCAAGTTGTAAAAAATGGAAATTCCACTCAAGAAAAAATATAAAGCCATACCTTTTGTTTTTGCCTCCATTTTTCACAAGTTAAAGTAAAAAAATCTTTCTCTACAAACAAAATTTGTTCACAAATTAGTTAAAAAATAAATTCTGTCTAAAACATTAGGATATGGTGGTAACACAAGATGCTGACTCAAGAAAACTACACATTTTAGAGTGACCTTTTATTCTGACCAGCCCAAGGAACACGTGCAATAATCATTCTGATATGAAGTTTTTGTGCGCAAAAAATAAGTCTTAGATCTTTTTCATACATGAAAAATGGGAGCAAAAACAAAAGTGTTACGTTTATACTTTTGTTCAGCGTATCTTTAAACAAGTAACTTGGTTTGGACAAATGGCTACAGTTATTAAGCTACTAATCATGATTGATTATTATATTGTGTTAAATTGTAGTGACGTCCTACCATGGGTGCTGGAGTCAATGTGCTGGGCTTGACCACTGTCAGGACAGCCTGTTTGGAAGTGGATTAACGACCTTTATGTACTGCGGCTAATGGAGTGGGAGATCAGCGGTCAGTAAATGTGGCTTACTCCAATCAAGTGTAAGGCTTTCTAAGCCTGACTGCTGCTTCCTCCAGAGCCATAAAAGCTTGTTGTTTTATTCCCGCCATCGTCACCCACTGACCTGCCTACACCGCCTGGTGTCAGTATTGGGCGTGGAGATTTACAGCAGATGTCAGAGGACGGACGGATGCACAGTGGATGTGGAAGATAAAGGGTGGGAGGGAGGATGAGGTTGGGGTTGTTGGGGAAAACAAGCTGACTTGTAGAGCACCACTGGTTGCACAAATGCGCAACTATGAATTATTGACAGCTTTCAACAGTGAAATCGTCATCGCATGTGGGTCTTTTATCACCACTGGAAGGCAGAAGTCCAAACAGAGCAGTCGCAGTGGTACCCGGCTGGTTTTCATGTTATATGTTCAAGGAAGACGAGAAGTGCTAACTGAATGAGATATTAGCTGTTGATGCTCAGCAGCATCTCCTGGCATGTAAATGCATATACCCATGGTGCACCACTACCCTTTTATTAAACACTTCAAATTAAGGAGCCCTCGATAGTAGTATCATTTACAAATTTAGGGCTGATTCACAGGCACAGTATGAAGCCGCTACTGAAGAATAAAACAACGGAGCACTTGTTTGATACAGATTTTGACTGCTGAACAATCAACATAATTGTTTCCTCCATGGCAAATACTGTCATCATTAATATTAGTCAGACTACTCTGTGCTGGGTGTGTGTGTGTGTGTGTGTGTGTGTGTGTGAGGATATTCCCAGTGACCACAGGCTGACACGCATAGCATTGTTTGCTGTGTCCTCGTGAATGTCAGTAAGCATGGTGGAAAATATTAGATTGTTGTGTACTTTTAACCAAGCATAAAGATGACTGGGCTTCTTATGTGAGAGCCTCTGAACAACTTGTACTGTTAAGAAATCTATTTTAAAATCAGTCAGGTGAACCAAACTAAAATGCAGATTACTGGAAGAAAGCTTTATTTTGACTAAAAACCTGGATTCAGCTGACTGACATATGTTTGTGAAGCTTGAAATCCACACTGATTAATGTCCTTATGTTCTTCTTCTCTTCGTAGTCTGTTATAGTTACTGATACAGTGAGTAATTAGGAAGAAATACTTTTCAGCGTCCGTTCTCAATCGCATAGATATTTATTTGAACATCATCTGCCTTTACTTTCAAGACATGATCACAGCGCTGAGGACTTCTTACAACTCTTAAGTTATGCCCTCAAGTTGAACTCCGGCGAGAAAAATCTCTGCGCATGCACATCTCCAGGCAACGTTATTATGAGTCTCGAGCTACTTCAAAACTTGCATTTCTCCACCACCGCTGTCACACTCAAAGACAACGTAAATTCCCCCCCCCCCTTTGCTCTAACTCTCGAGTCTTTCAAAGCTTCGATACATATTTTAATACAATCATGGGCGAGGCGCCACAGATAAATCCGTTTGTATAAGTCTGATAAAGTATCTGCTGCAGCTGTCAACCTATTCCCACGACAGTTGTGTGGTACCCAGGGAAAGCATTATATCATTCCAATCAATCAAATCTGACATGCTTTCACTCAAAATGAAGTCGAGTCCTTGAATGGCTTTAGTAATGTCATGGAAAACATGCACCGCTTTGGAAGCTGAGTGCATGTTTAGTCTTTGAAGTGAAATCCTGCTTTTAGGACACATTACGCTGTGTGTGGATTGCTGCTGATTTCAGCCTTTGTTGCAGAGAAATCTTGCAGAATAGCGTGATGTACCCTCATCTTCAGCTTCAAGTTATTGTTGTTGACTTGTAGACATTTTCCCAGAGCTCGATCACGTTTTCTATTTATATCCCAGATTGCAATGAAATGCTTATTTTCACACTCCAAGAACACTCTTGAAAGGTGTAGAGATGTCCCGCTCTGAGACTTTTAACACACTTGAAAATGCTTGATTAGTTCAGGTCTTTCTGTACCACGCCCTCTTCAGTCCCACCCCCCCTTGTATTATTACCCACATAGACGAGGTCCCCCCTGCATTAATGCTGTCTGTCCTCTTGAGAACTAATGAAGAAATTATTCATACCTGTAGCCCTGTAAAAGTCAACAGATAGCTCATGTTAAACCAGGGGAGGTGCTTTTCCCGTTGACCTCCCAAGGCAGGGATTGATTGTCTGGCATTGTCACCAGACCTATACTCATCACAGATTAAACCTTGAGGTTGCACGTGTGTAATTACCCAAGATCCTTAGTCATCAGGCTATGTAAATCTCTCGCCAACTCATTAGCGGGGTTTATTTGAAGAACACTTTTTCTCCCCATCTTCTTTCTTTCCCAACACCCCCACCCCCCCAACATCGCCCCCCTCAAGATTCTCTGCCAAATTTTGCACCTCTGTGCTAAGCTTTGCTGAGCTGTTTATTTCCCATGTGTGTTACTGGAAACTGAGAATAGCAAAGATGATGCAAAGGCCATAAAACACGCAGCACCTTTAAAGGCCAACAACCACAGAATCAACTAAGAAGCGCTTTATTTTTAATTTTAAACATACAACTAATAAAAAGGCTGTGTAAGTTGAGCGACAGGAGAAATATTAAGAATAAAATGGTCACCTGATTTGTTTTTGATCAATTATTGAGAGATATCTTATTTCTCTTTGCTCATGTGTCTGTATCATCTGCAGCCCAACTGCCTTGTCAATATTATCAACCTCGGATAATTATTCACCATTTTGTGTAACGAAAGCTGCAGGCTTGGTGGAAATGACTTTATTGATGAGTGCGGCAACACGATTGACTTTTCCAGTAAAGCAGGAATTAAAAAGCAGCATTTATGTAATAGACATGAGATCTACCCCGTGTCAGTTTACCTTCAGTTTTAATATTTCAGTGCAATTAAATCTCGAATTAAACGAGCCAACCTTTTTAACTTTGGACTCACTGAGCTGCATGTTGTCAAGCAACACTGCAGAGATGGGAGTGAAAGGCAGGAAACATAATAACCCCTTCTTTTTTCCCCCCACAATTTAATTCTTTATCATTTATAAGTGACAGCTGCCTAGTTGACAACTAGATTTATTGTGAGGCCTTGGGGGATTGCAAGAAAATCTGTTTGGATTAGAAAATGCCAACAGAGGCTACAGAAGCTCAGACTAAAACGGAGGGAGTTTTATCAGAGCAGGGTGCAGAGATGTACTCGGGAATGTTTGCAAACATAGAGACCACTGTGAAAATGGAGCCGAGATGAAACCAGACTTAAATTTCCTACGTATGTACATGGTGCTCGGTATGGCACTGGTAGAATTGCTTCGTTACTATCTCTTTTCAGAATTTGTGTCATGCCGTACCATATTTCCATACCTGCAGGCTGCATCCACACACATTTGTTTTGTTTTATAACACAAAACTTTTGCTATGTTCATGCAGTGAGCCTTGAGCTACAGCATTTACCGTTACCCCTTATGTGGGATTCACAACGTTGGAATTCAAAATCTTCCATAAGCCTCAAGTTAATGAGTTGTGACGTGTTTGCGGACGTTTTCTGAAATAGCAGATTAACCGCGGTAGCCGCCTAGCTCGCGTCTGCTGATGGCTGATGTTAAGGGAACATCGGTAAATTGTAGCATCGGGCTACAGCTTCCATATGAGTCATTTAGATCAAATTGATAAATTTAAGTGTCTGGCGATAACTTGCATGTGAGGCGTTTATCTGTTAATTGTAACAACCTGAGTGACAGTCTCCCCCTCTGCATGAAACTAAAGATTTGTAACATCATGTCTAATTTTTATTTTATTTTTCTTAAAATGAATTTCATGAAATTGGTTACAAAAAAGTAAATGTATAGGTAGTGATAAGGAACATTTTTGAATGAAACCCAAACCTACTTGTACATTATCAATGTGGAAAAATACCCCAAACTATTCATTCCAGTTATCATCATTTCATTGGTGATATTTCATCAATACAATCATTTGTAATGATTCCTACAGCATCTGTAATCTATTGTCTATGTGCCCTCATCCCTCCCCTAAGTATTTTACATATTCTCAGCACTGTACAAAAGCAGCAGACTGACACGCCCCGTCTGGTTGTCTTGAAACTGGGAAAGACAGACATCATGAATGTTGAATAAAGTTGCCCACCTGTCTGGCTCAGAGCCGTTGCGTTTAATGTCAGAGCGGCAAGCACTAGTGTACAGACGAACCCCCGAGAGTTCATGAAAGAGGCAGCTGGAGCAGCAGCTCATTTCACATGCAGCGCCTGCTGAGGGGAAGCTCACGCCCCGTATGCACACCAAGCCACAGTCATTATGGAAATACGTTTTGTCTGTGCTGGCTGCATTTTTATGTAGCAAGACAAAAATTTACATTTTATATTCTACTTCTTCCTCTCGGTTTAGAGGCCTCTAGAGATCATCTTTGTGGTGCGCGTGAGTGGGTGTGAATGTGTGTGTTGTCATTATATCACGTATCCAGCATGCTGTGGCTGCATGCGTAAATATGTGGCCGCGGTTGTGTTTCGCTAAGCTGAATGTGTGTGTTAATGCGGCTTGTGTGATTGTGCATGTGATGGAGCGCCTGCACTTGATTATAGCAGTGTGTGTGTGTGTGTGTGTGTGTGTGTGTGTGTGTGTGTGTGTGTGTGTGTGTGTGTGTGTGTGTGTGTGTGTGTGTGAGAGAGAAAATGCTTACTGGGTGTTTGTGCACTGACTGGTGTGGTATGATAGAGGTAGTGCTGCAGGGTGTCACACTTAGGTGCTGCTCAGGTCTACTGACCAAACCGTGTCGGGACAACACATCCTGCTCTTAAAGGGTTAAAGATAGTCTTTTAATTCAAAACAAAGAAAATATGGAATCACAAAACAAACGATAACTGCAAACGAAAAAAAAAAAAAAAAAAAATCACATTTGGAAAACTGCAAGGTGAAATGTTAAAATATATCAGTGTGTCACAGCTTTTATCACCCGTCTTCTTGTTGCGTTTCATAGTTTTGATGTACTTGTCACAGTGTTATCGTCTTCTGAGTTTGGTCATCCTGTGTTAGTATGAAAACGTGTTCTAAACAGAATTTCAACATTTAGATGCTTTGGTGTGGAAGTAGCCAAAAATAGGTTTGGGCAATTATCAACTAAAATCACATTTACATTGGTAACATGCCATTTTTAGAAAAAGGCAAAAGTTCAGATTTTGCTGCAGAGTAACATTTGAAGTCATATTCATTGGTTTAGACTCTTGTTAAGCATTTTAATAGTTTTTTTTTTTTAGGCAACCCCTAGTGGCCCTGGGTGGTATTGTAATTGAAGTCACTTCTTCGTTGACCTCATTTTTCAGACCCAGAAGGTCCGTCCACTTTTATATACAGTCTGTGAATAAGACACCCAAACCAAAAGACAGGAGAATCACGTCTTTGCATTAGGCATTGTATCTCTTTGTCTTATATTGGATTGATAGTAATTATGGGTTGAAATTAGGTTGGATGTTTTCTCATTCAATATTTACTTTTGTTTTTTTATTCACGGAAAACTGTACCTCCACACTGCTCCCTCTGAGCGATTTGTGCGGCATGGTTGTCCTTCAACAATTGGTAGCGACTGAAGGCATCTATTTCCCCCAGTCTATCAGGCCACCACTGGCCTCAGCTTGCTGTAATTGTGCTGACCACAGGACATGTTGCTGAAAAATGCACCGACTGCAAGAGGGAGGGGGGAAAAAAAGAAGTGAATGGTTTGGCTGCAGGATGCCTAGATCTACAGAAACCACAGTGGGACGTGTAAGGCAAGAAAGGAGCAAGGTGCTTTTATGGATTCGGCTTCTTCCGCATGAAGCTCAAAATGTAAATGTTACAGTAAGTACGTTTTACTGGCCTGTCGCAGGAAATCATTTACTAATTATTAAGCTGAACCATCAGCGGCCGAACCTCTTCACGATCTCCATCCGCCTCCTGCCTTAATCTGGTTTATCAACAACATTTTTTGGACGGTGAAGTTTTTCAGACCTACCTCTCACTGCTACTTTTTTGTGTGAGACGTTCCCGAGTGCAGTAGCATTAAGCTGTGAAAGCTGTCCTTTCCTACCAAGTTTAAACTGATAATGAAGGCTCCTGTGGCAGACAGTAATGAGCTGTCAGCTTTATTTATTTTGGATTTTGAAAAAGATGAGTCTGCTTGTTTGCTACTGGAGTGCTGGTTGAATGGACAGATGGAAAGATTTGTGTTTTCTTTTAGTGTTATATTTATACAATTTAATCTGGCTTTTTCCTTTATTTAATGGCTTGTTATCTTTTTCTGCCTTTCGATGTGCATAAAAATCTGCATGAAAAGTATAAAATTAATGAATTCATTTATTTTTGTCAAGGTCTTTTTTTTTTCTTTTCTTTTGTAGGAGCCACATTTAATATACAGAAAACACATAAAGTGTGTATGAAGCAAGCGGTAACCAACAGTGATGTCTACTCATTGGTTTGTGAACTGCTGTTATGAAGCCTGGAGTTTGGATTTTGGCCAGCACACTTTTGCGAGTCCCGAGCGGTTTGAAGCCGGAAGTGACCACAATTGGAAGAGCTGGGGGGGAGCGTGCGGGGATCAGACTCGATCTGATTGGAAACCCTACGATACTAAGTCCCGCCCGCCGATAGCCGTAACCTGACTGCTCCACAGGCCTGTCAATCAAACAGACACGTCCCTAAAAACACATCTTATTTTATAATTATTGACGGGATTATTTACAGATGGGCCGCCAGGAAACTAATAAGAAGGAGCGACGTTAGATATCAAAACCAAAATAACTTTATTCACTAGATGAATTGGAGTTTTGGAGCCAACTTCTAGCAGCAATCGGTGATATTGAAGCCTTAAAGCACTTCTGTATCGGCATTTTTCAGACCCAGAAGATACGTCTGCTTTTATACACAGTTAAGGATATAAAGCAAAATGTAAGAGTAATTAATATAACTTAACTAAACCTTAAGACAATACAATAACATAAGGGGAGATCATTAGCAGGGTTTGGTACAGCCAATCGAGTGGCCAAATTTATCACTTCACGATGGCACTACATTTTTTTCTATTTATATATCAAATATTTTGTACAGCCCTTCCTCAGTGCTGCAATTTCAATCCCCTGAAATAACAGCACAACAACAGATTCTCTTTTATGTGTTCAGTGCAACACAGCTCTGTTTTAGTTGGCCACTGTGCCTCTGCTGACATGGGCTGTTTGCTAACCACCCGGGCGGTACACCTCTGACTTTCACAGCCAAAGGTTGCATAAAGACAACAAACCACGAACCAAATGTCACATGTAAATATCAAAAACCCGCTTAAAAAGGCCTGTGGAAAAAAAAAAAAAAAATCCACTAATACTTTTCAAGCCAGGAAAACACTGAGAAAACAATGAGCCTGCCAGCGAGTGCTACCAGAGAGTGTTAGCAGGGGAGAAGATGCTAATGAAAATTATACAAGGGTCACAATGTGGAGCAGAACCTTTCTGCACACATCTTTGTGACTATAATCCCAGCACAAATCAAATCCCACCGCCATACTGAACCTGGATAATTGCAGACAGGGATCTGATAAGCCCTTGTAATGGAACTCTGTCAATCAATTCATGCCATATACCCTCTCTCTCCTGGGTGTTTGCTCAAATTGAATGAAGAAATCCAGCAGCCACTGACATTTAGGTCTACTGCACCACTGATTGTGGGAAGAATGTTCTGGTTTAATTTCATTAACTGAGAGAAAGTAAAAGCAAATTTGCCGTAAGAAAAGCAATTATGACGTTGCTGACTGAAGCTTTTATGCTCTGAAAAGGTCTTCGGCTCATTGTGTGGGTGGAGGAGGGTTCCCATGATGTACTGCACAGGCTATTTATCATGCAAGCAAAACACTGGTTTCATTGGGGTTAATTATTTGGCCTCGGGGTCACTGCGTACCAAACGGAACAATTTCTTGATAACTCTCCAACTCATCACTTGATATGCATTTAGTCGAAGTAGTTTAAGGGATGTGTTGCTTCTCGTGTTCATGTGACATGCTCACTTTTACAAGGTAATGAAATAAAAGAGAAATAAACTTCTGTATTTTAGAGCCAGAACTCAGTTTAATTATTGGTTGTGTGATAGTCTCAGTTTAAAGCAACTGCAATTGTAACTGCTCTGGTCATAAAACAGCCCACGCTTCGTACCAATGTCCATATTCATGTTTATTTTGGTGAAGTAATGTGGGACACCATGAAAACTGTGTAACAACAACAACAAAAAATGTTAAGCACAAAAGCAAAAACAGCATAAAAACAAATAGTATTTTCTTGTCCATCCAAATATGATAGTACTTAGTAAAGTAATTTATTGAAATATTACCGTGTTCGCCTGGTAGACCAGCAGTAAAACCAATTAAGTCTGCCAGTTTACCCGCCATCTTGTGCTCTCTGTGCTTCACTGAAAAATGTCCCTTTCATGTGGTTATGTGAATTGCAATACAAGTTGTGCATCTTCATGAATATAACAAGACAATATAACCATAAGTTCAACTCAGCTATTCGAAATTACACCAAGCAAGATGTATTTTAATGACAGAGAAAACTACTCGACAACCTTAAAAATGAAAGGGAGGATGCTCGTGCTTGTTAACTTCCGATGTTGCCACAACAACATGCACACGTGCTCTAAACAGTTTCACCTAAAGCAATCCTTTAAGGTTCAAGTGTGATTGCACAACTCATCCTTCAGTGACAGTTTTATAAATAATACTAAGAAAGACAGAATTAAGCACATATTACAGTTTTTTTTCATGATCAAAGTGTTGCAAAAGTAGTTAAAAGCATTTAACTGTCATTTATTTAATGCCGCTGCTCCTGCATTGAAAGCTGCAGTTGATCATCATTTGTAACCACAGCTTTACTAATCAAACTGAATTTTCATCCATTTCCACGACCTATTAAATAATTGAATACATGACATATGCATGCGTGTAGATGATTAAAGATGATTAAAGAAAGCTGACTGAAAGAGAAAGAAAGCGACCCGAGAGTGGAAGCACTCTGACATGACTGATACAGTATTTCTTTTACATTTTTAAAATAACTGGATATTTTCGGATATTGAAACTGGAAGATTTTTTAATTTGTTATATCTCGTCTGTGATACGTGACTTTTCCTAAAGCGATGTTTTACAGGGAGAAAAATGATTCCCAATGAGAATAAATTACGGTGCATTGTGTCGACAAATGAAAACAGATGAACTGTGAATAGCGACCTGTGGCACAGCTGTTCCAGGTTGAGCAACTGTAATCATTTCTCTGACTCCTTGATTTCACAGAAGGGGGAACGCACCACAATCAGTATGTGAGGATTGAACACTATCGTGCATTATGAATCCCCACCTGAAGGAACCTAATAGCTGATGGAGGGCCGCATGCAAAGGCAGGTAGATGTGAGACAAGAATGATCATTTCATAATTGGGTTGGTTGAAAATATGCTATTAGATTTACACCTCACACAGACGCAGAGGACAGAAGACATATTCTTGTGTCTGCTGCTAAAACCAGCCCTGACCGAAAGTATAAAGTATAGAATATATTTAATTAGAACTCACACAGTGTGAAAAAGCACTGAACATGTCCTCAGACTCACAAACAGCTTTGTTTTTAATTCCTAAAAGAGTTGTTTAAAAAATAGGTGATAAATACCTATAACGTGTTATTATTTGTGAAGAATTAACAAGATGGCAGAGATGTTGACGCGAGAAATCTGACATTGTGAAAGTCTGTTGTTCTCAATATTATCAAGTTTTATTGTGTTAAATTATTAATTGTAGCATTGTTTACTTGGTACTAATATATCAGTCAGCAGGCACAACACACGCTTGTTTCAGTTGTGCGGTTTTTATCACACCAGATTTTTGACTTTTATTGTGTTGAAGTTGTGGTGATGTGGGTTTCACCGGTAGTGAAAACAGGTGTGTATCATTATAACCTGTAAGCAGTGCACCAACAAATGGCTGGCAGAGGAGTAAAACTGTTCTACAGTAAATAGAAATTGTCGGTGTGCTCATGTTGTCAACATTTTGTATATGTTTGCTTTACTGTCATTGTTGTGCAGTCTCTTAACGTTTGCTCTTTTAAACCATTGGAATTTTAGCTTTTTAGTCAGTGAAAGTCAGGGAATTTGATATTTGACTTGGAGCAGGAACCCTGGCTTTAGAAAGCAATGCCTTCTGGAAGTAAATGGAACAAATAGGTGTTGGTGGAATTCAATGGTCGCGCCTTGCATGACGCCTCTTCCTCAGTGACAATAATAATAAACTTTACTTGTATAGCACTTTTCTAAACTCAAGTTACAAGTGCTTCACATAAAACAAGCCATTCAAACAAAAGTGAATTCTAACAAGCCTTAACAACACAACACCCAACACAACACAATGAGTGTATAAAACAACCATAAAAAAACTATTGAAAGGGGTATACAAGAAGTAACAGTTGATCACTTAAATCAGCAAAGGCTCTCTGATAAAAGTATGTCTGAAGAAGATATTTAAAAGATGTCACTGACTCTGCAGACCTTATACTCAGGTAGGTCGTTCCATAACTTGGGGGCTCTGGCTGAAAATGCTTTGTCACCCTTAGTTTTAAGACGTGTCTCCGGAACAGATACAAGTTTTTTGTCTGAGGATCTCAGACAACGGGCAGGCTTGTATGGGACAATCAGGTCAGCTAAATAGGATCGAGAGAGGCTATGAAGTGTCTTAGAAGTCAACAGTAACATCTTACAATTAATTCTAAAACCTACTGGGAGCCGGTGCAAGGAAGCTAAAATGGGCGCGACGTGGTCCCTTTTCCTGGTTTTAGTTAAAAGTCTGGCAGCTGAGTTCTGAACAGTTTGAAGTCGACTGATGGATTTTTGATTGAGGCAGGGGAAGAGGCTGTTGCAGTAGTCTAGGTGTGAGGAGATGAAGGCATGTCTAATGGTCTCGGTATCATGAAATGTTAAAAATATATATTTTTGAGATATTTCGAAGGTAATAAAAACAGGGCTGCACAAGCTTTGTGAGATGGTGTTAGAAACTCAGAATTCTATCAAACCAACTCCCAAGATTTTTGCATTGGGTGTAATGTATTCTACAAGCGGGCCAGCAGATGGGTGGATTTGCTTGGTTAAGTGTGGAGGACCACTTACAAGAATCTGTTTTGCTTGAGTTGAGTTGTAGAGAATTTTGTGACATCCAGCTTTTCATGTCATCAAGGCAGTCGTGTAGAGAGCTCAGCATGCCAGGATCAGAGACTCTAGTGGGCAGGTATATTTGAATGTGTTATCAGCATAACAGTGGAAGGAAGGTGTTTGCATATAACTTGTCCGAAGGGCTATACAAGCAAAATAAAATTGGTCCCAAAACGGACCCCTGGGGGTCCACATATTCTACAGGGGCAAAAGACAACCTAAAATTCTCAATTGACACACAGAACCTCCTGTTTTTTTGTTTTTTTTTTAAGAGGTTGCAAACAAGCGACTTTGAAATAGCCCGTGAAACATCTGGTAGATAGGGAACTGATAAAAATTGACAAAAGCCAGTGCCCAATGGATTCAATGACTTCAACTAAACATTTGGTTGAGATTACATCAAGCGGACTGGAAGATGCTGTCATGTGAAACTCTAGTAGGGAAATGGGAGGAAATTGACTTATTGTGCTGTGTAGTACGTGATTGTCATGACAGTATGGTATTAGGGATGATAGTGGCTCTGATTGACTCTACTTTATCAATAAAATAAGATAAAAACTTTTCATTTTCAGCAGACACCGGGAGAAGATGGATTTAAATGCCGGTCAACAGTGCTGAATAAAAACCTTGGGTTATGTTGATGGGCAGAGATAAGTTCGGAGAAATATTGTGATCTAGCATTTTTAAATGTGTTATTGTAATGGGCAATCAACTCCATCATCGCCACATAGTGTACCCGAAGACCCATTTTCTTCCATCTCCGTTCTGTTTTCCTACAGTCAGATTTAAGACGTCGAATATCACAATTTATCCAATGCTGTTTTCTTTGCAAGGGCTTGGATTTAATTTTAATCAATCTCATTAAATATGGAAGCACAGACAGAGTTAAAACAGTCAGTCAATTCATTGGCATGGTTGGACGCAGGTGGACTAAAATAGCTAAAAAATACAGAGAATTTGGAGTCATGATGTTCATTAAAAGTGCAAGAGCAGGAGGAGGAGGTTGACCGGTATTAAAAGTGTCTATTTCACAGGTAAAAACTATAAATTTATGATGCGAGGCAGTCATATCCATTAATTTCACAGTGGGAACACTCACACCCAGTGTAAGGACAAGGTCCAAGGTATGACCACAGTTATGGGTTTGTCCATAAACATACTGTTCAAGATTAAAAGATGCAGTTATATTTAAAAAATCTGTAGCATGACTATCTGAAGGATTATCAACAGGAATGCTAAAATCCCCACAAAGAACAAGCCGATCAAACTCTAAAATAAGTGCAGATAAAAATCCAGGTATTTCAAAAATGTTAAAAGTTCTTGTTGATTTTTGGGGACAGTAAATTAAGGCAAATAAAATTGGCTCAGGACCAACAAATTAAAAAGATGGGCTTCAAAGGAAGAAAATTCATTACATGGCAGCTGAACTCATTTATGGTGAGACTAAAAACAAAGCTTAAATCATTTAGAATAAAAAGTTTTGTTTTTAGGAGACCTTACATTTAAAAAGAGCCATTTTAAGTACACTGTGGCTGGATGCAGTAGTTGGGGCGGAGGCAGTGGTTTTTGGTGGGACAGAGGTACACTTTATGTAGTATGCTTGTATGTACTTTCTTAAAAGTGCAGAGTGAATAAATTGCTGTGTTGGTGACTATGGTTCTGATAGGGAGCTGAGGTGGTGAAAGTGATTGGGAGATGGAGTGACAGTAGGATGTGGTATCCCCATGGTTGCTTGATTCAGAAGGAACCAACGAAAGTGGAGGGCGTTTCCGATGGACCTGAGAGAGAGGTGGACAGTCAACAATAGTTTGCTTGGCATATTAATACATGTAAATATGTTAAATAAGAGGGAGAAAACAAAAGCTCCTTTTTGCAGTCTCCTCTGTCATTTATTGTTAAAAAACAAACAAAACAAAAAAAACAACTTAAATATATTGTACAGGTCTTTAAGCTACATTGACTGAAAAGGGCAAACAGACTAAATGGTTGATAGATTAATTTTAAATATCTTCCATCAGACCATGAGATCCCACAGACCCGGGTCAATTTTAAGTAAATGCCTTCCACATTGCTGACCCTCTCTAAAAATCTCTTTATCATCACCAGACAATTTAAGACTTGATATTTATCTCATTAGCATTCAATAGATTGCATAAAAAGTAACAAGCATGCAGAAGAAAGCAATAGGTTTGCTGATGAAAAATACTGAGCTGATTAAAGAATGTAAAGACAGCTCACCTTTGACAGAAAAGGAGCATTTACTTGAATTTCAAATAAAGCCCATCTCAAACCACCCTGTACTACCCGCTGTGACAACTGACCACACACACACTTATTATTTTTGCCTCTGAAAATATGAACCATTGTCGAGGAACAGACCACTGCACTTTAAACAGATCCACAACAAAAAGTGTGAAGCAAGATGAGAAGTAAAAATTACAGAAAGAGTGCAGAAAAATCAATCATGGCCTTTATATCCACAGCTTCAACTCCAAGGTGTCCCGCTGCTTGAGTGCCATGGGCTGTTCTCTTTTCTTCCAGTGAACATGCCCCCTTCCGAGGTGGTAGAATAGTATGACTGCATGGTAGAGGTCAAAACCAACCCACCTCTCTATTAGTCACAACAACTCTGCCAACTTTCTCCGGTCCGAGTGAACAGTGTGGGTTAAAAACATGTTAGTCACACCGATAGCTATCAGCGCACACATGGGTGAAAGGGAGGGACCGCGAGGCTTTCAATGGCTCCCCGTGGCCGCACTCTGTCGGGGGAAAATGTGTTGTACTGTGTGGGCTGGATCAAAACCACCAGGGGTAGAAATGCTTTTAGACATTTAAAAATATGTCCTGGACACTGAGAGGAATCGGGAGCGGACGTGTCAACCCTCGGGGAAATAATGAAAATATTCGTGACTGCAATGTTTCACCGGATGTGATTGTGGATTAACTACTATGCAACGATACTAGTTCTAATGATTTGCAACCAAATGCAGATGTACATAATGTCTCCACCACAGTGAGCCTGCTTAAATCTAGTAGAAATACACACAGATTTTATACGTAATATTAAGGCTGAACAATTAATCATAAAAAAAAAAATAAAAAAAAATCGCAATCTCAATTCAGGTGTCCATTTGTTCTTATTTTAAAATTACAACGATTCTGCCACGTTTTCATTCAGCTGCATCGAAACAAGCGCTCCTCCTCTGCCTCAACCAATAACGAAAGTTATGCTGAGTAGCACCACGTAATGCCGAGCAGCAGGAACCAGCAGCAAAATAAATGTAGTGTGAAGCGAGGAAGAGACTCTAAAAGACAAGAACATCAACAAAATACTGATTCAAAGGTTAAATAAGAAATGACAAGAGATTGAAGCTGATTGTTTTTATGTTCAGTAATTCGTGAAGTCTAAAATGGAGCTTTCTCTTTCTGGTGTCCTGAGTTGATGTGCAGGTATCATGTCAGGCATCCTGCCAAGTTCTGGATGCCACCTAAATTTCACCTCGCTGAAGGGAAACTAAAGACAATGTAATGATTTTCCTGCCATTTAAATCCAATGTAATCTTCTCTGTCTTCAATCAATGATTAGAAATAATCTGAAGAAATGTACAAGTTTTCCTTCATTATTCCCAATATTTATATTAATGCTATAATTAATAATACATATACATATATTAATTGACCAGAATATCTCATGTCATATACCAGGCACCATTGTATTGTTTTAGTTTTCATCTGTATCAAGTAAAAGAAAACAATAAATGTTGACATAAATAAAAAAAAGAAGAGAATCGTGATCTCAATTCCCAGCAAAAAAAAAAGCGATTCTTATTTTGGCTAGAATCATGTAGCTCTACTTAATATACAATCTGAAAATAAACATGTGGAGCGGTTTGTGTTTTAGCCTGCCAGCATACATCTCTGTATTTGACATTAGATGCTGCTGCGCTGCAACCAAATAGGCAGACGAGCACACGCTGTTCAAAACTCCCTCCCGTTTCAGCATTGAATGCATGACCTCGTTGTTTAGTGATGAGTGAAGGTCAGGTTAAGATGGAGTATCTGTCAGACCTTCTACACCACAACGACTATATGAAGCTTTCTCTCTCAGCTCTTCTCTTCCTCCCCCCCAAAGATCGACAATTTATAATTCCGCTTATGAGAAATAAGCAAACTGCCAGATCTGAGTTTAAAGAAAAGTTGCACCAGTGAGATGTCTCAGATATTAAAATACACAACTTCAAAATGAAGGAATATAAAGGCATCTTGTTTTTAAAAAAGATAGAAATTCATAGGCTTGAAACACTCTACATATTACATTTTTAAAGGAACATTAACATGAAAAAAAAAACCTGTCGAACCTGCTTCTGTTTTTTTATTTCACTCCAGCAGATTTGTTTTGTTGCTTTCAATTTTTAATCCGCTTACCTGCAGTGAGTGCAGAGCGGACTTTTTAGTTTCATGAAATAAAATAGCAGCAGAATATTTCACAGGGGGGAAATAGGAGTCAAGGTCCAGTGAGAGGCCCTTGGGGCCAAACTCTGCCAGGTTGCTGGTCTCAGCGCGGTCCTTGCTCGCCAAGCCTGTCTCATTAGTAACGCAGGGAAATGTCACAGGACGGCTAGCTGGGTAAAAGAGGTTGACCCGGCTCACCAGTGGAACCGTTCTGGCAGCTTGCAGCTAGAGTTGGGAGAGCTCTGAATATTGTTGGTTCAAGTAGCCATGTGTGGGGCTTTTTTTGTCGGTTGATTACCCTGTCCTCTGTGTGTGTGTGTGTGTGTGTGTGTGTGTGTGTGTGTGTGTGTGTGTGTGTGTGTGTGTGTGTGTGTGTGTGTGAAAAGCAGTGTACCACCATGTCAAACAGTTCTTTCTGTACATTAGTAAATGATGCCAGAGGGACCAACACCAGTCAGAGGTACTTCTGTGAGGCCGGGTGGAATAAGAAGGGAGTAAGAGCTGCTGAAAAAAAAAATTAAAAAGAGTCCTTGAGAAGGATCCCAGAATTATTGCATCGCTCTTTCGGCGCTCTAATTGTGCTTCGTGAAACTCAATGAGGGGAGATGAGAATTCCGTGGCGAACAATGAGAGAATGATAAAACGATGCCGCGTGCCTCCTGACAGAGGTTGAAATGAGATGCAGTGAGACCGGGACGAACACGGACCTCTAGGGACGTGCAGCAAGAAACCTTAATGAATACTTATATTATACGGCCGTCTGTTGCATCTCTTATGTCGCCTGACAGGAACATCGGTCACTGTTTCGAGGCATTGATGTCAAGTCTTACAACCTAGCATACCAAACTATAGAAAATGCCCCCCCCCCCCAAAAAAAATATAAAAAAATTAAAAAAAATTAAAGCTGATTTAGATTCTTCTTCTTCTAGTTCTGTTTATGTGCTGCAGTAATGTTTAGGTACTCGGTCTATGGAGCAATAAACGGAAAATGCGCCATACTGCAGTTGCTGATACACTCAAGCCGTGTATCAGGGAGAATAACATATGATATTGAACAATAACTAAATGACATAAGGTCATTATTTATTTATTTTGTTTTATAAAAGTGAAACCAGTATTTCAGCTGAAAGGTTTCCCCACATACAGACTTTCCACATTTCCAATTTTCAGTTTCAAAATGATATGAAGGTGTTATTGCAGCACTCTCATGGTAATTGACTGTCTTTTGTTTTCCTTCTTTAGTAGTAAATATCCCCCTGAGTATTTTCATCACAAAGTACTCATCAGTTTAACCAGGCTACCAATTGTTGTGTAAATATCTCCAGGTTAATCTATAGTCACTATTTCAAGTAATTACCAAATTACTTTTGGTTACTTTTAAAACGCAATAAATTAGACAACAGATTAGTAATTACCCTGTAACTATTTTAATCACTTCATCAAAGTAATGTACCCTATTATTGATTATTTTTCTGACAAATGTTTTAAATAATGATGAAAAGTCCTAAAAACTACATATAAACTAGTCAGTTTAATCCTCTGCAGAACGCTACACTGATTACTGCCACAGTTTTAAAAGTTCTTCAATATAACTTGAATTAAGATTGAAATGTTTTGATTTTAAAGCACAGCCACCAAAAATAAATCCAAAGTATGTAGATCACAATTGACTGCAGGAAAAGACTCAAACCAAGTCAACATTCAGGTCGACTCCCTGCTGAGTGATGATGGAACTATCAACAGGACTGGGTTACTGTTTACTGCTTTTTGACACTGGTTCCTGAATCACTCTTTTTAAATACCTCTCTGTCCTGGTGTGGTTGTTTAGAGCAATGCACATGAATTTGATTTGAGGATGAGAGGTGTTGTAAATTCAAAGGAGAACCAATCAAAAAAGGGCCTGAAATTTGAGCACCGACTGCAGAATGAATGGAGGCTGTCTGGATGTAGACAGAAGACAGTCCTGTGTGCTAAACAGATGCAAAGCAACAGGAAGAATTTTATTCTACATATACATTTTTAACAAAAAGAATATATTCAGATGACAAAACTTTTTTTTTTAATGCTCAATTATCATCATATTCAAGCATGAATTTAGAACCTAACACTGAAATTATGAAGAACCAATTAATTTATAGATATCAAAAGCCATATCAAATAACCATTTGATTTATTAGTCATCCATACAATGTATGTCTATTAAATGATGAGTAGTTAAATTCCAATCAATATAAAATGTAAATGTAAAAAGTATCAGCTTATCTCTCAACTGAAAACTTTCTTAAAGTGGGTATCACCACAAGGCTTCTCTGACTATGACCTCCCACCATCCGTCTTCTCAGCCTTCATTCTCAGCTCTGTGTAGGAAGCTGCAGTGCTCCTTAAATGACAAATATCTGGCACAGGTAATGGTTAAACCTTGAGACAGAACCCTGGACAAAGTGTTGACAAGTACACCAGAGGTGATATTGGTAGTGACAGTGTGGATATTTGGAGTTCAGAGTCGGTGTCAAAAAATATATTTGCACGTCTCTATTTTTGTAAGAAACACAAGAAGTGTACTTCTGTTGTGACACGTGACTTCTGCTTTTATATTTGTTGTGTGCTTGGATGTATTCTCCAACGTGGATATACTAGATTTCATCGACTGTCCTGGATTTATCGCCTTCGCTGGCACTCTATAGGCATGTTTACTTTGTTGCAAAGTCCTGCAGAGATGCTATGAGAGATGACAACAAACCAGCTTCAGAGGGCAACGACAAAGATAGAAAAAAGCTGCAGAAATCCCATTCAGCAAATGGCTGCTGCTCACCAAGAGTAAATCCTCTTAACATTCAGGCCAATCATAACATGCTAAACCAGGTCTATGTGCAACTTAGAAGAATAGACGGTGCCTATTGAACAATCAATATATATAGTGTATAGAGTGATATTTGAGCAAAATTACCGGTTCACATTTGACCATAGAAGTAGCAATAAGTAAGTGATTATTATGGGGATCTCAATGTCAGAATTCTTCCAAGTCAATTACTATCGTTAGTGTTCATTGCTCATTAGTTGTGTGAGCAGCTGACAATAATACATGTTGATGTCTGACAATGACTCATGGGAGTTTTGAAAAGCAGTGAAGACAGTTGGACAGACAAACATTAACATCCTGACTTTGGCTCTATAGCCATTTGTATATATATATATATTTGTTTTTTTGTGAAGGTCAGTAAAAAGAATGAAGTACTGATAATCAATATGGTTGACCACTTTGACTCAGACACCCACATGTATGTGATTTGTTCAGAACGCCTTTTTTTTCTTGTAGTGCAATCCAAGTAAAGGTACTGTAGCTCCATATTCATGTCAGTATGAGACGAGTCCATTTTAAACAGTGATGCGGCAATATTGCTGTCAAGACGACTCGTCATTATGCCGGTTCTTCTATTTTTTACACCAAACCAAACAAAGTCAGCATAATGACGGCCCCCTGTAATTTTCAGATACCATGCCAGCTTTTCAGAATCAGATGCATGACCATGATGTGTGACGTATGAGACGGGTGTCTCAGCTGCGTGTCACGTCTCGCTTGTGCGTCACGTCATTTATAAAATAGAACCGATGCCTATTTTTCCACTCGGCCATGCGTGATTCCCAACTAAAATATACAGGGAAATGATCTGTGATCACATTTGTACTTTATAATCAAAGCAAAAACACAGTGTATGCTCTGGCTATATCACGTAGACACTTTACCAGGTGCAGGGCAGGGTCGGTGTGTCTCGTTATGGACCGGGGTGAACAAAAACCATGTGCCTGCTTTTTGGTTACAACTCATCACTTGTCGGACCTCTGAATGTGGACCAAGAAACGCATGTTCTGCCCTAATGTCCTCAGCAATTCTGATGAAGATGAGTGGCAGAGTCACTTTGGTATGTCTTTGTAATGGAGCTCGTGGAGCTCGCCACACCTGAGGTGGAAGACAACAAACTGGCGACGGCCTCTGGAACCTCGGCTTGGACTTAGACTCGCCGTTGCTTCGTGATGGTCCGAGTTGGGGTTGAAATGGACCATTTTTAAACATTTTGTTGGCCTGCTAAATGGTGCATGTCTTCAGCAGTCAATGGACGGATTTGCTGAATCAGGGTATCTTACATGTGCTGCTGTCGGCAAAGGCGAACCCCCCCCCCCCCCCCCCCCCCCCCCCCCAAGGGATTTGTCAGGTGGTTTTTAGTGTTGTGGCTGGTTGCTTTATACCCACTTATCCAAACAGAAAGTACAAGTCAAAAGACCTGCAGGGTTAAAGTGCTGCACCCATTTCATGAAGTATTTTTTTTTAATAACTTATGATGTCATTGGCGACTGTCTTTTATCAGCTTAACCAGCAGAGAACAAAAGGTCAGACCTTCGTGGAGGCAGCAGGTGATGTTGGTTCTGGGATGTGTTTGTGTGTGCGTTCATGTGCAGAATGGGGTGAGGATTAAAAACACAGACTGTGTAAAACTCGAAGGAGTAAAATAAAAACAACAACAAAAACTCCCGTCTGCTGTTCCAGTCATCTGATGTGACCAGATGATGCGGTGCTACAAAGTCACTTTAATCAGTTCTAATGAAGTTTGAATAGAAAGGATGCAGCCCGAGCTTCCACCGCCTCTCCAGCTGTGTCTTCCTGCTTACATCAATAGGAACTCAACCGTCTGTGCTGCTGATTCCTCCAATGAGCGATTTAACTTTCACTTTGGTCACTCGGGTTAGTTTCAGTGTACGAAGAGAAGCAATTAAAGCCGTTTCTCCAAAAGAGGATGCGGGTATCCTATCTTGAGTAGACGTATTGCCTCTGGCTGTCTTCACCTAACACCTTCAACCGGATTAGGAGGAAATCATGATCAAAGGTGGGGGGATTATTTTGGACGTTTAGGGCTGACGGGTAGGGGCAACATGTGGTCCTCAGCTCACGGTAAGGCATTGACCTAATTATCAAAGGTCGGGAAAGGAGAGAGAAAGTCAGAGAATGGTGGTAATAATTGTGTTAAAAAATGTGGGAACATCCTCTGACATGACTTCTCTTGGATCGTACCTGGGTGTGTGAATGTGACACAAACAGGCTATTAATCAAAATGTTGCGCACACACACAGCTCCCCGCCTTTGATGCCAAGCCCTTAGATGCAACGAATAATTGAAATGTGGCCTTGACGGACCTCTAGGGTTTGTGCTTGGTTCCTTTAAATAATGTGAGTGGGCGACATGTCAGATCAGCACGACAACATTTAATCGTCTTCAATGTCGCATTCAGGAAGAAGGCTTTTACTGTAATTTGAAATCAAAGGAATAGCTTTGTTGTGGCGGAAGCTTAGAGGAAGATTTCCCTGTAAAGCTCTGAAAACATTAAAACAATGTTGCTACTGTACCATCTCCAAATTAAAATGTTTCTGCCCTGACTGTCCTCTCATCCCAGAGTATGGGGAGGGATTAACTTGGCAGAGAAGAAATCTGACCTTAACTCACCTCAGCCAAAACCCCCCATTCCATCACTGAAGGACACGGCTCAATTTGTCAGGGATAATAATATTACTGTTGTTGATTTGAATTGAATAATGTGCATTTTTCATGCTGCAATTGATCAGCAATTACCTGAATAAAGTGAATATCATTAGCCAGTCGATACTGTAAAAGAGAATACTGCTGACTCACTCACTACCATATCACAGTGACGGCAAGAGAAATACATCAGCAGAATGAGGCTGCATGGATTTTTAGGAAGAAATCAGAAAGTCTGTTGCTTTTTCACTGCAGAAGTACAGTTTATTGGCTGCATTAAAACACCAAGTGCTGAAGCAGCATGAAAACAACTAGGATTTATATTGTGAACAAACATTAAGAGACACTTTTACATTACCTAAATATTCTCTTTTCATGCTATTTTATGTTTGAACTTCGCTACATTTCAGAGGGGAGTATTGTACATTCTACTTTATTACATTTATATGACAGCTTCAGTTACTTGTTACTTTACAGATCAACTCATTTGCATAAAACTTGAATAAAGTATACAATAAACAGAAAAGCTAACATTAAATACTAGTAGAACTATAATGTTTAATTGGCTGATTAAGAGAAATACTGGCAGCTAGTATGACAGTTATTTTTCATTAAAACAAAATACACTGAAAATGAATATTGTCTTGCTGTCTATCTAACATTTTATGAAGAATTAATTGAATTAATTAATGAAAAGAATTATCAGGAGATTAAGCCATTAAATCATGAAATGTAATCCAAGTTACAAATGAGCTTCAGCTCAACCAACTGCAACAAAATGCTACTTACACATTGATACATGGGTAATAATGTCTAAATATATATATATATATATATATATATATATATATAATGACATATTACAGTCACAAGCACTCTAAATTTAGTACTCTAATTATACTTGTATACCTATAATAGAGTATGTTTACAGTGTGTTGTTAGTGCTTTTACTAATGTAAATATTCTTAATTCCTTCACCACAAGTGCATTCAGCTAAATATCAAATATATGAGATTTCGTTCTTAAAATTAAAAACCTGAAAGTAAAGATTTACATTGTGGAAAATACCCCTATTGTATAGATATTTGGTATCAAACACCTAAATGGTAAATGGTCTGTACTTGTATAGCACTTTATCACCTTTTGGTCTCAAAGCGCTTTAACATAGTTTTCCCGTTCACCCATTCATACACTAATGAGACAGATCACCATGCAAGGTGCTGCCATCAGGAGCACATTCACACACTGATGGTACACCATCGGGAGCAACTTAGGGTTCAGTGTCTTGCTCAAGGACACTTAGGCACGTGGACAGGAGGAGCAGGGGATTGAACCACCAACCTTTTGATTAGTGTGCAGCCCACTTTACCGTCTGAGCCACAGCCTCCCTAAATAGATTCAGTAATGGATGGAAAAGGATTCAGGTTGAATAACTGGATTTGAAATAAATAAAATACTTTTGGACCTCAGTCCTGTTTTAGCATGTGCACCTCCCACAACATCAGCAAGAGTCCTGTTCACACACTGCTTGGAGTCTCCATTCATGCCTGGGGGCAGCAGAATAGATGAATTCATAAGTTAACCACAATTGTGGCTGGTCCCTTGAATCTTGGCGGATGAGAGGCGGTTCATCCAAATGTAATATTTAACATTCAACTGAAGACTGAGGCCTTTGCGGCAAATGCCCTGTGTGAGTTCTCTGGATACACAAAGTGCAACACTGCAACATCAATAAAATATGGGCTGTGCACGAGATAGTGTCAGGCTCCTCCTGGAGGTCCCAACAGTATTGTCAGAGGACTTCCAAAATATTAAATCGATTCAAAGAGAGGATCAGAAATTTGTTTCTCGAGTTTAAGTTACTGTTGAATCTGAGCTTGTGCGTTTTGGAAAATGTGTTCTTCGAGGACTTCACTGTTTGTCTCTGGTCAGTGTTTCCTAAACCCTGACCAGTTTCCCAGTCCGTGCCACTGAGACATTACCCCCATCATGCTTTGCCTTCAGGGAGGGTATTACCTTAATGATTTGCCAGACATTGCACTTTCATTCAGGCCACAGAGTTCACTTACTCTCTCCTCATAACGGAGAACCTTTTTTGCCATTTTGCAAGCCTCAAACTGTCATATACGTGCTCTTTTTTTTTTCTTTTTCTCCTTTTCTTTTTTGAGGTGTCCCTGTCTGGGCTCCACACAATAAAGGCCAGATTGATGGATTGCTGCAGTGATGCTTGTTTTTGTGAAAGGTTTTCTCATCTCTGCAGAGGAGCGAAACTCTTAGTTCTTGGTCACCTCCCTGACCAAAGCCCTTGTTGCCTGGTTACAGAGTTTGACCAAGTTTTGAAAGCCTCACTGGCTCTCAACATCAAATGTTTCACAAAGATGTGTCATGTTGGGTCCCTAAAAACCTGTGGTGCATCATCAAAATTTCCATACAGTCCTCCAGATCTATAGTACCTCCCTACAGTTCTGTCTGTCTATTGGAAGGTCATGGATGTGATGTCTTAGATTTTGCTCTGATATATTTGAACTTAAATGGACATGTATGTACCTCCCCTCAACTGACCTTCTCGAGACATCTTTGCTGGACAGCCTTAATACCGTAAAGGCAAGATGTTCTTCATCTATTTTGTGGCAAACACCTGCATCAAACATGTCTGTATTATACACTTTCTATGAGCTATCATTTCCTGATCAGGGTAAAAACACTAATAAGTTTAGCCTTTAGCAATAAAATATAGAAAAAGTTGAGGAGGTATAAATACATTTTGAAAACCCTTATCTGTCCAGAAAATATAAAAATGAACCACAATGCAGGCTGGTATTACCAAACCCAAATTTACTTAAAATGATCAGTTTCTTTGGTTTTAGTATTTATTGGTATGTGTTTGAGTAAAATTATTTTTTTTGTTTTATTCTATAAACTACTGACAGCATTTCTCTCAAATTTCAAATAAAAATATTGTCATTTAGAGCATTTATTTGCAGAAAATGACAACTGGTCAAAATAACAAAAATGCAGTGTTTTCAGATCTCGAATAATGCAAAGAAAACAAGTTCATATTCATTTTTAAACAACACAATACTACTGTTTTAACTTAGGAAGAGTTCAGAAATCAATATTTGGTGGAATAACCTTGATTTACAACCACAGCTTCCATGCGTCTTGGCATGCTCTCCACCTCTTTCACATTGCTGTTGGGTGACTTTATGCCACTCCTGGCGCAAAAATTCAAGCAGCTCGGCTTCGTTTGATGGCTTGTGACCATCCATCTTCCTCTTGATCACATTCCAGAGGTTTTCAATGGGATTCAGGTCTGGAGATTGGGCTGGCCATGACAGGGTCGTGATCTGGTGGTCCTTCATCCACACCTTCACTTACCTGGCTGTGTGGCATGGAGCATCATCCTGCTGGAAAAAACACTCCTCAGAGTTGGGGAACATTGTCAGAGCAAAAGGAAGCTAGTTTTCTTCCAGGACAACTTAGCTTGATTCATGCGTCCTTAACAAAGACAAATCTGCCCGATTCCAGCCTTCCTGAAGCACCCCCAGATCATCACCGATCCTACACCAAATTTCCCAGTAGGTGCGAGACACTGTGGCTTGTAGGCCTCTCCAGGTCTCCGTCTAACCATTAGACGACCATGTGTTGGGTAAAGCTGAAAATTGGACTCATCAGAGAAGATAACCTCAGGAGCCTGTTTCTAACCGTCCTCGCCGTGCACTTCACCCCAGCTGCCGTTTGCCGTTCTTTTTGGAGGTCACTTGATGTCATCCTACGGTTGTTGAGTGACATTCGAATGAGTTGGCGGTCATCCCAGTGGGTGGAGAGTCGTTTTCGTCCTCTGCCGGTCTGTAGCTTTGTTGTCCCTAATGTCTGCTGCTTGACCTTGTTCTTATGGAAATTTGGCGTGGTCTCTTAACTTTTTCCAGAGTTGTATGTGTCTGGCTACACTCCACTGGGCATTGTTTCCAGTTGTTGCATCCTATTCGTTGTAAACCTCGAGGTAATTTTAAATATATTGGAAGTAGCGTTTAACCAATTGGCATTGACCATCATATGCTCTAAAACTGACCAACTTAAAGGACCTTTGCGCACTTATCTTTAGGCATTGTTCTTGCTCTGGCTTCAATTCCTCTATTTGCTAGCATTGTTGCAACAGTGCATATTGCTCCACCAGTGCTGCCATTGTTAGAACTACATTTAGAAGCAGATGCTTGACTTCAACATCCTCACATTTAGCCACTTCCACCGGTTTCCACAGGGTTTCCAGACTATAATCACATCAGCAAAGACTAGAGCTGTGAGCAATAGGCAGGCTGAGCAAGGCTACAGGTGTCAATTACAGTACTCATGGAATGGTTGAACTCTGTTTTATAATAAATCAACAGTTATATTAAAAAAAAAAAAAATCTGGAAATCCCCCTCCTCCCCCCGTTCTTACATGTACTTGAACTCTAATGGCCTGTAGTTGAGTATTTTGACGCTCCAGTCGATAAGGAGTTTAACATTTTTTGGATTTCCAACTAGTTTAGGGACAGGATAACATCTGAAAGGCTGCATGCACAAAGACGTCATCACTGTGAAGGATAAGTGGAAGAACAGTACCGCAAACATCCCTTTTTCTACTCTGACTCTTTTTATCCATCACCCAAGATGGATAAAAAGAGAAGATCTGCATGGCTGCTTTGTGGCTGGCATGTGCTGTGTTGCTTGTCATGTGAGGAAAAAAATGTCATTGGAGAGTCTGTTCTTCACCTCTCTGTTTACCAGCTTGCTGTCATTAGTACACTGCACATGGAAGCCATGACAGATATAAAGGGGAAAAAAAAAACCTCTGAAATGGAAGATTGAATTTGCCTTCCTCCCCTGTTGTTTGCCTTCCATCTTTCAGTCGGCGTAATATCCATGTGGCTCTCTCCCACCTCTGCTGCACCTTCTTCCATCTCCCAACTTAAAAGACAGAACCAGAAATGATTATCTTTGCCCAGGGATATCAGGCCCTGACTCCAGTGTAAACTCATTTGGAAAGCAGATGCTCATACATCATATTTCACTCGCTAGAATGTACTGTACTAGAATACAAAACCGATTACCATGACACCAGCTGAACCACGAGTGGCAAACTTACTTTGAGGACTTCCTACTTTGTTGATAAACCATCACACTGTACTGTTCTCTACCCCGTGTATTGTGCAGCCTATCCGTGAAAACAGGACATTCATACATTCCACAGAAGTACGAGATTCTCAATTCAAAAAGTCTCATATAATTCTCATTCAGATTTTTTTCTCACGGTTGGCTCATGAAACCGTCTGCGTCGTGTTGTATGCACTCAGGAACCACTTGAGACTGTTTGAAACTCTGAATGCACAGTAAATTCAAAAAGCTGAATGAATAATTATTTGTAATTGTTTAGGGGTTTTTTGCAGCTGTTTTTTGTTCTTTAGCCGATACTTTGAACTTGTTAGTCCGTAGTAATCAATGGAAGTGGGCTTAACCTGGCTTCAGAAATATACTCGTACAAGGAGCAACAAGATTTTACTTTGGAAAACACAAGCATTACCATGTTTATACTTATTTACACTGACACTCAGCACAATCATACAACTTTATTACAATTAAGTAATAAGTAATTACAGTGTGAAGGTACAGAAAACTGAAAGTGATCTTGTGTATTTATTTAAAGGTTTTCTGCAAAGACCTTCCAAAGGCTGATCTCTAATCAACCTGATTTAAACCACTGTTTTATAAAACTAATTAAATAAAAAAAAGACTTGTGCATTTAGGAGAAAGACGAGCCATGGCTATGACATCAGTCTTGTAGTGTAATGCATTTACACTATATTCCAACAGATTCTGAGCCAGTGTAAAACAGGGCTTAAGGCTGTGCAGTGAAAAGAGGGCACACAAGCTAACAGGCATTCATCAAAAGGACATTTGATACAACAAAGCACGGGGACGCACTCTGTGCTGATACACTGCAATTAATCTGACATGCTGAATCAAAAGTAATAACATCAGGAAGCCTTTGTATACCATCACCACTACTTACTCAATTACATTACTCAACCCTTTAAAACATTTATACCCGAACAACATCTAAACTAACATCTAAGATAACCACATATGTTTTTATTTATTTGATTCCTTGAACAAATATGACATATACTATATTTGAATGCGATTTCATTGCTGCTGGTGGGCATGTAACGTTTTAGCGTGAATACTGTCACATTGTTGCTGTAAGGGCATTGCTGAGACTGAGAGGACTCTGAACCTTTGGAAATATACATCCACAGAAGGGGCTTATTCAGAAGGCCAAGCACGGACGTGCTGGCAAACACACTGGTGTATTTCAGTCTCGTGAAATGCATTGGAGTGTCACTCATGGAGGCCGTAGGGTACACGCATGCTGTACATAGCAGCTCAACGCAATGTAGCTAGACTGTGTGAAGACTTAAGGCTGGAGTCCAAATTCATTGGGAGACCAGGTCCAAGATCTGCATGAAGGCTCATAAAGGTCAGAGTACACTGGAAACTAAAATAATTGTGTTTCAAGATATCGGCCCGTTTTTTTTAAATATGGACTAATGAGGAAGACACGAATAGACGTGTAAATCTAGTCTGTACACCATCTTGTCCATGAGTACATTACATATATAGGTTTTCACAGGGTCAAGATGAAATTTGAATTCTCCTCACACAAACTATGGTAATAATTCATGTGGTGTGCATGCTTGTTTTTTCAATACAGGGGGATGTTTTGTATGTCAGCAGGCGATTGAACATTTGAGAGCTTAGCAAATAATAATATAACAATATTTTAACTTTATTTGTACAGCAACTTTTATACATAGAAAGCAGCTCAAAGTGCTTTACAGGAGGAGGTAAAAGCAAAGATGGGATAATGCAGTTAATTAGGCAAGTTGGCAATACAAACAAACTTGGCATAAAAATTAAAAAAAAGTATTTAATAAAACAGCGATGGTGGAGCACATCATAGACCGGTATAGCCGAAAAATTTTGATACGCATCTTTCCCTCCTCTTTTTCAGCAAATACACATCGGACTGTATTTAAGTGCCAGTGCAAGCAGTTCTTCAGCTGTAAGGGTTTGATAATTAAAGCAGTGTGCATGGTGCACAGATTCTATCTCTGGTTAAAACAACAATATTTTTTTTAGAAAGGCCAATTGTACTTCTGTTGATTCATTGTTTTCATGCCTCACGTATGTTACTAGCTGAGGTTATTTTGAAAATTTCAACACCCTCTGGTCCACTTAAAGCAGCCCTTTCGCATTTAGTCCATGAGCTGACTTGACTTGTGTGATCAACTTAAATCCTTTTACAACATTTAGCTGCCAGTCAAACACTAAGTCTCGTTTGCTAACATGATCCCTGATTCCCAATAGATGTTACTTTTTGGTTATGTTGTATCACCACCTGCTGAGTCGTCAGCAGCCTGTGTGCACGAAGTACTGTGTTTGCCCCACATTATTCAAAGGAGCCGGTTCAAGCTGGCCTCAGTTGTCTTACTTTGTGGTCATCACAATGACCAGGGTGTCAAAACTATAGAGTGGACGTAGGTTCTGGATCTGAAAAGTGAGTCCAATGTGTAAGTGCCCTAAAGTGCAATACCACCGAGGGCCACTAGGGTCAGGCTCTAAAAAGGCTCCTGCTCCCTCGACTCCCATTCAGCTTCTCTCATGAAATACAAATGCAATAAATTTTTTTCTACAATTCATTATACTGTCATTTGTCAAAGTCACTCCTTCTAATTCATTTTCTGATGGCCCATCTGAAATAGACTCCATCATTAAGGAGATATTAGGCCTCAAAAAGCATTATGTTTGGGGACGTGTCTGTTTGATTGACAGGACTGTGGTGCACTCAGGTTTCCACTATATGTGGGCGGGGCGTAGTGTTCTTGGATCCCAGTCCAGTCAAATTAGATTCACTGCTCGCTCCTCTCCAAGCCAGGGCACCAATGACCGAACTTAACACCTACTCCATATATTCAGTGGTACCTGCTCCATAAACATAGTGTTAAATACTGTATGAGCTCTCCATTTGTTTAAAAAAAACAACTAAAAACAACATAATTGACAGCAGATGAAGGGAAAGAAAAATGTCATAATGACCGTGAATGATTCATGGTAATTACATCAGTGTCACTGCTGCAAATGTGCCACAGTTACACTTCCTCTTCAGATTGCTAGTAAAATTCAAATCATCATTATCATGCCTTTTCTGAGTTACCACTTTCTTCCCATGATACATTTCTTCACTAATTGCAATGTCTTCCAGGATGACAACACTTTTATCTACAATGCGTCAATGCAGTGAACTGAACAGCATGATAATGATGTGGAAAATACACCAATGTATTCTCTATGACCAGGGAACTACTCTGAGCATTAGGGGAGATTTTTCAGTGGTCTAAAGAAGCTTCTATAATGTTAACAGGATTTGTTACTGACAAGGTCCAACAAAGGTAAAGCAGCCTAATTATTATCGTATCTGTAATGTGCAGTACAAATCTGAGAGGGTGAACAATGAAAAATATTTTTGTTGAGCTCAAAAAGTGAACACAGAATTCATTAATGAACCACTGCTCTGCTGTTGGTAATGATGATGTTATTTTAACAACCCTGATGAACTGATTTTTAATACA